>NW_017731362.1:4837378-4842571 GCF_001890085.2 Hipposideros armiger
TAAGAGCTTATATGATACACGAAGGTCTTTGGATTATTACATAGTGGTGTATAAATTTTAAAAATATATGGAATTGCATGACCAACTATGCCTTTAAAAATGAATTATTCTGTGCCACTGTGAAGGATGTCTTAGGTCGAATTCCCTAGAAGCAGAGCCTGAGATGGGGATTTTTATGTAAGTGACTTATTGAAGGGGTGCTCGCAGAGGAAAAAAGAATACTTTGAGAGAGTGAGGGAAGTGGAACAGGGCAAGGGAAGAAGCTGGGGACAGGTGTGGTTTCAGGGAGACTCTAGCCTCAGCTTGAACTGAGGAGGAACTCTGGAGCTGGACTACACCTCAGAGGTTGTCCTGCTGCCTCCAGAGGGACAGCGTCCTAGGCATCTCTAGGTAAGATGGTTCCGCCAGCTGTCCACAGCTGTCCACAGAAAAGGGTGTAAGCATGAGCTTTTAGCAGTCCAAACCTGCAGCATCTGGGGGATGAGTGCATCCGTTGGTAAAGGGGACCTGGGTGGGCTCCAACAGCATAAACGATAGAGGATGAATCAGAGATCATCCTACTGGAAGTGGAGGAACAACTAGGAGTTGTCAGGAAAAGTGTGCTATGTGGCAATAGAGAGAGAGAGAAGGAGTGGCTTTATATCTGCAAGATAAAATTGTTGGAATTTGGTGACCAATTGGGAATGATGGTGGTTGAGGAGGAGAGGATTTCAGGTGCCCTCTCAGTTTGGGGCTTGGGTAGCTGGGTGCTAATCTCTGATTTAGGGGTCCAGGTGAGGGGTAGCATTGTGTGTAATGATGCTGAGTTTGGATTTGCTCTCATTTGGATTTGCTCTCACCAAATTAGGGTTTCTCGACAAATGTCCAGGGAGCAATGGTCAGTGGACAGGTGGAAATCCATTGCTGTGGCTCAGGGGAGGTAGCTGAGCTGAAGAGTTTTAGACATCATCCGAAAATGTTGAATTGATTATATAAATGAGGTGCTCATACCAGGTCCTAGACCCAGTTTCCCATCAGATCTCATTGACCAAGAATTAATGGACTGAAGATGACAATGGTTGTTCTTCTTGAAATTGTGACTTGGAGGTTTGTTGAGTGAGAGACATCAGTAGACTGTTGGTTTCCTTTTTCTACTCCCAGAATGAGGTTTCAACCAGAGGTCTGAGGGCCAAGCCTCAGAACTGAGACCTTACCTATCCCTTACTCTCAGGGCTGCCCATCTGGGATTCCAAAGGTACATTCAGGTATCTCCATGGACCTCCTCTCTCCAGGCACTTCTAGGTGGGTCTGAGAGGGGCCATCCAAGCAGACCTTTAAAAAGGGTGCATCAGTACTTTTATCCACACAGCTCTAGACACCTTACCTGTGGGGATAACAGGGTAAGAAAATTTCTTCTATTATCACCAGGCTTTGTAGTCCCCAACCTTATGGATTCCCAGAGGATTTGGGGGGTGCCACCAGGCTGTCCTTGGTAAATCAAATGGATAAGGCAAAAATATTTGGGCCCCATGTTTTTGATTTGCCAAGTAAATATAGAAATGGAGTTAGGATAGGCTGTGGCAATACCACATGCTTGGACTATGGAACAAGAATTCCATATTGACTCAAAACTCTTGCCTTCTGTTTCTAGTGTACCAGCCTACCCTACTGATTGTCCACACAAGGAGTGCTATTGCCTTTAACTTCTCATGGTTAACTAATGCTCCTGAGAGATGTGATGGAGAAACGTACACTCTGGGCATGTTCAGTGTTATACGTTTCCACCTCAGGCAGCTGTCAGATGGTGATTTATGCCACGAAATATTGACATATTCTGATGAAGTACCCTGTTATTGAGACACTTTGGCAGACCTAATATTTCCATCTCTGTGTTACACAAACATTTTCACTGACATTCTTAAGTTATGCTGTTCTATTGTGGAAACAATGGCAGTTTTCAACTCTATTGAGGTATAATTTACATAGAATAAAATTTGCTAATTCTGTGTGTATGGGTTTGATGAATCTCTACCACATCAAGAAACGGAACAGCTCCATCACCCTAAGAACTTTCCTCCTGTCACTTTGCAGTCAATCCTTTACCCTTGACCCCATCCCATGTATCCACTGATGTGCTTCTGTCACTGTAGTTTCACCTTCTCTAGAATTTAAAAATGGAAATATAGAAAAGGAGACATTATCTGCTGTCAAGTTAGGTGCTGGTGCCAGGCCATTCGAATGGTGCCTGGAGGTGCAGGTTTTAAGGCCACGCTCACTCTTAGCGACGTGCAAGGCCAGGGTCAGCACTTGCATGACCCAGAGAATTTCTTCCTTCCTTGAATTTTGAGCTCTAGATGGCTTGCTTGCCTTCCTCTAGTCCCAGCCTTGCTGGGAATTTGTAAATCACAGAAATGACCCTCAGAAAAGGCCCACATTTCATTAGGACAGGGAGAGAGCCCACAGCACGTTACCCCGTTGACAAAGTGGGCCTGTTTCTGTTGTCGCTGGAATAGAAAATAAACTGGAATCATCTGTCTCGGGTCCGATGTGAGCATATTAGTTTTCCTGAGGGACATGTCAGCAGGTACAACCCACATGCCAGGGACTGGGGAGATAGCAGCAACAATGCTAATTTGAAAATACTTCTGTGGCACTTAGCAGGGTGTGATTTTAATTCATTTTTGTCCCTTGATAATCATAAAGTGCTTTCAGCCTGTGAATATCCATTTTTGACCAGCATGTTCATACTTCATCTGGGGACCACATTTAATGGCCGTGGTGGTGATGAGGTCCACAGGGGAATTGTGTAAGGTACAGATCTGTGCTTTCTGGAGAGAACCATGCCACTGATACTAATTCGCATGGCTGTTCTGTGCAAGGAAGTGCAGATCTGAGTACTTGCCTATACGCCAGTAGTGTTTGTACATGCACATACACATAGAGCTAATATTTGCACAGTGCTTTGGGTCTATCCACAGTGTTATTAGCATTGTTTAATTTAATTCTTGAAATAATTCTGTGGAATTTACTGAAGCTGCTTAGTGTAATGGAAAAAGCATAATCTGTGCTGGATTGTTCGAATTCTGTATTTGCTGCTTAACTATTAATATTATAGCTATGTGACCTTGGAGAAGTTACTTAATCTCTGAGCCTCACTTTCCGCAATGTAAAGTGGGGATAATCATGGCTATGTTGCAGGACTGGCACAGCACCTAGTAGGTTGTGGGAACTCAGTAGATGTTGTTTCTTTCCACCACGTGTCCTAGACTCTTTTCACTATCCCTGTCTTGACAATCGCTTTGAGTTTTGAGGGGCTGATTATATAAATTGTTCTCCCATAAGCCCAAGTGTGGCAGGATCATCCCTCTCAGCTGGAAATCTGCTTGGTTTGCAGGTAACCCGGAGTAAAGTGTATTATCTGAGATACTTTAGGTTGAGGTCCAGAGGGCTTGGAGGGGATATGGGCCGGGCCAGGGCACACCTTAAAGTTGTACCCCTGGGCGGTCTCGCTCTCTCCCCCCAGCCAGTGCCTGTATTGGGCTTACCCCGAGGAGAAGCAAATTGGTCATCTCCTGTAGCCACCTTATGATTGCTGGTGGACAGTCTCTCTGAGTGGACAGTCTCTATTTGTCTTACCTTTTCTTTCACCTCTTCACCTCCATCTTCCCTGCTCATTACCTGGTTCCAGGGACCTTCCATCTGCTTCCCGAGAGTTCTGACTTCCCTCTGGCAGCCCTTTCCCCAACCAGGACTTGCGGGCATGAGGAGCTGGTTGTGTGTTCCTCTTGTCTTATTGCTCCACTCAGGGCTGGGAGATGCTGTCTGGTTTGCTAAATTCAGAGAAGACACCGGAGATTCTATTCTTTAACCCAAAGGGTGTCAAAGAGTGAGAATCCCTAGCACCATCTCAGGTTGATTAGGGATTTATTGTTTAGATTGAAAGAGCTTTCCACACTCCTCAAGCAGGCCAGTCCTGACTCTGGGACAGTTAGACTTGGAGTCAGGGAATCAAAGTGTCTTTCCTGGCTCTGCCATTCACTAGCTTGGAGCAGCCATTCATTCAGCATGTCTGAGTCTCAGTTTTCCTCATATGTTATGTGTAAGGGATAATAATAACCCAACAGGATTTTTATTCTATGTGAATAAAGAAAACTGGTAAATGAAATAGAAGGAAGTCATTAACATTATGGGCCATTGCAAGCTCCCTCAATTGTTCTCATGCCAAGGGGGTGAATGAACTTCAGTCAGACTATTGGCCCACACCCTCTTGGATGCCCACGTCCTTTCCTCCGTACAGGGGTTCTGAGGGGAATCATAGGATCATCTGCCTCCTGTATTTAGTAGGAATGTGAACGTCTGACCATAAACACGTGTGTGCTTCTTACCTCTGCTGGTTGCTCTCTGAGCTGAGGCTCATGCAGGGGCCAGCCCCAGGAGCCTGCCCTGGGAATTGGAACATGGCATTCTCTTGGGCTTGCAGGGATTCTGTAGTGGGGGCTGCAGGATATGGGGCTGAAAGTTCAAGGGGAGACTACCTGCAGAATGAGTTTAGAGACATGAGGGCAGTGACAACATCACTGTGGGTCCAGATTTAGTCTCTCTTGTTCTAGAAGCCCACAGCCACCACTGGGGAATTACCAGGTAGGATTCTTAAAGGCTCTTTCAAGGAGTTTGCTCAGTGACTAAAGAGCTGCAGGTCACGCTATTCCAAGTGTATTGTTCCAAACAGGTAAAAGCCTAGCTGTTAGGGGCAGAGAATTCAGCGAGCTCTCTCTTTCCTTCCATGACAGCACCGCATGCTTTCCTTCCTGTGCTTTCCACTCATGTCATCTTCCTCCCAACCTTCCTTCTCTCTCTCTCAGGTTCATAGCTGCTTGTGACTCCTCTGGGGAGATCCTAGGAAGTAGCCTCCCCTGCTGCCAAATCTAACCTCTGGGTCATTTATTACTTCAGAAGATACCTTGCTATTAAAGCATCAAGGCTCATGTTTCCCCATTTCCTTAAGGAACAAATTCCATCTTCGTCAAGGCCACACAATTAGGTGTTCAGGAGTCAAGCAAACACCCGACAGGACAGACCCTCATTTATTGAGAGTTCTGACAGATGCCGGTGACTGCTTCTTGAAGCAGCAGCCAGTGCAGGGTTGGATTTGTCCCTCCTTTCCTCCCTCCCTCGCTCCCTCCCTCCCTTCCTTCTTTCCTTCCTTCCTTCCTT
>NW_017731362.1:4842771-4884810 GCF_001890085.2 Hipposideros armiger
CCTTTTTTCCTGCCAGCAGACATTTCTCCTAAACATTAGAGACAGAAAATTTCTGGAAAAATGTAGAGAGCAAGAGGGGATATCCTTTTTGCCCCTGTAAGCATAAAATGACTTAAATAAGGGTCTCTTTGAAAGATAAAAGAAGAAAAGGCAAAGTATTCATTATGTTAAATTGTAACTAGCACTCAATTAAAAGTACTAGAATATTTGGAGGCAATCACACTTTTCCTTCATAGTAGTAAGTACATCTTCAAAACAGAACAGTTATTTATTAGTCATACTTTCTCCATTTATTCTTGAAAAGTGTCAGACTTATTTTTATCACAGGGCACAGAGCTCACTAGCATGGCCACAGCAGCAAAGAAATCCCTGGTATACTCCCCCAGGAGGTTGTTTTCAGACCCCACCTTGACCTCTGTGAGATGTCCGTGGCTGCTCTGTGCCCTTAATGACTGGTCATCCAGGGATGGGTCAGTCAAGTCTCATGCTGTCGCGGGGGTAAAACAGCCAGCTGGGGAACCATTTGTATCATTTTACTGAGAAAAGGGTTAAAGATGGCAAAGCATGAGGGCTTCTCAAAGACAGCCTGAGGAACATTATAGCCAGTATGTACCTGAGCTGGTTATGCCTGGAGACCTCACTAGATACCACCTCTCCTCTTATGACAAAGCACTGTTCTGCTAAACAACCCTTTTAAAGTGGTTATCGTGGGCCTTGTATTTTTCATCCACCCTTGCTCTTTATGTCACCCTATTCCCTCATTTATGCAGCTCCTGACCTTTTCTTAGCTTTCTTTTCCATTTCTAGGATCTGTCGGTGGGTGGGGCCTCCCTGGTTTTGACCTTTGGTGCTGCTAGGACTGGCTTGTCCTCTAGGTTGGCCTCTGGCCTATGGTTCTGATCACAACTGGATCCAAGACTTTCTTAGCATTGGTCCAGCCTGCCCTGGGTCTCCCTGATGGACAGACCAAAGAGTGGTGCTTTTAGTGTTAACCATTGCATTTTTTTTTCCTGTAGTGACTGGAGACCTGCTCTTCATAACACCCACGAGAGATTTCAACAGTGAGCAATATTAGGCTGGGTGACTGCTCCTCCATTTTCCAGGTTGCCTTCTACTCCTGATGTGTTTATATCATATAAACCCATGAAATTTAGGGGTATGTGACATCTAGCTCTCCCAGCGTCATTTTGCCTGGCAAATAGCTTCCAGGTCAGATCTCACTACTAAGACCTCAAACTCAACAAAATCATAATCTCCTCAAATTTTGTGCCTTTCTCCTGCAGTTTTTGCAGTAGGTTCTTAATTAAGAAGTGATGTGTTTGTAAAGCTGATTTCTCTCATTGCAGACGTGACACGCCATAATTCCTAATAACGGAGTTACCTTTCCCTACTTGTCTCAGCCTGGAATGAAGGGGTTCTGCTGTGACTTATTACCTCGCTGAAAAACCTTTGATAAGTGGCCACCAAATGGCTCCTCCTTACTCAAAACTCTTCCAATTCTTTACACTAATGTCTCCCCCAAACCTCATACAAGCCACTTGTGTTCTGGGGAAAATGAATCAGGAACCTTTCTTGCTAAGCTATTTTGGCATAAAAAAATATCATAAATGAGAGAGGAGAAAATCTTGTTTGCTAACGGGCTGCTGGGTGAACTGCCTCTTGGCCTTTGGATAGCATCTTTGAGATGGAAATGGCCAGCTGCCTGACCTTCTGTTCAGTGACCCTTTTTGTACAAAGTCAAATTGCAGCCGCCTCACAGCAGCAATCCACCTATGGACACAAACAGGATTTCCATTTCTTTCTAACCTTTTCTTTTCTTTTTTTTTTTTTCCTGGCGCATTTGTTACCGTGAACATTTCTTTTACTATCCACATAAAAGATATCATGGTTTAAAAAAGAAACCCCGTGCATCAAAAGGTTTGTAGCCCATAATGATTTCAAAATACTAGGGACGTATTTGTCTTTAATTCTACTCTCTATCTGAGCCTTTACATACGTGGTAATGCGAAACGGCCAGTGGAAAAGACTATATTCCAGAGAAGTTTGGGGTTGGTGATAATGCTTCTGCTCTTTTCTTGCATTTGAAGAGGAAAAAATAGTCTGGGTCATATGAAAAAGACGGAAATTATCCCCACCTCACAGGGTGAACAAAAGGAGAAAAGGAAAGGCCAGTTCTGTTTATGCAGTGATGGAGGATCTAAGAAAATAAATACCTTTATGTGCTTCCTGTGGAGCAGTGCTGAATTGGAATAAGGAGTCTGTTTGAAAAAGGGACCAGAAACTGGCAGCACTGTCCCTTCTGACTGTGTTGAAACCTGTGGCTGAAGAGGCAAGGGTGGGGAGAAAGATACCGCCCTGCTCCCCCAGTGCCCCCTCTTCCTTCTCCTTCCTGAGTCCTCCTGCTCTAACTGGGCAGTGCGGAGCTTCTTACCTAAGGCTGAGCATCAGCACACTGTTGGGCTTGGAGAAGGCTCAGGACCTGCATCCTAGGGAAGCTGTGGGTGTCTGGGTGCTGCACTGACTCAGACAACCCCACTGACAGTACTCCTGGCTGCTGTCCTGCCCCAGTGGAGAGAGGCCTGCCTCCCACCCACTGGAGGCACATGGGTGCCTGTTCTTCATGGGATGGGCAGGCAGAGTCTCACTCAGTGGCAAGGGGAAACCTTTCTTCCCTGGGGTGGTCAAGGGAGCTCAAGAAACTAGAGCAGGGGATTGGAGGGTTTTGATGGTGATAGGGAGGTTCTGATTTGACAAATATTTGTAGGTGCTGCTGTGAACCCACCCCTTTAGCTCATTCAGTCCCAGAACAACCCTGGGAGGTTGCATGCAGAGAGTGAAAGGAGAAGATGCCGGTGGCAGACAGTCCTCAGTTTGGATCCTGGCTTGGCCTGGATCTTACTAGCTGTGTGACTTACTAGCTGTATGACTGAACACATTATTCAATATCTTGAAGCCTCAATGTAGCACCAGTAAACTGAAGGCTAATACTTGTCTTACAGGGCTGATGTGAAGATTAGATGAAATAATGTATGAAAAATTGCCAAACCCAGAGCTAGGTACATAGTAAGTGCTCAGCAAACATTTCTTCCTTCTTTTTCCCACTTAACAGGTGAGGAAATGAAGAAAATAGCCAGATTGGGATTTGAATCCAGATTATTTTTTAATTCCACAGATTTATTTATTTGTGATGTATTTTTTTATTTTTAAGACTTTTATTAAATATATAGCTGACAACCAATATTATATGAGTTTCAGGGGTACACCATGGTTGTTCAATATTTATATACCTAAAGTAGTGATCATCATGATAAATTTAGCAACCATCTGACACCATACTATGCTATTACAATATTATTGACTATATCCCCCATGCTGTATATTACATCCCTATGACTTATTTGTTTTATACCTGGAAATTTGGATCACTTATTCTCCTTCACCTTCCCCCCTTTTAAAATTTTCAATTACAGTTGACATTCAATATTGTATTAATTTCAGGGGTGCAGCACAGTGGTTAGACATTTGTATAATTTAAGAAGTGATCCCCGACTAGTCTAGTATCCATCTGGCACTATACACAGCCATTACCATATTATTGACTATATTCCTTATGCTTTACTTTACATCCCCATGACTACTTTGTAACAATCAATTTGTACTTCTTAATCCCTTCCCCTTTTTTCACCCACACTGCCAACCCCTCTTCCATCTGGCAACCATCAAAATGTTCTCTGTATCTATGAGTTTGTTTCTGATTTGTTTGTTTATTTTGTCCTTTGGATTCCACATATAAGCAATATCACATTATACCTGTCTTCCTCTTACACTCCACTCAGCACAGTACCCTCCAGGTCCATTCATGTTGCCACAGATGACAAGAACTCATTCCCTTTTATGGCTGAGCAATCATATTCCATTGCATATATGTACCATCTCTTTATCCATTCTTTCATTGACAGACTCCCAGGCTGCCTCCACATCTTGGCCATTTTAAACAATGCTGCAATGAACATATGGATGCACACATGCCCTTGAAGTAGCGTTTTGGGATTTTTCAGATAAATACCCAGAAGTGGGATTACTGGGTCCTTTGTCTCTTGTTATAGCCTTTGTTTTAAAGTCTATTTTGTCTAGTATAAGTATACCTCAGTTTTTTGTTTGTTTGTTTCCATTTTCATGAAATATCTTTTTCCATCTCTTTACTTTCCATCTGTGTGTGTGTGTGTGTGTGTGTGTGTGTGTGTGTGTGTTTTTCAATCTGGAATGGTTCTCTTGCAGGCAGCATGTGTAAGGATTTTGCTTTCTTATCCATTCAGTCCTCCTATGTCTTTTTATTTATTTTTTTTATTGGGGAATTGGGGAACGGGAACAGTGCTAGGGAATTGGGGGAAGGGGAACAGACAAGTTGCTGTTGTTTTGTTCTTCAGTCTAGTTGTGGAGGACGTTGCTTCACTGGCCCAAGTTGGNAAGTTGCTGTTGTTTTGTTCTTCAGTCTAGTTGTGGAGGACGTTGCTTCACTGGCCCAAGTTGGCACCATCACTGCGCTCTTCCCGGGCAAGGCAGATCAGTCGCCGGCTTCTGGATGGCCGCTCACTGCGGCTGCTGGCCGCTCATGCTGGCTGTTGGCCACACACGGTAGCCCATGGCAACCCACTGCCACTGGGGCTGCAGCCTACGCCGTCGCCGGCGACTCACAGCAGCCCAGCTCCAGGTCGAGCCACTGCTCAGCATCTCAGCTGTGGAGGGCAGTGTCACTGGCCCTCATATGTGGGATCTGAACCGGGCCCTCTGGCGTCCCAAGCCAGCTCTTAACCATTGCGTCACTCGGCCGGCCCACCTCCTATGTCTTTTGATTGGAACATTTAATCCACTTACATTGAAAGTAATTGTTGGTAGATATGTAGCTATTGACATTTTATTATTCATAATTTTGCTGGTTTTTTTTTTAATGTCTTAAAGGAGTCCCTCTAAAATTCCTTGTAATACTGGTTTGGTGGTGATGAACTCCTTTAGTTTTTTTTTTGTCTAGGTAGCACTTTATCTGTCCTTCAATTTTAAATGATAGCCTTGTTGGGTAGAGTACCCTTGGTTGTAGGTCCTTGCTCTTCATCATGTTGAATACTTTGTGCCAATCCCTTCTGGCCTGCAAAATTTCTGTTGAGAAATCAGCTGACAGTCTTATGGGAGCTTTCTTATAAGTTACTAGTTGCCTTTCTCTTGCTGCTTTTAGGATTCTTTCTTTGTCTTTAACCTTTGCCATTTTAATTATAATGTGTCTTCGTGTGGGCCTGTTTGGGTTCATCTTGTTTGGGAATCTCTGTGCTTCCTGGGCTTGCATGTCTATTTCTTTTGCCAGGTTAGGAAAGTTTTCAATAATTATTTCTTCAAATAGGTTCTCAATCCCTTGCTTTCTCTTTTCTCCTTCTGGTACCCCTATGATATGAGTGTTGTTATGCTTGATGTTGTCCCAGAGGTCTCTTAAACTCTCCTCATTTTTTGAGTTCTTTTTTCCTTTTGCTGTTCTGATTGGGTGTTTCCTGCTACCTTGTCCTCTAAATTGCTGATTTGATCCTCTGCTTCATCTAATCTGCTGGTGATTCCTTCTAGTGAGGGCATTCTTCATTTCAGGTATTATATTCTTCACTTCTGACTGGTTCTTTTGTATGGTTTCTGTGTCCTTTTTTATGCTTGCTATCTCTTTGTTGAAGTTTTCATTAAGTTCCTTGAGCATCCTTATGGTCATTGTTTTGAATTCTGTCTCTGGTAGGTTGCTTGCTTACATTTCGTTTAGTTATTTTTCTGGAGTTTTCTCCTGTTTTTTTTTAATTAAAATACTTTTTTTATTTGGGACATATTTCTTTGTTTCCTCATTTTGACTGCTTCTCTGTTTGTTTTTATGTATTAAGTAAATCTGCTATAGCTCCCAGTCTTGGCTGGGTGGCCTTATGTAGTAGGTGTCCTGTGGGGCCCTGGCACAGTCTCCCTGGTCACCTGTGCTGGGTGCTCCAGGAGTGTCCCTTCTGTGGGTTGTGTGTGCCCTCCTGTTATAGTTGAGCCTTGATTGTTATTGGCACATCAGTGGGTGGGATTGACCCTCATGCTGACTGGCTGTGGGGTTTGGCCACATCCACAGCTCATGGGCTGCTGCATGGGGTGCTTACCCCACTGAGTGGGATTTGCCCCAGCAGACTCTTGGTGCCTGTTGAGACCGCCCTTTGTGTATGTCGCTTGTGGGGCAATTGGATGGTGCTCTGCTGTGGCCTGAAGCCAACTTCCAGGTATGTTGATTCTGGGGCCTTTTGGGAGGGGCTCTGGTGAAGGCCCAGGTCACTCACTGCTTGTGACCAGCTGGGGACTACCTGATAGGAGCTACAAATGATCCGTGTTTTTTTTTTGCTGCTTGTGCTAAACCTGGAGGCATGTGGGAGAGCCACACTGTGAACTGAGGATGGCTGCCACAGTTACTGGGCTTGGGGTAGCTCTGCAGAAAGCCAGGACACCCCAAGTCCTGCTGCCACTTGCTGCCTCCTTAAAGTTCAGCCACAGATAAAGCCTTATGAGGTATGCAAGTTGGATGAGGCAGAGTCTCAGTGGGAAGAGTTGTGGTTACCAGGTTATTGCAGATTCTGGTTTGGTGCCAGTGCTGGGCCTGGAGCTACTCAGCGAAAGTCTCAGGGCACACCCAGGCAAGTCGCTGCCCACCTCGGGCCCATGGACTCAGATAGTTTTTCAAGAAAGAGTGCAATGTGGGCAGGCTGGCTGCTCATGTAGAAAATACCTCTGGTGTTAGGGGAGTTGGGTGGGGCAGGATCCCAATGAGTCAGAAGGATGGAGCCCCAGAGCTCACCAGACCAATCAGATTCAGATTTGGTCATAAGCATAATGGGAGGGCTCAACACATGACAGATGCAGCCGCCTGCCAGCTGCATGGGAGGAGGATCCCTCACAGGGAAAATGAGACTGTTCTCCAGCCCTGGCCTTGAAGCCAAACACCTCAGTTTGCTCCCCATATGCCTCTGATGCCCCCTGAATCACCATCCTTCCACTGGAGCCCAAGATGAGTGCCTGTGAACGAGTGAGTCTATGTGCGGGCCCTTTAAGAGGATGTCTGGATTTCCTGCAGCCTTCTGTCCCACTTGGATGGTTGGAATCCTCACTATTTTACACAGCCAGATGTTGTGTCGGCTCCTTTTCCCAGCACCAGTACTCTGGGCTCGGAACCCTGGAGTAGGGCTGGGGTTCTTTGTTCTTCTGGGGGGAACTTCCACTGCCGTGGTATCCTAATTTTCATCCACCACATGAAAGTTTGGGACCAGCCCTTTTCATGTCTCTGCCCCTCCTAACAGTCTCAACATGGCTTCTTCTTTATATCCTTAGTTATAAAACTGTTCAGCCAGACTTCAGATGGTTCTCCAGGTTGATATTTCTATAATTTAGTTGTAATTTTGATGTGTTCACAGAAGGAAGCAGGCAGTGTTTATCTACTCTGCCACCTTGGGTCTCTTCTCCACAGATTCTTTTGTGTATGTGAACCCAAGGATGTTAGCTACTCCGTGTGAAATTTTCATCAAGACCTGAGTTTTAAATAAGTGTCTTCTGCTTTGTTACTGGCTGACATCATACAAATAATAATTATAAGCACACAAAGGGAAAAGGTGAGAGTATTCTGTTTTATCACCTGCTTCCTGTGGGGACTATTTCACTATACCATATTGGGCTCACCCTGTCAAAAAATAATTAAAAAAACTCTCAAACAAACCGCTCTATATAATACTGAAAAATATTCCTTTTGCCCTACTTAATTCTTTCATCTTATTACAACACTTAATCATTTACAAACAGCAATGTGCCATTTATATATCTAGTCTTAAATGCAAACCTGTTTTTATAAGTCACAATCAAAGCATCTGTGACAGTTTACATTCTTTTTTTTTAATATATTGTGAGAATTTTCAGGTTGCTATATAAGTCCTCATAATTTTAATTTTTATCATTGCAATATTTCCCGTCCATTTTATATTATGAAACTTATCTTTTTAGTTCCCAAATTTGTGTAGGCAATCTGTGTATAGAAAGAAGGTTAAAAACACTTGTAAGTTGTGACTGAATCATGGTAAGTAAATAATCCAATATCCCACATAGAGGGTGAAAGGAACAAGGAGTTTGAAGTTTGTGCAAAATACAAACTACAACGGCAAGTTTAAGGTTTGGAAAGCGCCAGTTAATCTTTTCCTTTGTTCTTCTCTTTTATTCATCTTTTCAAAGCTGACTCCAGGCAGAATTGCAATAAAGACTCCTTGCCTACTGTGGTTCATCAGCAGTATCTAGTGCCAGAAGTCCTGTTTTCATACCGATAACCGGTATCAAAGGGGCTCAAATTCGTCAGGCCATTTCTGATAGAGATCTGAACTTGCAGAGGCCTCACTGAACTAAATCTATGACCCTCATGAGACAGAGCCATTGTTACTTCTGGAACACAATCTTTCTGATCCCACACAAGGAATCATGTTGCTTGCAAAAAGCAGGTATGCATCACACCTTTTATGTGCTCTAGCCCTGTGTAAAAATCAAATCTCTGTGGCTGCTTGAGCTTCTGTACTCTGACTTCATGATGACAAATCATTTGATGAAGGTGAATACCTGTGTGGAGCTTTGGACTATCTTTAGAAAGCTGGGAAATGTTTTTGAATTTCCACAAATATGATTGAAATTTCAAAACTTTGTATTTCACCTGTATAATCAGGCCCTTTGCCCAGCCCTTGGATTAATGAACATCTGAGTTTACACCAACCCTTCTCTTTGGCCCTGTGTCTGACGCTTAGTAGGTTCTCAGTGCATATTTGTTGAATGAATGAGTGAAACTACAAGTCTGGACAGAGGTTATGTTCATGGATTAGCTAATATACAAATTATTATTACCATAATTGTGGATTTAAAAACTTGAAAAATAGGAAATTCTGATAAGTTTTGGGAGTATGTAGATTTAGGTTCCTGCCCTGCCACTAACTCCCTTTATAACCTTGGACAAGTTGTTTCACTTTGATGGGCCTCAGTTTTCAAATGTGGTCAGCAGAGTGTTAATGGTCAGTCAGGGTAACTGTTCAGGTGTCCTTTTTCTGAGACCAGCACCCTCTCCATCCAGCTGGCTCATCCCAAAACATTTTCCCATGGCCATTTTGTGGCATAGGATGACCTGTACATCTCTTTTTAGAGGTAACCTTCTATGATTCCAGGATCCAGTTACTCAGCATCCAAACTCTGGGGAGAAGCAGCAAGGACAAGTATTTTCAGTGTAGGCAGGCATTTGGGTAGATGCAACTGCTGTGGGTGTTGTATGTCCAGGTTGGGATGGGAGAGTCAGCTGGTTCTCTCTTCAACTGGTGATCTTCTGGAGGGGAATTTTGGGACTATGAGAGAATTCATGCATTGACTGAATATGCCAGCAAGACTGATTTTATGTATCCATCCGCCTATTTAATGCTTTCAGTTGGATCTGCAAATCTTTTCCCACAAAAAATACAAAATAAAACCCCCAAAACATCTGGTCCTCTTTGATGTTCACTGTCTTACTAAATGTCACCACCATCCATTTGGAAGGCTAAGCCAAAACCCCTGGTATTATCCTTGATCTCTCCCTAAATTTGTCACCAAGTCCTCAGTTTAACTTTTTACTGATCTCTGAGTTTCCTTCATTCTCCCAGTCTTCAAATCTGCCTCCTTGGTTTGAGTAACCACAACTTTCTTTTAAAAAAATATATTTTTATATTTTTCAGTTACAGTTGACATACAATATTATATTAGTTTCAAATGTATCATACAGTGATTAGGCATTTCTTTAACTTACAAAGTTATCACTCTGATAAATCTAGCACCCATCTGACACCATACATAGTTATTACAATACTGGTTATATTCCCCATGACTGTTTTGTAACTACCAATTTGTACCTCTTAATCCCCTCCCCCTTCACTCATCCCCGCACTCACCCCCCATCTGGCAACCATCAAAATGCTCTCTGTTTCTATAAGCTTGTTTCTGTTTTGTTTGTTTGCTTATCCTGTTCTCTAGAGTCTACATATAAGTGAAATCATATAACATTTCTTTCTCTGTCTGACTTACTCCATTCAGCACAATGCTCTCTAGGTTCATCCATGTTGTTGCATATGGCAAGATTCCATTCTTTTTTATGGCTAATATTCCATTGTATATACTCATATGTACCACCTCTTCTTAATCCATTCATCCATTGATGGACACCCAGGTTGCCTCCACATCTTGGCTATTGTAAATAATACTGCGATGAATGCACATATCCCTTTAAAGTAGTGTTTTGGGTTACTTTGGATAAATACCCAGAAGTGGGATTACTGAGTCCTTCTTTGTCTCTTGTTATAGCCTTTATTTTAAAGTCCATTTTGTCTGGTATAAGTATTGCTACTGCAGCTTTTTTCTTTTTGGTCCATTTTCATTTTCATGAAATATCTTTTTCCATTTTTTTTACTTTCCATTTGTGTGTGTCTTTCCATCAGAAGTGTCTCTTGTAGGCAGCACATGTAAGGGTTTTGTTTTCTTATCCATTCAGCCACCCTGTGTCTTTTGATTGGAACATTTAATCCATTTATATGTAAAGTAATTGTTGATAGATATGTAGGTATTATCATTTTATTATTCATATTTTTTTATCTTTTTTCCCCCTTCTTCTTAAAGAAGTCCCTTTAAGTTTTTTTTTATTCCCTTTAAGTTAAAAAAAAATTTTTTATAATACTGGTTTGGTGGTGATGAACTCCTTTGGATTTTTTATTGTCTGGGAAGGTCTTTATCTTTTGATTCTAAATGATAGCTTTGCTGGGTAGAGCAATCGTGGTTGTAGGTCCTTGCTTTTCATCACTTTGCATATTTTCTGCCAGTCCCTTATGGCCTGCAAAGTTTCTGTTGAGAAATCAGCTCACAGTCTTATGGGAGCTCCCTTGTAGGTAAATAACTGTTTTTCTCTTGATGCTTTTAAGATTTTCTCTTTGTGTTTAACCTTTGGCATTTTAATTGTGATGTGTCTCAGTGTGGGCCTCTTTGGGTTCATCTTGTTTGGGACTTTGTGCTTCCTGGGCTTGTATGTCTACTTCCTTTGGCAGGTTAGGGAAGTTTTCCAACATTATTTCTTCAAATAGGTTTTCAATTCCTTGCTGTCTTCTCCTGTTACCTATATGACGTGCATGGTGGTAAGATTGATGTTGTCCCAGAGGCTCCTCAAACTATCCTGATTTTTTTGGATTTTTTTGCTGTTTTTATTGAGTGCTTTCTGCTACATTGTCTTCTAAATCACTGATTTGATTCTCTGCTTCATCTAATCTACTGTTGATTTCCTCAAATGTGTTCATTTCACTTATTGTATTCTTCATTTCTGACTGGTTCTTTTTTATATTTTCCATCTCCATTTTTATGTTTCCTTTCTCTTTGTTGAAGGCCTCACTGAAATTATTAAGCATCCTTTTAACCAGTGTTTTGAACTCTGCATCTGTTAGATTGCTTGTCTCCATTTTGTTTAGTTCTTTTTCTGGAGCTTTGTCCTGTTCTTTTATTTGGGATATGTTTCTTTGTTTCCCCATTTTGGCTATCTCCCTGTGTTTGTTCCTATGTATTAGATAGAGCTGCTATGTCTCCTGATCTTAATGGTGTGGCCTTATGTAGTAGGTGTGCTGTGGGGCCCAGTGGCACAGTCTCACTGATCACCTGATCTGGGTGCTTCATATATGTCCCTTGTGTGGGTTGTGTGTGCCCTCCTGTTGTAGTTGAGCCTTGATTGCTGTTGGTATGTCAGTGGGAGGAAGGGATTGGCCCTCAGGTTGATTATTTGTGAGAACTGGCCATGTCTACAGTGGAGGAGCTGCTGTGCAGGGGCTGACCCGGTAGAGAAGGATTCACTTTAGTGGGCCTCTGGTTTCTGCCCAGTCTGCCCTTTGGGTTTGTCTTTTGTGGAGGTGGTTGGGTGGTGCTCTGGTGTGGTCTGAAGCTAGCCACCAAATGTGTTGGTTCTGGGGCCTCTTGGGTGGGCTGTCTTAAAGGTCAAGGCTAGCAGCTGGCTATGCCCTGCCCAGAGCCACTTGGTATTGGTTACAAAGTGATATGTAGATGGTTACTTGTGCTGGCCTTGGAGGTGTCCAGGAGAGGCTGATCTGTAATCCAAGGTTGGCTGTTACTAGTGCCAGGCTTGTGGTGCTTAGCAAGAGGTATGGGGCATGCTGAGACCAGATGCTGCTTGTTTGGGGTTTGTGAACCTTTGAGAGGTTTAGCAAAGTCTGAGCCAAGACAGGCACAGGTTGTTTGTATGAAAAAGCCACTGGAAGCAGCTTGGGTGGGCCCACAAGTTGTGGGGTGGGGTCTCAGAGAATCACCAGAGTAGGGAGAATGGTGTTAGCTGTGTCTGAACTGGCATTCTCATTTCAAGCCTTGTCTCCCTCTGATATGTTTTCACTATAGGAGAGAGAATGGAAATGTTTTCCAGATTGGAAATTAATCATGTCCCTGCTTAGTCCTTTGTATGGTCAACTGTGACATTTTGGACAATGACCAAAATTCTTAATATGTTCTAAAAGCCTTATGTAGTCTGGCCCATGCCTGATGATCCCTTGATGTTTGTCCTCTGTCCTCATGTACCTTCTCTCATGCAGTATGCTCCTCCCCTGTGGTGAGAGTGCTCCCACCCTCTCCCGTATCTCAGCGCAAGTGCTCCCTCTTTAAGGAAGCTTTGCTTATCTCCTCTTATTCCAAATACGTTCCCTCATCCTAAGCTCTTATAGGAAGATGGGCTTTTTTTCTGAAGATCAGGGGTTTAGAGAGATTTAGTTAATGTGTCCAAAGTTAAACTGGGATCCAGTGTCCCAAGGCAATATAGAACTGAGATTCTGAACTGTGTTCAATTATAAACCCTCTGCAGCTAACTACTCTGCCAGAGATGGGAAATAGGTTTCACCTCACATGGTAATTTTGATTAATAATGCTGCCTGCAGTACTGTGATGAAAAGGTTTCTGAGGTTGCATCCTGATGCATTGAAGTATATCATGATTGATTAGTGATGGATTGGAAGGATTGGAGAGGGAAGGTACACAAGACAAGTATTTGCCCCATGCAAATGCTATAAAGCATAATATAATACTACTAATTTTATTTAAAAAAATCAACAGCAGAACCTTCTTTATGTCAAAAGAGTCAGGAACAGGACCCAAGTCCTCTTAAGAAAAGGTAGAGAGACTCAGACCACAGGGCTCTTGAAGGGTGACAATCAAGCAGTTGTGAAAATCACTCCTATTTCTTACCAAGATTGTCTCTTTACAAAATTCTTTATCCTTTCCACTGTCAAGACAGCTTTGATTGGTTGCTACTGTACACTGTTGTTAACAGGAGGCCAAGATTGCCAGAAGCAGGTGGTAGAGATCAGGCTTGCTCCAGGACTTTCCCAGGCACACACCTCCAAGATGCCTTTTAACATAGTGCAATGGAAAAACCCAACTTTTCATAGTGGGATTCCAGGAAGGTGCGGGTGGAGGGTGATGTGGGGTGAGGCTTTTCCCATATTTCAGGATTAGGTGTCCAGCTTTGGCCAGTTTGTCCTGAAGCCCAGTTGACTGGCATGTCATTGAAGATATGGGTTTTGTTTCATGTATCTATGCAGCTGCCCTGTAGTACCCAACACAGGGCTTGACCCACAGCATTTCATGATCATTAGATCTGTTTTACTTGTGGAAGGTCCCAACGTTTCCAAGCAAAAGGCATTGCCTTATCCACTACCTAATGAGTTCTTTCACTTGCCCTTGTCTGCTACCTATGATCTGGCACAAGGTTTAGGCAACTTTCTTTTTCTTTTCTTAAAGATTTTATTAAAATTTAGCCAACATACAATATTACATTTGTTTCAGATAGTTATTCATTTATGTACCTAAAGAAGTGATCACCATGATAAGTCCAGCAACCACCTGATACCACACAATGCTATCAAAATATTGTTGACTTTATTCCCTATACTGCATATTATATCACCATTACGTATTTATTTTATACCTGGAAATTTAAACCTCTTATTCCCCTTCACCTTTACCCCCCTTTAAAAAATTTTTAATTAGAATTGACATTCATTATTGTTTTATATAGTTTCAGGTGTACAGCATAGTGGTTTAGGATGTGATCCCCCTGACTAGTACCCGTGCCTGGCACCATACATAGTCATTACCACATTATTGAGTACATTCCCTATGCTTTACTTTACATACCTATGACTATTTCAAAACTTCCAATTTGTACTTCTTAATCCCTTCATCTTTTACACCCTACCCTCAACTCCCCTCCCTTCTGACAACCATCAGCTTGAGATTAGGCAACTTTCTTGCTGTTGTAATTAAGAACTTCCTTTCATCTTGGGCAGGAGGCGGCACTAAGGGAATACAAGCAGAGCAGCTTATCTCAGCCCTGAGAAGGCATATGCAAGTGGATCTGTGCCCTCTCCTGATACCCACAAGAAAGGAATAGAGGCTGTAACACTTCAGTATTCTACAGCAGTTCAGGATTCTGGCTGGTGAGGATCTGAGTTCTTGTCTGTCTCTTTAAATCCCTTCTGTTTCCATGTTGGAAATATTTTCTAGTTAATGTTTTGTTATTGGACTCAACTCCAAATGTTGGTGTGCTCCTGGGAACAGTATTCAGTTCACTTTGCTTTGCTTTACTATCTACTCTCTCTGGTCACCTTACCTAGTCCCACGGCTTGCAATGCCATTATAAGCTGGTGATTCCCAATTTTATGTCTTTAGCCCCAAGAGTACCTCTGAATCTTACATATTTACCTTCAACTGCTTCTCAACATTTTCACCCAGGTGTTCAACACAGCATTGAAAACTTAAAATGTCCAGAGCAGACTTTTACTTCACTCCAAATCTGTTTCTTCTTTAGTCTTCTGTTCTCAGCATCATTAGGTCAAAGATCTATTTTTCCTTCACATTTCACATCCAGTCCATCAACAAGCCTGTCAGTTCTACCTTCAAAGTATACTCAAATTCTGACCCTGTCTCACTACCTCCCCCACTGCCAGCTTAGTACTTGTTCCCTTCATCTCTTGTCTAGACTGGCAGTAGCTTCCTCACTGATTTCCCTACTTCTACCATCATTGGTCTCTATTTTATTTTCCGTAACAGTTGCCAGAAATCATCTTTAAAAAATAGACTTTTTTAGAGCAGTTTTAGGTTCACAGCAAAATTGAGGGGAAAATACAGAGATTTCCCTTATACCCTGCCCTCACATATGCACAGCCTTCCCCATTATCAACATCCTTCATCACAGGGGTACATTTGTTACAACTGATGAGCCTACACTGACACATCATTATCACCCAAAGTCCATAGTTTACACTACGGCTCACTCGTGGTGTTGTACATTCTGTGGGTTTGGACAAATCTATAATGATATGTATCCACCATTGTAATAGTATACAAAGTAGTTTCACTGCCCTAAAAATCCTCTGTGCTCTGCTTGTTTATCCCTCTTTTTTCCCAACTCCTGACTTTTTTACTGTCTGCATAGTTTTGCCTTTTCCAGAATATCATATTGTTGGAATTATACAGTATGTAGCCTTTTCAGATTGGCTTCTTTCCCTTGGTAATATGCCTTTAAGTTTCCTCCATGTCTTTTCATGGTGTGATAGCTCATTTCTTTTTAGTGTGGAATACTATTCTGTTGTCTGGATGTACCACATTTTATTTATCCATTCATCCACTGAAGGACATTTTGGTTGCGTCTAAGTCTTGCCATTATGAATGAGGCTGTTACAAACATCCGTGTGTAGGTTTTTGTGTGGACATAGGCTTTCAGTTTCTCTGGGTAAATACCGAGGAGCACAATTACTGAATTATATGATAAGAGTAGGTTAAGTTTTGTAAAAAACTACTAAACTGTCTTCCAAAGTGGCTGTACCATTTTGCATCTCTACCAGCTATGAATGAATATTCCTATTGCTCCACATAGAATGACCTTTTTAAAGTGTAATAAAATCATGTCACTTCTGTACTAAATTCTGCAAATGGCTTCTTATCATACTTACTCATAGAGTGAAACCCAAGTCTATCATAGTTTACCTGGCCCTAAAAACATGGCCCTTTTCTACTTCTTTAAATTCTCTTACTCCTCATTCACCATGCTTAAATAACACCAGTCTTCTTTCAGCCCCTTAAACACACTAAATTCATTCTTGCCTCAGGACCTTTACACTTGCTGCTCTCTTTTCCTGACATTATCTAAAGTAAAATGCCAATCCTGCCATCTCTTTACTGACCTTTTTCTTCATGACACTCATCTTTACTTGAAATTATAGCGTTTATTCATTTGTTTACTTGGTTATTGTCTTTCTCTCCTAATTACAATGTGAATCCATGAGGGGAGAAACTTTGTCAATTTCCCCAAAGCCTAGAATAGTGCTGGCATGCAATAGATGTTCAATAGATATTTATCAAATAAATA
Source organism: Hipposideros armiger (assembly GCF_001890085.2). Taxonomy (NCBI): domain Eukaryota; kingdom Metazoa; phylum Chordata; class Mammalia; order Chiroptera; family Hipposideridae; genus Hipposideros; species Hipposideros armiger. The sequence goes on from NW_017731362.1 coordinate 4,859,267, forward strand.
AGTGAACGGATTTGCAATTCACAGATCATTTTCTCCCCCTGGATGGCAATTTATTCATCTGGATTATAGGAGTTGGATTAGATTACTTCTGAGGACCTGTTTGTTCACTTCTAAACACACCAGGAGTAGATGAGAAATTAGCAATTTGATAGTAAGTAAAAAGAGCCTATCTTCATTATGAGAAGAGGAAGGATATTTTAATAATAATTCCCCCCTTTCCCAGTTTGTATTTTATTATTTTGCTCAAAATGTCTTTAGGGTCCAACATGGGGCTGAGAAAAACTCTGAGACCTAAAACACGTTTTCAGTACTGGTGCTAAAGTCATTCAGAGTTAAGGAATGATAGCTGTGAACTAGAGAGTTTTATAAAGGAGGAAGGTCGTGCCTTGGGCTAGAAGGTAGGTAGGTTTACATTTGACCTGAGACTAGGTAGGCAGCCTTTAACTATTAAATGTATTGGGGTGACCTTGGTTAGGAATATTATATAGGTTTCAAGTGTACATTTCTATACTACATCATCTCTGTATATTGCATTGTATGTTTACCACCCAAGTCACTTCTCCCATCACCATATATTGGACACCCTTTAGCCTCTTCTACACGCCCCCACCTTCCCCCTTCCCCTCTGGTAATCACTAAACTGTTGTCTGTATCTGTGAGTTTTTGTTTGTCTTGTTTATTTGTTGCTTTCAGTTTTCTATCCCATGTAAGAGTGAAATCATATGATTCTTGACTTTTTCTCTTGGACTTATTTCACTTGGCATGATGATCTCAAGATCCATCCCTGTTGTCAGAAATGGCAGTATTTCATAGTCTTTAAATATTCTTAAGAAGGGAGTGGCATGCTAAAAGTGTACTATCTGGGAAATTACCTGTAGACTGTCTATGAGAATTGAGCTCCCTGGGCAGATTTTGAGCTACTCTGAGAGTAGAGGTGTGCTTTTACTACTTTGTATTGAAGCACAGTTTCTAGCATATGCTAGATGCTAGAAGATTATTCATTAGATGAAATTGGGGTGGAAGTTGAGATTAAAGAGTTAAGAGGTGGAAGTGCAGTGAGAATTTCCTGTTGCACTGGCTTACACACATGGTCTTGTGAGGTGGTCAGCTTTAGTATCCTCATTGGTTGGAAGGAAACTGAAGGTGAGATGTTAAATCTTAAATCATGTAGCTGAAGCCAGAACTTGAATCCAGTGCATCCTGCATTCCATGAGGGCTTGATGTGACAGAACCTGGTCTTGTAGTCAACACATATGCTCAGCATACAGACATACTTATATGCCAGGCCCCGTCCTGAGTTCATAATTACAACATAATTCAATCTGAAGTTTTCTCCCATAAGGAATTAGTATTCTGTTCAGTAGCCACCCATATTCCAAACAGTGAAAGCTCACCATCAAGAACTTGATTGAATGACCCACCTGGAATTGTTTATACTTCATTAATGCTTTTCATAAATCATGAGTTTGACAGGTTACTGGCATGGACTTTCCAAATCTCATAATTGTGTTTTGTTTTTCCCTTGCTTCATCAGTTTCCTTTCACAGGCTGACAGCTTAGCAAATGTTACTAGAACTACCAGCTACTGCGTGACCACTTCTGGTGTGAGCACCTACTATACGCCCAAAGGTCTGAAGACTTGGGCTGTGTGCAATCTGGGTTCTGCCATGTATTAGCTGGATAACCTTGGCAAATCTATGCTGTCATATCTGTAAAAAAAAAGATAATATATGTGATGGTAGTAACTATTTCATAAGGCTGTTATGAGGATGACATGAGATAACACAGGAAAAGAATTTGGTGCAGTGACTGACACTCAGTGAGTGCTGCATAAATGCTAGTGATTGGAGTTCTGCTATTAGTAAGCCCCAAGAAGACTTGAGCATCCAGAGGCTGGAGCGATCTCAGGTGGCCTGCCCCGAGTTGTAGAGTGATAGCTATCACCCTATGTCTATCCACAAATAGGTGAGTTTGGGGGAAGACAAAGAATTTGAATTGATCTAGGTCATTATTTGAATTTTTTATCTTGATTGGTTGGGAAACCAAGCCAAGATTATGGGCTTTAATGAAGGTGTGCAGAGGAGTGATGCTTCCTACCACTAGATTATAATCTCTATGAAGGCTTGTTTTTGTATTCTCAGAACCTACTACAGCGGCATTCAATAGATCAACAGGCTTTTATAACTGCCTGTTGAATGGATAGAAAAATGAGGCAAAATAGAAGATAACGTCATTGTTTACATCGTACTTTACTACATTTATATTTATATTTATGTATGTATATATTTACTGATTACAAAAGTAATATGTACTTCTTGTAAAAAATTAAACAATACCAAAATATATAAAGAAAAAGGGCCTCTTGGAATTCTACCTCCCAGATATAACTATTGTTAAGGATTTGGTATCTATTTTTTCAGATTAAAAAAATATACCTGAAAAGATGCTCAATGATTATCAGAGAAATTCAAATTAAATCCACAATGAGATATTACCTCACACATGTCAGAAGAGCCATAATCAATAAATCAACAAACAACAAGTGTTGGTGACGATGTGGAGAAAAGGGAACCATTGTGCACTGTTGGTGGGATTGCAAATTGGTGCAGTCACTATGGAAAACAGTATGAAGGCTCCTCAAAAAATTAAAAATAGAACTACCTTATGACCCAGCAATTCCACTTCTGGGTATTTATTTAAAGAAATACAAAACACCAATTTGAAAATATATATGCATCCCTGTGTTCATTGCAGCATTATTTACAATAGCCAAGATATGGAAGCAGCCAAAATGCCCAATAGATGATTGGATAAAGAAGTGATACATGTATATGATGGAATGTTACTAGGCCATAAAAAAGAATGAAAGCTTACCATTTGCAACAACACAGATTTACCTAGAGGGTGTTATGCTAAGTGAAATAAGTCGGACAGACCAAGGCAAACACAAAAGCAAATTCCACTTATATGTGGAATCTAGGGCCCGCTGAGTGGCTTAGTTGGTTAAGAGCTGTCTCAAGAGTTTGAGCTCTGAGCAACAGCAGTTCGATTCCCGGCCCGAGCTGAGCAGCCGCTGAGCTGCCAACAGGTGGCAGGGTGGCTCAGCTTAAAAACAAACAAACAAACAAACAAACAAACAAACAAACAAACAAACAAACAAAACACACTTATATGTGGAATCTAAAGAACAAAATAAATGAACAACAAAAGAGAAACAGACTCATAAATACAGAGAACAAACTGATGATTACCATATGGGAGGAGGTTTGGGGTGCAGGGTGAAAAAAACTGAAGGGACTAAGAAGTACAAATTGGTAGTTACAAAATAGTCACAGGGATGTAAAGTACAGCACAGACAATACAGTCAATAATATTGTAATAGCCATGTATGCCAGGTGGGTACTAGACTAATCGGGGATCACTTCATAAATTACAGAAATGTCTAATCACTATGTTGTATACCTGAAACTAATATAATATTGAATGTCAACTGTAATTGAAAAATAAAAATAAAAACATTGATATACTAACATATATGCATTTTTCTAAGAATGGGTTCATACTCTTCAGTCTGTTCCACAATTCATTTTTAAATTTAGCTGTATCTTAGGAAAATTTTTTCTAAATCGGTTCATGTAGATATACATTTATTTTTAAGGGTTGCACAATTTCTGTCACATGTTGCATCATGCATTATTTATCGATGCCTCTCTTGATGGAAATTGATTGGTTATAATTTTTTCACTCTACTATACAATATTTTAGGAAGTGTTCACATACATATCTTTGCCTTATTGAGAAAAGGGTTCTATTGGAAAAAACCCTATTAGTGGAGTTGCTAGATGGAAGGATGTGTACATTTGAAATTTTGATGCCACTCAGTGTGCTTTTATAATTTCCATTGAATTGGGAAATGTAATCTGTGCCAGCCTTGCATTTTCCCTACCTGGGGCAACAGGATGGGATGCTTAATTTAGTGCTCTTTCTTTTATACAATAATAAAGGATGCTGAAAGTGGGTTCATAGGATATTTGTAGGTTGTAGTTGAAGAAGAGTCTTTTATCTGGGCAGCTCATCCTTTCTGACCAAGCAGCTTTATGGGGCAGCTGCATATGGAGGGGTGAGGAAGGAAGGAGTTGCCCACTAAGGAGTCAAATAGATAAACAAGATGATGAACCAAAGAGCAAACATGTTCTATAAGGTAAGTCAGCCTGGTGTGGTGATACGTTTCCATAATGTGTCAGCATCAGAGTTGGGAAATGAATAAAGTACTCCCCGTATGTGGGACAAAATAGTTACGAACTGAACTACAATTCCCTCGGCATTCTTTTCCTATCTGCCTCTAACCCCAGCCCAAGTTGTGAAGTTTTATGTCTGGAAGGATGAATGCTTCTGCACAATCTTTACAAAACTGAACAAGGAGACTTTCTTATTGCGGTGAAGATGGAGGAGGAGAGGAGGAAGGGCTGGAGACGGGATGGCTTTGCAGTGCTGGCAGGGATTTTCAGGGTGATTTAGTGTGGATTGATTTGCAGTTTATTCTGCAGCCATTGTTTGTAATGCGCTTTGCCAGCTCATGTACCCTGAACCTTAATTGTCCTAAATTAAACTATAGGGACCAGACCGCACACATTTCAATCAGAAGGACAAAATATTGCACCAAGTCCCATAGGGATGCATCAGCCCCTGCCAGGAGAGGCTTGTACGCAAGGGAAGAGGGAGAAGGAGCTCTCAGGAAGACATTTGTTTGGAGTTGAATTGACTGTGTTCTGTTTGGATACAAGGTAAAATCCAAGTGTGCCACCCCAACTTGAATGGATGTGAATCTGAGTAGTCAAAAACAGCAACTGTTGTTTGCAATAGGCCATTTACCTAGATATTAAGAAAATGACCTATATTGTCTTGTATGTTGTCCATTAGTGTTGATTTAAAAAAGAGTTGAAGTAATAGATAGGTTGGGGAGAGTTCTGGTTAGCCTGGAAAAGCTGCAAGGAATTCTCAGGGCTTATTCAAATGCACAGCAGCTAAGTTTCTTCTGGAAAGAGGCTGCTCACTTTCCTCTTATTACTCCGTGTTGGGATGTGATGTTTTGAGTCAGTGTGGAGAGTAGGAAATGACCTGGAATGTGGATGAGCAGCCTAGGCTGTAGCCTGCGTTATTGACTACAAGATTTGTTGGTTATATGATTTTTACCTCATCCTCTTCTCAAAATGTAAAAGCAGTCATAACTTATGATAGCTAAGCACAACCTACCTCAAATAAGTCATTTTTTGACACTTACAAATACAGAAAAATAAAGCTAATACAGCACACACATAAATTCAAATTATATCAACAGATATAAATGAAAAGTAAAAGCTAATCTACTTCCCCATACCTTTCAACTCCCAAAGATGACACTTGATTTTCTTGTCTTTTTCAGCATGTATACATTTTAGAGAAATGCAATAATATTTACTTGTACTGTCTTATTACTTTTTTAAAACAGCATATTTTCCCAACTTAACACAACGTGTAAGCTGTTTTCTAGGAGTAACTGCAACTTATGCTTTTTAATGGCCATCTAATATTCCACTCAGTGAATACTTGATAATTAATATAGTCCTTTATCAGTGAAAATTTAGGTTGCTTACAGCTTTTACCACTGGAGTTGTTTTGTGATTTTATAAATATATTTATTCACAAGATAAATTTTAGTGTTTTATTTGATGGGTTGAAAGATGCTCACAATCATCATAGTGTTAGGTATTCTCAAGTAAAGTTACATCAATTCACATGCCTGCTTAGAATAACTGAGAGGGTGTGTTTACCAACAAAGCCACACAATTGAAAAAATAGGAATGCAATTAGGGCAAATTATACTTTTAGGACTGTTTTCTTATTTTACCAATAATGGGGTCTTCCAAGGTGTTGGGCTCAGCTAGTTTTCCTTTGTGAGTGACCCAGAAGTAGCCTGAATTCATGTTCATGTTCTCTCCAGATTTTATGCAATCTCTTTTTTCCTAACTTAAAAAAATTTTATTTATTTATTTTTCAGTTACAATTGACCTTCAATATTAATTTATATTAGCTTCAGGTGTACAGCATAGTGGTTAGACATTTATATAATTTATGCAGTGACCCCCCCCCAATTAGTCTAGTACCCACTTGGCACTGTACATTAGTTGTTGCAACATTATTGACTATATTCCCTATGCTATACTTTACATCCCTGTGACTATTTTGTAACTGCCAGTTTGTACTTCTTAATCCCTTCACCTTTCTCACCCATCCCCCAACATCCCTGGCCTCTGCCAGGCATCAGTTTGTTCTCTGTATCTATGAGTCTGTTTCTGTTTTGTTTGTTTGTTTGTTTATTTTGTTCTCTAGATTCCACATATAAATGAGATCATACAGTATTTGTTTTTCTCAGTCTGACTTATTTCACTAAGCATAATACCCTCTAGGTCCGTCCATGTTGCTGCAAATGGTAAGATTTCCTAACTTCTTGATGTGGGCCCTCTCCTGGGCTATGTACTGCTTCCTGGGTGGGATCTGTGCCATCTCCTGGAGTTTACATGGCTATTTTCATAAATACCAATACAGCCTATGGCCTTCTTTTGTCAGTTAACTTCAATTCTCATTCAGCAAGTGCTGATTAAGAACCGACTGTGTGTAGGCACAGGATCCCCACCCTCTGGGGATCATGAACCATTTGGGGAGACAGACATGCAAACAGATAGTTACAACCCTGTGGTGAGTGAAGAAACGATAGAGCTGTTTGCAAGGTCTTTGGGGACTAGAGAAGGGAAAGCACTTATCTCTGCTCCTCCATGCCAGGGTGGCTTCTTGAAGGAGGTGATAGCTGAACCAAGGCTTAAAAGATCAACATTTGTTTATACTCAGTGATTCCACTTTAGTTATATCCTAAAGAAAGTCTTGAACATGCACACAGAAGACAAGCACAGGCTGTTTATTATAGCATTGTTTGTGTGAGTAAAAAATTGGAAGCAAACTAAATGTCCCTGATAGGGAAATGGATAAATGTGGTATAGTCAGGTAATGAAGCAATATTTAGCTCTTAAAATAAGTGAACCAGATATATAAGTATCATTATGGATAGATCTTAAAAACATCATGTTGAGTGAATAAAGCAAGCTACAGAAGGGTGAAAGGATGGATACAGTATATGTCATTACAAAAACATAAAAAATAAAGCCATGGGTTTAGGGATATATGCATGTAAAGAAAAAGAAAGAAGTTGTTGATAGCAAGAGTAAACACCAACCTCAGGAGAGTGGTTATCTGGCATGGGCGAGGCAGAAGGGGAATGGGATTAGGGAGGAGAAAAAAGGGGGTTTCAATTGCTTCTGTATGTTTCATTTCTTTAAAAATGATGTAATCAATTATGACAAAATGTTCACATCCATTACATATAAGTGATGGGCACATGGGTGTTCACTTTATTATTCTCTGTATGTTTGAAGAATTTAAGGAAGAAGAGATAGGGTTTATGTTGATGGATCAGCTGGAGCCCTGTGTATTTCTTTGATGAGGCAGTATTTTAAGGATATTTGCCATTCTGGGTTAATGTGAGCCACACTCTTGGAAATGTTTTACAAAAGGGAGAGAGGAAACATTGTTTTGGGATGACTTTCTAGTGGTTTTTGTTTATTTTAGTTTGGGATGTGACCTTTATTGAGCTTATCCATGGGAGTGGAAATAATGTCTGTATAAAGTCAAATGTTTGTTACTGTGACTTCCGCATCACAATTAAAATCCAAACAGTTTTTAAAAACAGTCAACTCAATCAAAACCCACTACTTCAGAATCAATAGCTTCTTTGAAGCTACAGTAACATTTAAATATGGTTAAGATTTGAATGCAGAAATTTGGTTGGTTGGAAAGCTAGTTAAACTTCTAACTTACTCAAATAGAATTATAAAAAGGCAAAATTGTGTTTTTCACAGAGATACAGTCCACTGGAATGACCAACGCGGGACAGCTGTTAGAGTATCTAGAGTCCTGAGATGATAAGAAATCCAGGCATCCTTTAGACAGTCTTTTGTTGCCCTTTCTTCCCAGAGATTTGTACATGTGTGGAATACACCACCACCAGCAATTGTAGCCTTGATGAGAGAGTCCAATTCTTCATCTCCACGAATAGCAAGTTGCAAATGACGAAGGATAATACACTTTACCTTTAAGTCTTTTGATGCATTTCCTGCCAATTCAAGTACCTCTGCAGTGAGGTACTCCAGGATGGCTGTGCTGTATACAGCAGCAGTCGCACCCACATGTCCATGGCTGGTAGTCCTACATTTAAGGTGTCAATGAATATGGCTGGCCCACCAGAAACTGCAAGCCCTGTCTTTGCCGGCAGGAAACCACCTTTGTCTTGGCCTTTCCGGAGTCCTACCCAGCCTTACCGTCAGCCATTTCAAGTTCTGCTGAAACTCAAATAAGCAAGGCAGAGAAAGGACTAGTCAGACACCAAGTGATATCCCACCACCTACTCCTTCGTGGCACTGCAATTCAAACTGCCGACTTCTAGTGGTTTTAAACTTTGCTTTAATAAATAACCCCTTGAGGTCTCACAGAGTCCCTCCCTGAGCTACTTACTGCTAGGGTGGGTGGAGGGCACTTACCAGATGGGGCTCAGGGGGTTCCCACTCTTGCTCAGCAAGAGGAGATTCACTTACATTTACTACATTTGTTTGCATACCATAGTCATGTAAGATAGGCTTTGAATAAAGGTTCTGAGCATAAAAAAAAAGAGTTTGGAAACACCTGACTTGGGCAGTCCCTTGCCTGGCGTGGTGGTTCTCTGTCTCTTTTTTTTTCTGGTATATAATAGGTGTTTAACAGTTTACTTCCATTCATTTATTTATTTAAATTAATTTGTTTTCAATTACAGTTGATATACAATATTAGCTTCAGGTGTACAACATAGTACTTAGACATTTATAGAACTTATATAGTTAAATCCCGGATAAGTCTAATTGGGGTGGTTATTTTCATCTTTCTTTTTTCTTTTACGTTTTACTTTACTTTTCACTCCAGCAAATTTGCCACGGATAAGCTTTCACTAAAGGGAATGGTCATCCTTCTGTCTTCCCTCCTGATCTTTTTCCAGCTCTGCTTTCTCTGCATGTTCTCTGATCGCTGAGGTCTCATCTCATGAGCATCTTCAGCGTCTCTGTGATTTTTCATAGTTGTGGGGTTCCTTTAGCCTGTGACCTGGATTTATCTTGTTTTCTTTTATAGCAAAACATGCAAATTTCCTGGGATCACCTTCTACTTTTCTTTAAAGAGTAATATTTTATTCTTAATGTATAAGTTGCTCTTTTTCTAGGTTTATTGAGATACAGTTGGTATACAAAAAATTGCACACATTTACTGAATACACCTTGATGAGTTTTTGGACATAAGCATACACCTGTGATACTATTTCCACAACCAAGGTACTAAACATATTCATCAGCTCCAAAAATTTCCATGTGTGTGTGTGTGTGTGTGTGTGTGTGTGTGTGTATTTATGTGTGTATGTTGGTAAGAACATTTAACATGAGATCTAGTCTCTTAACATGCTTTAAAGTGTAGAATACCCTATTGTTAACTATAGGTGCTTTGTTGCATAGCAGATTTCTACACTAGCACAGCTTGCCATTCTCTACTCCATCTGCTGTTTCTCTAGAGCTCTGTCTCCATCTAATTCTGTCTCATCTGCAGACTGAGCTCCTTGCCTCTGGCCTTTGCTCTTATTGTCTGTCAAACACACTCTTGCAAAATAATTTTCCCCTGGCACCATCTTACTCACATGGTGATGATGAAGGCTATTAACTTGATCCAAAAAGTATTAACAATTTCTCATCTTCAAAATAAAATTTCTTTTAAGTAATTACCTCTACTAGACCCACTTATCTACGTAATTTGTCCTTCTTCCCTTGATCTCTCAGTTCATTCCTTTCTCAGCTACCTTGCTGCCTTCTTTATCTAATACCCAATAGTCTGGTCCACTGAACAGGCAGATGCTTGCACAGTGTTGACAAAACCTTCTGAATCCATCGAGGCTGCTAAACCATCCTCCAGTATGTGTCCCATAATACCTCTACATACAGAAGATATTGAATGAGTAATTTAATTGTTATTTGCAGTTGTCCATTATACCATTGTGTGGTGTTTGCCCATGCAAATGCAGTCTGTTGAGATTGTAATCTCTCTAGTGCAGGAATAGTGCCTGACGTGCTTCACATGCCATTTACTCATGGGGCCTTAATAAACAGTTCCAACTCATAGGACTATGTGTTGTGTGTGACATTTGTAGGCCAGCAAAGCTTCACTACTCTCGGTAAACCCTGAGAAACAGTTCGCTCTGGGACAGATTTTTTCACAGTGGAAATTATGACTATAAAGTCTCCTTGGCATAAGAGCTATTTGTTGTCCTCCTCTCCAATTGATGAAGCAAGTAAATGTGACTTTGGCTACTTTTAAAATTTGCTAAGCTTTCAGGATTCCCCATTTAGAATCACTTAGGTTACAAAGAGTGCATTATGTACATTTTCATGTTTATTGACCATAACACATGGTGCCTTGGCAGCTAGAATAAATCCCTTATTGACATGATTGTTCGTTCGGATTAGTAAATTTAAGGGTTACTAAAACTAACATGGATTTTTACCAGGTATGATGTTGGGCAAACTTTAAGGGTAGTATGAATTTCTTAGATGCATTAATGGCCAAAAAGTGTGTCTACATGCACGTTATGCCATCTATGCACCTACAAATCCTTCCCTCCCTCCCTCCTTCTGTTCTTAGTAGGCAGGGAGGCAAAGTTGGATATGTCTACTCATCCCTTTTTCATACAAGTTGTAAGGGGCTGCCTGGCTTAGTGTGTCCTCAAAATGAAGCGTGGTGTGGGTATAAAGACTTGGATTATAAATTCATTATTGATAGATTTGGGAATTGTCTATGCATGTAGTTCTATTCCATCTAATATATGGCAACAGAAAATATTGCAGGAATTTCAAATCTATGATCACAAGCATACGTTCTCCCAGCTCACTTTTTTATTAAGGTATAATTTACAAACAATAAAATTCACCCTTTTATTATTTATTTATTTATTTATTTATTTATTTATTATTTTCAGGTGTACAGAACAATGCAGTAGTTATCTTTTTCACCCCTCACAAAGTATCAACCCATCCATTGCCCTCCCGCCCCCGATGTCATACTTATCTATTACAATTCCATTGACTCCATTCCCACGCTCTACTCCACATCCCATGACTATATGTATATATAATCATAGTTGACATACAATATTATTCAACATCAACTTCAGAAATACAGTGCGGTGGTCAGGCCTCTACACCGTCCATGAAGTGGTCTCCCTAACAAGACATGAGTCCATATGGCCCCCTAAAAAATATTTACAACATTCTTGATTATAAAAAAGTGTATAGTTCTACAAGTTTTGACTAATGCGTAAGTCATGTTACCACCATTACAATCAAGATATAAAACATTCAGTCCTGACATTTCAAAAAATGCCCTTATACTTTTTTTAAAAATTATTTTTTATTGTGAAATACACATTTTTTAGAATTAGTTTCAGCTGTACAACACAGTGCAATAGTTATACTTTTTACCCCTCAGGGTGACAACCCCCCTCCCCCAATCCACCGCCCCACTTCCCCCGCAATATCATACATATCTATTACCATTCCCTTGACTCCACTCCCACACTATACTCCTTCAGGTGAACAGTGCAGTGATCAAGCCTCTACCCCCTCCATGATGCAGTCTCCCTAGCAAGACATGTGACCACCTGACACCCTACAAAATATTTACAACGTTATTAATTATACTCCTCGAACTATCTTTCATGTCCCTGTGGCAATATTGTAGTTACGTATTTATGCTGTCTAACCACTTCCCCTTCTCCCTCATCCCCACCCCCATCCCAACTAACAGCCATCAGTTGCTCCTTTATATCTCTGAGACCACTTCTGTTTACTTTCCTCATTCATTCAGTTTTTTAGATTCCACATATAAGTGAGATCGTACCCTTACACTTTTTTATAGAATCTTTTTTTTTTTTTTTTTTTTTTTTTAGCTGAGCCATCCCGCCACCTGTTGGCAGCTCACGGCTGCTCAGCTCAGGCTGACTCGAACTGCTGTTGCTCAGAGCTCAAACTCTTGAGCGAGCTCTTAACCAACTGAGCCACTCAGCCGGCCCTCCCTTACACTTTTTTATAGTCAAACCTCTTTCTACCCTCAGGCTCTTATAATCACTGACCTGTTCTGTGACCCTATGGTTTTGCCTTTTTGTGACTGTCATATAAATGGAATCATGCAATATGTAGCTTTCTTTCATTTAGCACATTGCAGTTCAGATTCACTCGTGTTGCTCAGTGTATCAGTCATTATTTTCTTTTTGTCGCTGTGTTGTATTCCATTGTATGATATAACAGTTTGTCTTTCAGTTCAGTAGTTGAACTTCCAGTTTGAATAAAGCTGCTATAACCATTCAGGTAAAGGTTTTGTGTGAACATATGTTTCCATGAGTAAATGAAATGGAGTGGGATTGCTGTATTGTATGATAAGGTATATTTAACTTAATAAGAAACTACAAAAGTGTTTTCCAAAGTGGTTATACCATTTTGCATTTGCATCAGCAACATATAAGCGTCACAGTTATTCTGAATCCTTACCAGCATTTGGCATTAGCAGTTAAAATAAAAAAAAAAGTTATTGGGGTGACATTGGTAAGTAAAATTATATAGGCTTCAAGTGTACATTTCTGTAATACATCATCCATATATTGCATTTTGTGTTCGCCACCCAGAGTCAATTATCCTTCCATCACCTTATTTGACCCTCTTCTCTGTCTTCTACCACCCCTCTCCTCCCCGCTTACTTTGGTAACCACTAAACTGTTGTTTGTGTTCATGAGTTTTTGTTTCCTGGTTTGTTTGTCTTGTTTGTTTGTTGCTTTCAGTGTTTTATGCCACATATGAGTGAAGTCATATGATTCTCAACTTTTTCTGCCTGACTTATTTCACTTAGCATTATAATCTCAAGATCCATCCATGTTGTTGCAAATGAGAGTGTTTTTTCTCATGGCTGAGTAGTATTCCATTGTACGAGTATATATGTACCACATCTTCCTTATCCAATCATCAATTGGAGGACACTTTGGTTGTTTCTGTGTCTTGGCCAATGTGAATAATGCTGCAATAAACATAGGGGTACATATATCTTTAAGGATAAATGTTTTCAGATCTTTTGGGTAGATACCAGGAAAGGAATTTCTAGGTCAAATGGTAATTCTTTTCTTAATTTTTCTGAGGAACCTCCATCCTATTTTCCATAGTGGCTATAACAATTTATATTCCCACTGGCAGGGTATGAGGGTTCCTTTTTCTCCACAACCTCTCCAACACTTGTTATTACTTGTCTTGTTGACAATAGCCATTCTAAGAAGTGTGAAGTGGTATCACATTGTGAGTTTGATTTGCATTTCCCTAATAGCTAGTGAAATTGAGCATTTTTTGGTATATCTGTTGGCTGTTTGTGTGTCTTCTTGGGAGAAGTGTCTGTTCAGGTCCTCTGCCCATTTTTTAATTGGATTGTTTGTTTGGTTTTTTGTTGTTAAGTTGTATGAATTCTTTATATATTTTGGATATTAGCCCCTTATTGCAGGTGTTGTTTGCAAATACCTTCTCCCATTTGGTTGGTTGCCTCTTTATTTGTTGATGGTTTCTTTTGCTGTACAGAAGCTTTTTAATTTGATACAGTCCCACTCATTTATTTTTGCTTTTACTTCCCTTGCCTTTGAGGTCAAATTCTAAATTCTTCTCTGAACCCAAGGGTCATAAGTTTAGTACCTATGTTTTCTTCTATGCAATTTATTGTTTCAGGGCTTATGTTTAGCTCTTTGATTCATTTTGAGTTAATTTTGGTGTATGGTGACAGATAGCAGTCTAGTTCCATTCTCTATTCTAGTAGGAAGATAATGGAATTTCATTTTGGTTTTAATTTACTAATGACTAATGTTGAACATCTTTTAATATGCTTATTTTCCACCCATATATCATCTTTGGTAAAGTGCTGTTTAAATCTTTTGCTTATTTTTCTGTTGGGTTGTTTGTTTTCTTATTCTTATCAAGTGTTAAGACCTTTTAAAATTTTCTGTACACAAATCCTATAACAGATATGAGATTAGCAAGTACTTTTTTTCTAATTTGTGGCTTATCTTTTCATATTGTCACAGTGTCTTTTGAAGAGCCAAAATTGTTGATTTTTAAGATGTTCAATTTATCAATCTTTTTCTTTTATGGATCACACTTTTGCTGTTGTATCTAAGAGATCTTTGCCTAATCTCACATCACAAAGATTTTTCTCCCTTGTTTCCTTATGGAAGTTCTGTAGTTTTAGATTTCACATTTATGTCTGATTCATTTTGAGTTAATTTTTATTTGTCGTAAGAGTGGGAATGAAGCTTATATTTTTGCTTGTGGATATCCAAATGGTCCAGCACCATTTGTCAGAAAGCCTCTGTTTTTTCCATTGAATTGCCTTTGCACCTTTGTTCATGATCAATTGACCGTATATATGTAGATTCTCTTTTCTATCTCACTGATCTATATGTTTATCCTTCTGCCAGTACCACACTCTCTGGATTTCTATAACTTGATAGTTTATCAGGTAGTGTGTATCTTCCAACATGATTTTTTCCCCCAAAATTATTTTAGTTCCTTTGCCTTTCTATTTGAATTTTAGAATCCCTTCCCAATGTTAGGGATCTCTAATGATTTGGGCTTGTCACGTTTCATGTCTCCCTTAGAGGTAGCAGTTCCTTCCTCTCTTCTTTTTCTCCCAGGTGCAATGGTCTTCACCTGTGCTCTGAGGGTGACTGGGCTTGTGGCTCTTTCCTCAACAGCCTAAAGTTTTTATTTTTGGGGGCAGGAATTTCTGCCTTTCCTGTGGTGGCAACTGCTTCCCTCCGCAGGCCGGTACCACTGAGAGGGGCTTTGTCTGGTCTCCCATTCTATCTCTAATCTTTCTTGTGAGCACCCAGTGAGGTCTGTGAATGGCTGTGGATTTCTCTGTGTCTGTGGCTTCCAGAGCTTCTATGATCTCATGCTGGCCCACTCTCAGCCTTTGGTAATTGGTTAGAAATTTTTGCTGAATCTTTCTTAACTGTTTGTATGGTGGTCATTGTTTGTTCCAGGTAAATGAGTGCTGGTGTCCTGTTCTTTTGGGAAAGATTTGTTTTTCCTTAGATTTAAGGCTACTTGTTTGCTCTGAAACCTCAGCTCTTGTGTGGGTTCAAAAAATTTATGATTTAGAAGATTATCTGGATTTCCCCTCACTATAAGAGTGGAGACAGTGTTCTTTCCAGCTTTCTACATCTTAAGTGAAAACTGGAAGTTAGCATGTATTAACTTCAAACCCGCTCCTCTCTGGCCCTCACCTAATGCTGGTTAATTACATTTATTATAAAATTGTTTTTAAAAATTTTGTGGCCACCTTGTTAAGAAGGCCCAAATTCAACCAATCAAAACATATGAATTAAGAGTAAGTCTCTTTCTATTAAGGTATTAGGTAGTAGATTGTAACCTGAGAGCCATTTCTATTGGACTGGTAGTAGTTGCCTGAGTGTCATGCTGAAAGGATTGTGAGACAAATTGTAATTTTGTGTCTAATTGATGATGTCTGCCATGAACACAGGATGGCTAAGGGGAAGCGCCAATGGCATGTATGTGCTTACCTGATTAGGTCCTAAGGAAATGGGAAGAGTAGGGATGAAGGGAGTGAGAAGTTTCTCTAGAGAAGCAATGGATATAGTTTTTAGCTAAAGGAGCTTGCAGAGTAGTTGGAGAGGAATGATGTGAGCTGGTGAAACAGTTGCAGACAGTATAGTAAAAGTTTAAACAGAGCAGGTATAGGAAGACGATAGATTTGGAGAAAGGGAATGGATTTTGTGGGTTCAGTGATCTTGGAAGGCATGCTCAGGAAAAGGACCATGGCCAAGAGAGTGAGGTCAGTTCTGAGACTGTTGAGTTCTGGGTCATAGAGCATTTTATAAGTAAAAGTGTCCTGTGCAGAAGAAAGACCATGGAAAAGAGGCTGGGATGGCGTCATCATCATCATCATCATCAGAAAATTGATAATTAAAAACTATGATTGAAGATGAACTGACAGAGGGAGCAAGAATATATGGAGTATATATGGAAAAGAATGAAGAGCAGAGGACAGATTTGGGGTTGGGGCAGAGCGGGGAGAGCTACCCTTAGCAGCGGAAGATGAGTTGCTGGTGAAGGAGACAGCATTGTGATGGCTGCACAGCAGCTGATGTTTCAGACTCCTATTCATACCTCAAGGCCCAAGAAAATCCCTCTTGTGTGGCTTTCCTAATCTTCTTTGGGCAGACTTAGTTGTTCTCCCCTTGCTTCCCCAAACCCTTGATTAATACTTTGTGTAGCACTTATTACATTACATTATAGTCAGTGGTGTGTGTGTGTTTGTGTGTGTGTGTGTGTGTGTGTGTGTGTGTCTTGGCCTTTTGTTTTGTAAATGACTTGAAGTCTTAGGCTGTGTTGTATTCACTGCCTCTCACCATGGACTCACATAGATTTTTGCACACCATCTATGCTTGAATAATGCTTATGGAGTTGAGTTTAAAAGTGACATATCTTGCAAGGGATCAAGATAAAAAGACTTGGTTTTGACAAGAAATAAGTGAATAGTGACTTTCAAGGGAGCAATTTCAGGACAGTGACAGAGACTATTCTGAAGTTCTGGTTTTGTTCTGGATCAAGGGTTTTAGAAACCACAGAGATGTGGTTACTGTTTTGCATCATCTCACTGCAATCTTTCTACTTAAGCAAAAAATGTTCACATCTCTTTGGAAAGTGCAGCAATCTGGAGGTAAAAAAAGACACTATTCACAGATTTAGTGTGGATGGTAGAAGCATACATAAGGAAATAAATAGAATTTGCATTTGGCTAAGTAATAGAGTAAAGCTAAAAGGAAAAGTGAAAGCTGTTTGCTTGCCATGTTTTCCAAAAAGTGGGTATGTTCTCCGGGCATCGAAGAAGCATCATTTTGTATTTTTCAGGATCAGAAGTGCTGCTGCATGTACGAAGGTCTCATGAAAGGGCTCCCCAGCCAGAATATTAGAGACATGAGTAGATCTTAAGGTTCAAACTAGTAGGGCTCCAAATTTGTAGTTTCCACTACATCACCTCTTTGAGATTTGCTGGGATTTTCTGTGGGGAGCAAGACTTATCTTTCAGTTCTCCATGTCTATTAGGAGTTTTACCCCAAATAACTTCTCTCCTTCTTCCTGCCCAAGTGCTGTTGGGCCCTTTGCACAAAGCAGTTGACTTCTTTTGCTAAATGGTGCCTGAACTGTGAGAAGCTAGTGTGAACAGCTGTGTAGGTTGCACATTAAACATGTCCAAGAGGATTGAACAGCTCCATGGTCTGACTACCTAGACCATAATGGTTATGGTTCCCCTGGAGTTATGCAACATGGTGGACTTGCAAAAGATATGCAATGGAGATTCAAATGGAGAATAATCTTCTTAGGGCCAGGCTACTGGATGTAACTGTAAAACAAAGTTCAGATCATGATAACGGCCTAAAAGCTTTGGAGAGAGGCCATGGAGAGAGGCTTCAAGGACCCATAATCAACTTGATGTGGGTATTCCTTATTAACTTAAGTAAGGAAGATAGGAAATTATCTTTAAGGGCTGACCTTGAATGGGCTATGAGGTATCATGGTCTTTGTTACTTATTTAGTGATAATGTGCCATGTGCCAGATTCTGTGTTAAGCACCCTTAGATTTCTCACTGAGGTGTCACTACACTAAACCTATAGCAAGTTTGATTGCTTCATGGATTTGGAAAACCATAATAGAAGAATGATCAGAAAAATATAATAATTGTATTGAAATATAAGAATTGAATGTGAAAAAGCATAATTTATATATGATGATGATTAATTTCTTAAGGAGAATGATTTCTATTTATCTTTTCAACATGCACTAAAGAAGATATTTAGCTGCAGTGTAATGCTTTTTTTTTTTCAGAAGATGCCAAGTTGCTAAGTGAAGTAAAGTGGGCTTCTGTCCCTCTGGATACGGAGGGGTGGCTGTGTGACCTCTGGAAGTCCCTTTGGTTAAGCTCTGTGGTTTAATGATTCTTTGGCTCAGGACCAAACTCACATAATGTTCAGACCATAAGCCTCCGACATCAGTTTTAAATTTAGCCCAGACTTATGGAGTCATTATCATCCCTTCCTCGAATCCTTAAAGTGCGGACCATCTTTCTATCTGAGCTACAAGCTATAAGCCCATGAAGTTACCAGGAACACAATTTAATATTAAAAAAATAAGACCGCCAATTTTTGTGATGTGTTAAATGATTTGTGCATTGGGAAGCTATCTTTCATTGGGAAAACTAGTTTAACTTCTAAACAGTTAAACTAATTTTTGAAGTATTTTTTCCCCCTTTGTTCTTTAATCTAGACTTCCTGGAGAAAACTGAGTTTGTTTCCTGACTCCACCACTCACTAGCTATGTGATAATACTAATGGCTAAAATTTTAGAGAGCTTACTATGTGCCAGGCACTGGGTGTTTCACATATTAGTTAATTTGTTCCTCACAATAACTTTATGAGGTGGGCAGTTCTATTATCCCCATTTTACAGATGAGAAAAAGAAGGTTTAGAGCCTACACATACCCCCTGTGCTGCCCTGATCCCTGGTTAAAGCAGCCTTGCCTCAGTGTTCCTGGGTGAGGAACAGCTTAAAACCACATAGCAGAGTGGTTAAGAACTCAGACTTGGGAGCCAGATGCCAGGATTGAACTCTTGTCTAAACTGCTTACTAGCTGGGAAAGTTATGCTTTTTGTGCTTCAGTTTCCTTATTTGTAAAATGGGGATGATAAGAACAGAAATGTTACCTCTTAAGGTAATAAAGAGATTTGACTGAGAGAGCAGTTGTGAAGTGCCAAGAACCTAGTATATGGGACACGTCCAGTACATGCTAGCTACTGTCCACGTCGCATGCTAGCAGGTGGAAGAAGACAGCTTCTGGGATTGGCCCCCCGCAGTTCCAGTTGGACCTGGAAATTTATTTATACTAACCTGTGGATGATTGATAGTGGATCAGTTTTTGAGTTGATGTGGACTGAGTGACAGTGCACTATGCACCTGGAGTAGGGATGAAAGAGGGGACCCATATTTTGCCTACTGTTTGGTGCTGCTGTCCCTCTTGTCCAGGACACCATTCGCCTATTTATTTGTCCTCTCCCTAGGCTAGTTCCATAGGCCCCTCGCTCCTAGAAGCTGGGGCTCATAGAGAGTGGCCAGGAGAATATATGAGGGCATAGGCATAGCCAAGCCTGAACGATCGCTTTCCAGAGCAGTGTGGCAGGGCTGCGAGGGCAGAGGGATGAAGTGAGAATCATTTCTCTGTGTCTTCACTAACGGATCCATAGGTCTGAGTTGACAAACGCAGGGCTTAAATGACGGTGTCTCCTACTCTTCAGGACTTGACTTTGTTTTGCCAAAGTCTAGACAGAAACCAGAATGCACTCTCCCCAGGGCCAGGTAAGGTCTGTGAGTGTGAGGGAACACATTTCCCCCTTTAAAGAGACTGGGCTGCCCCTCTTCATTCTCAGCATCCTTTGCTGAGACTCTCCTCCCCTTTCCCCTCATCAGGCATTGCAAACTCTCCGCTTAGTCCTCTGGCTACTTTTTTGGAAATGAAAGAGAATGATGTGTGCCACCTTCCATGTCCCTGGAGATGGGGCAGAGGACAAGGAGAACAGAATCTGAAGGTAAAAAAGACACTAATCATGGATTTCAGGATATTTCCTAAGGATGGCCTAGGGTCTTCTTCTTGTGCATTGGTGAGGAATCCTAAGGTCCCTTACAGGTGGCTGCTTGAATATCGGGAGCAGAGCAGGGATTCTCAACCTTGGTGTTATTGCCACTTGGGGCAGGATGATTCTTTGCTGTTGGAGAGGGCAGGGCGTCTTATGCAGGTAGGATATTTAGCAGCAGCTCTGGCCTCTACCCACTAGATGCCAGTAGCACCTCCTATGGTTGTAACAACCAAAAATGTCTCCAGACATTACCAAATGGCAGAGAGGGAGCAGCGAGCCTTGATTACTTTCTCTGAGATTACAATGGTTTAGCATGAAATGGTGAAATGGGCTGTCTTCTTCAGTCTGAATCTGAGAACTCACCCAGTAAGTTCATTCATTTAATAGTATTCATCCAGATATTCTGCTTTCTGCATGTGGAAGTTGGCCTCAGTCTAAGCATGTGTGTGTGTGTGTGTGTGTGTGTGTGTGTGTGTGTGTAACGCATGGCACTGTTTGGGAAGTATTTCACATTCTAAGGGGTAACAAAGGACCACAACTGGAGCTGTCCTACCCACCCCATAGAGCTCTGGATCAAATGTGGAAATATTCCTGATGGAACTTTATAAATAAAACAAGAACCTACACATGGGTGTTATCCGCTCAAATCAGGGCTTGCAGCATGCATGCATTCTGTTCAGTACTAGGCACCATGTAGTCAGGGTTGGTACCAAGTCTGACCATTTCCACCAAATGCTGATTATGGTGTCTGTGTAAGGAAAACAGGACCATGGTCTTCCTGTAAGGTAAGGCTCCTACCTATGCTCTCAAAGCATTCTCGAACAGCCAGAGAACCTGCCTTCCTACCCTTGGAGCAAAAACTGGGTGTAGAGGTTCCCTCTGACTGGCTGGCACCCACAGTGGTTCAGGGAGTGGGGATGCCAATTAGGACTGAACGTGAGGGTATAAGCTGGAGGTTTGCTTGTGGCAGGCACTCCCCACTGTGGAGAACCAAATTTGACCTGAGAAGCATGAGTTAAGGGGACTGCTACCTGAATTAGATCTAGGGGGAATGTAATTCCAGGGGGTGGGGTGGCACCTAGATGTGGAGGGAGCTGGAAGATAAGTACAAAACTGCTTGGGGTAATCCTGGAGCTGCAACATCAAACGGACCATTCTTTCTGGGTACTGGGGTTGGGTCAGCTCTCACAACATTATTCCAATGTCAGAGCCGGAAAAACAGGGTATGAGGAAGAACCAGGAAAAGAGGAGGAGCAATAAACTCCTGGATAATTTTAGTGAACTAGGACAGAAGCCCAAAACACCCTCCTGCGGAGAGCTAGGTGCCTGAGTGTAGGTGTTGACAGTTTGTCTAGAGGCCTAGACATGGGACAGGTAGACTGGAATAGGAACAGGAACTGGGGAGATTTTCTGCTGTGACTTTTTTTTAAAGTTTTTTAATTTTTTATTGGAGAATTGGGGGAAGGGGAACAAATTGCTTTCCTTTTGTTCTTCAGTCTAGTTGTGGAGGACATTGCTTCACTGGCCCAACTTGGCACCATCATTGTGTTCTTCCTGGGTGAGGCAGATCAGTCACTGGCTTCTGGACGGCTGCTCACAGCGGCTGCTGGCTGCTCATGTTGGCTGCTGGCTATACACGGTAGCTCATGGCAACCCACTGCAGCAGGGGCTGCAGCCAAGCCATCCCCAGTGATTCACGGCATCCCAGCTCCAGGTTGAGTTCTTGTTCAGCATCTTAGCTGTAGAGGGCAGTGTCACTGGCCCTCATATGTGGCATCCGAACCGGGGCCCTCTGGCGTCCCAAGCCAGCTCTTAAGCAACATGCTACTAGGCCGACCCTCTGCTGTGACTTTTTGATGGCCAGCCTTAGTAAGAAGGCCCTCACATAGCCATTCCATCAATTAGTCATTCAGCAAACATCAGGTGTCTACTATATGTGAAGTACAGAGCCAGAAACCACAGAGACTCCAAGGAAGGAAAGACCTAGACTGAGTAACTGGAAGTCTGGAGTGGAAGGTGTGGGTGGCATCCACACAAATCATGACCATAGGAAATAGAAAGTGCTAGGAGTATTTGCAGGAGGGAGAAGATATTAAAAGAAGCATGTAAGTGATTCACAATAGCATTAGTAATTATATAAAATACTTTTTGCCCATTAAAAGCCCAGGAAGATGGACAGTGGGTGAAGGTAGCATGGTTAAACTTACAGAAGCCCAGATCGCGTTCCTGATTTCACTTCTTAAACTAGATGGAGGTTCATGGTTGGTCCCAATTTCTCATGGCTTTGGTGGTGGTTGTTTGGAACTCTCCAGAAGGAGGTGGCTTCCAACAGCTGGTGACGACGACTTGTTGTACTTCTTTTTGAAAGGTTACTTTCTTCCCAGTGGATGCTTTTCCCATGGACATCCCATTCAGGGAATCCCCCAAAATTCAGAGCTTGAAGACAGGCTGGGGTTTTTACACAGAGACTGACCTGTATGTGTTTGAAGGTTCCGTCCCGGCCTACCCAGCGACATGCTTTCCACACGAGCTGCCGAAGAATTGGGTTACACCCTTCCTCTTGGCCCTGATTCTTAATAGCATTCGTCTAGACTTTTCCTGCAATCTTGCCACAAAATAACAAAAATATTGACCAAAATAATGGAAAAGATGGCAATTACACTGCTCTCCCCTCTCCCCACCTTAGGTTGTCACCACAGCAGATAAAACCTATTTTATGGGAAACCAACCTTCCGCCACAATTCCTAAAGTTTATTTGCACAGAAAAATAAAGGCAACTTTTTATTTGTCTCCTTGTGAGAAGAAATATGGTTCCTGTCCCCTTGCTTCCTATTAGCCTTCCTTTTTCCTGCATGTTTTTATGCCGTGGTGTCTGATCATTTTATAGAAAGGAGAATTTCTGCTTTTGACCTTACCTCTGCTGCCATAACATTCCAATTTTCAAATGACCAGTCACCACTTGCCATTTTCTTCTTTTCTTTTTTTTTTTTTTTTGGGGGGGGGGTTTGGTGGTGTATGTTCTGAAGCTGAAGCTGGCCCCTTTTTTGAAAAGCTGGCTAGGTTTCCCCTGTGACAGTGGCTCCTTGGGAAAGCTATTCTTTCATGCAGCAGCAGTCCGGCATTGATCAGTGGGAAAGTTCAAGGCGGGAACTCATCAAGCACGGCTTCAATACCCGATTCCAGACAAGGTCTGCAATAAATAAGAGCAGTAACAAAGAATCCTATTTCCTTCTCACACAGAAAACCAGCAGTGACATAGTTCCGAATTTCAGGGTACAGGCCTGGTGTCTTCCCCCTGCACTGCAAGTTGAAAGCAGGATGGCTTTCCTCTCTGAGAAGTTACAGGAACGTGCATTTTAGTTCCTTTCCTTAATGTAATTTTCAGTTTTGCAGGTTGGTTGGGGATTTTTCAGCTTGTGCACTGATTATCGTTCGGGTTGTTTGAATAGAACTGGTATTGTCAAACACGCGTGTTTAGATTTCCTCACACTGGTTTTAATTGACTCATCTCCCTTTCCCTCCTCACCCCTCCACCCCTCGTAATAACATCAGGATTTCCATGTGAGCACACAAAAAGAAGATTCTTTTGCTCTAAGTAGATAGGGAAAAAATTTTTTCTTCAAATGGCAGTGTGATAAAAAAAAATATACACCCTATGAGTCCCTCACGGATTATTGCTATTGATTTCTTTCCTTGAAACGTGGAAATGTTACCAGATAGGGTGTTAGGAGTAGGTGTGTGGGTGCAAATGCAGTTTATTGCTTGTTGACTAAAAATCAGTGAAAACCTTCACCATTTGTGTGCTTGTGTTGCATGTAAAGGTGAATTTTAATCCCAAACCAGTCCTTTGAGAAAAGCTTTGTGTGATACAATAAGTGATATTTTTAGGGTAAATTTATATTTGAAGGAAATAAGCTTTATGGCAGACTCACTACACATAAAGATTTCAAGCATTTCTCTCTGGCTTATTGAAACACTATCTTTGTTTTAACTGAATGCGATCAATGAAATTTACTTATCGCAATCAGATTTCTATTGTGTCTGTTTTCATCTCCACACTGTCCCCAGGCTGCTCCTTTGAGCTTCCTCTGGGTCCCCTGCTCAGGGAAGTGTGAATCGAATTGCTTCAGGTTTCTAGAAGCTAGGTGCCTGTGTGCAGCACACGGCCACTGAGCCCGACCCTCGGGGACGTACCCATTAGGAAAAGAAGGCTGACCTTCTGTCACTTTCCTTCTCCTCCCTTTTAATGATTCCTTTTCTATCCTTTTGAGAAGATCTTTCCAGCCCTTTGACCCCTGTTAGAAGAGGAAGGCTTAAACAGCTAAAAGTACCCTCAGTCTCAAGGCTTGCCCAGGAAAGCTCAAGAGGCCTTTTAGGAAATGCCAAAAGACAGGAGCCTCCATTTTCAGTGCATTTAGCAGGCAGATCCCCACCCCAGCACTATTTCCATCCTCATTTATTTTATAGAAGTAACCAGTTTGTGTGGGAGGAGGCCCCCTGCCTCCCATCCTCACTTGTCAGTGCCACCAGAATCGACACATTCGGAGAGTGGCTGACTTTTAATGATAGCCCTTGGACTGTGTGAGAGCTTTGTGCAATTTGAAAAAGAGCAAGGAAAATGTGTGTGGTCACTAGATTGCTCCTTTGTGGGCTTCAGTTTTCATGGAAAACCAAACACTACTGGGCAGATTGCTGCCCCATCCTAAAATGGCGAGATGCAAAGTGCAGGGTTTCTGAAAGGACAATTGTGGGTCTCCAGTGCTTGCTTGTGCTTTCTGATGTGACTTTGATTCGTACAATTAACATGGCAGCTAATGTGATAATAGGGTGTTCTCCAGTGGTAGGCATTATTCCATGGAATACGATATGATATGCGTATTCAAGACTTAAATTCAAACTGTGTCCCTGGAGCTTGGAACTGGCAAACTGAGGCAAAGAGAAGATAAATACAGTCTTCTCATGATAAGAAAAATTGTATTAGATGCCAGCTCTGCCATTTATTAGCTCTTTCACTTGGGTGAATCACTTAATCTTTCTGAGCTGAAGTGCTCTCACCTGTAGAACGGGGATTGTTAATCCCACCCTCAGTGTTATCATGAGAATTAAATGGAATACGATGGAGTCCTGGGACCAAGGATCTCTACCTTCTTTCCACTTTCTCATCTTACCCCCGACTCTTCTCCAGGTGCCCATCTTTCAGAGGTACTGGTGGAGAACAGCAAAACATGGTGAATTTCAGGCACCACGCCCAGGGAAAGGGGTGATTTTCAAAGGGATGGCTTACTTTCCTCCTTCTGGGAGAAGCTATAGATAATCTTTTGTCTGTCACAGAAAGGAATCAGTCAATTACAGATGAGTGGGGAGTGGCTAAAAGGATTAGGTATTTGATCCCATATTCTAAGGTACTTGCTGCCATCTCTCCTCTAGGAAAAGGGAGGAATAAAAGCAGAATTTAAAGGTTCATGTTCTTACTCCAATTAACCCCTTCTCCTGTTCTCTTTATTTTCAATATGCACATACATGCCTGTGTAAATGTGTTCCCATACAGGTTACACTCATGTGTTTTCAGCAATCATAATATATTTAGAAGGAATCGTATCTAAAGAGCTTAAAAAATATTTTCCCCTGATTATAAAGGTAATGCATGCTTATTGT
>NW_017731362.1:4885345-4889922 GCF_001890085.2 Hipposideros armiger
ACACACACACACACACACACACACACACACACACACAAACACACACTCTCATACACACACACCACAGACTCATATACACACATTTAGCCTATAGACTACTTTGTCACTTAATATTATATTCTGAGCATTTCTCTTTATCATTAATGTATCAGTTACTTATTGATGTGTAATAAACTGTCCCAAAACCTAATGGCATAAAAACAACAGAATAATTTTATTCTTCATGTACTAGGAGTTAACTAGGCTTGGCTAAGCAGTACTTTTTTTTAAAATTTATTTTTTATTTTTTATTATTAGTTTCAGGTGTACAAAACAATGCAATAGTTATCCTTTTCACCCTGCATCAGCTAAGTAGTTCTTGCTCAGGATCTTTCATGTAGTTGTTGTCAGGCGGTGGCTTGGGCTAATTATCTGAGTTTTGCCTATTCACATGTCTGGTGCGTGGGCTGGAAAGACTCATACAGTTGGAGGCTGGAACAGTTGGGTTTCCTGGACATTTATTTTAGTCTCTAATATGGTCTCTCTGGCATAGTGGCTTCTGGATAGCCATGCTCCTTACATGGCAGCGCAGGAATCCACAAGTGCCTGCCCGTAGAGCTAGGCCAGGCCGAAGTCAACTCACCTTGTCTCGGAAGCCACACAGCCTTCCTTCTGCCACATGCTGTTCACCAGGACAGTCACAGAAGCCCACGTAAAGCCCATAGAAGCTTCTCCTCTTGACACATACACCTATTGAATGGTTTCTGTTTCTTATCACCGATGTCGCACATTCAAAACAACACACATTTATGACCGTACAGTTTTGGAGGTCAGAAGTCCAACATGGGTTTCACTGGGCCAAAATCAAGGTGTTGGCAGGGCTGCCCTCCTAGGAGTCTCTAGGGGAGAATCCCTGCCTTCGATTGTTCCCAGCTTCAAGAGACTGCCTTCGCTCCTTGGCTTATGGCGCCTTCCTTCCTCTTTCAGGACAGCAGCCTAGCATCTGCAAATCTCTCTCTGACTGTGACCCTCTGCTCTTGTCATTACATTGTTTTCTCCTGACCCTGATCCTTCTGCCTCCCTTTTATAAGGACCCTTCTGATGACACTGGATTTACTTGTATAATCTAGGATAACCTCCTCATCTCAAGATCCTTAGCTTAATCACATTGCAGAGTTCCTTTTACTATGTACGTAACATGTTCATATGCACCAGGGATTAGGACATGGACATCTTTAGGGGGCCATTATTCAGCTTACCACAGTGGGAAATGACAAGGCCCTGGAAAAACACTTGTGACCAGAAATATTGTTGCAGTCGTTTTTGGGACGTACAATCTGCCACAAATAAATTCAGTGGTTGCACAGTATTTTCTGTATGATTGTCACCATTTACTTAGCCTTTCTTTATTGTTAAGTATTTGGGGTGTTTCCAATATAAAAAAACTCTATAGAGAACAAACATCACTATAAATAAATATGTGATTATTTCTTTAGGATAAATTACTAAGGATGAAATTATTATATAAAAAATAAGAATATGTATAAATTGCCAAGCTGCCCTCCAGAAAGGTGACATCAGTTTCCCAGCAACAGTATATAAATGTGTTTATTTTTCTGCATCCTCATCAAACATTGAGTATAATGATTAACAAAAATTTTGCAAATTTAGTAGGCAGAAAAAAAATCATCTGTCTTTCATATGTAGTTTCTTGATTATTGGTGAGGTTAGATTTTTTTTTCATATGTTTATTTGTGATTTTTTAATTTTCTTTTTTTGGTCATTGGCTGTTCATAATTTCACTTATTTTGTTCCACAGGGTGTTCATATTTTTCTTATTGATTTGCAGGAACTCTTTATATATAAGAAATGTTAAACCTTTTTTTTTTATCATTGATGCAAATAATAGTTACAGTTTGATATTTTATAAAATAAAATATTTTTCCTTTGTTCATCCTTCCTTTTTATTTTCCTTTCCTTCCTTCCTTCCTTCCTTCCTTCCTTTTTATGATTAAATATTCCTTCCCTTATGTAGATTAAATAAGTTTCCATATTCACTCTTATTTTCTTCTTGTTGCTTTATTATTTACTTTTATACTTCTGGCTGTTTAAGTGGTATATTTACATATCAATGAAAGTCATGTTTTATCTTAACTAACAGTGTAAAGGCATGGATGGGGGAAAGAGGAATATAAGCAGTTGATTTTATTTTATTAGAAATAAGTTGCTTTCCTATTTACTGTCCATTTGATTCAGTCAATTCCCGATTATCTGTGGTAAATGGGAGGTAGGAAGAACAAGGATAAAATATACATTCACTGATAATCCCCTGACCACATTTCCAGACATGTCTATGCTTGGAAACCTTCTAATGGCATTGCATTTTGAGGGCAGAGCACTTTAGGTGTCACTCCATGGTCACATCACAGAGATCAGTGATCCTACTGTTGATTTGGGTGACCTTCCTTCCATGACAGGAAAAACCCTGTGATATGGCATGCAGATGAGCTGCTTTTCATCAGAGGAACTATAGCTGATGGTGTCTCAGGTGTATATCCTGGCTTACAATCCCTAATCTCTAACCATTAGAGTTGTATTCCTACGGGACATGTCCTTGTCTCTAGGGGAAGTCCTTTGGAATAACTCCAGACAACACTGCATTGCACGGTGAGGAATCCCTGGAACGGTAGACTTAGTGTATCAGATGTAACACAAGTATTACCTCTCCCTGAGTGGGTGAGACCAAACATGTTCAGATCGTTGGGGAGAGTGTGGGGGAATGAGGGAACAGAGAATGGTCACTAGGTGTCCCAGAGGAGGGTAGAGGGCAGATGCCTGTACAGGTGGGAGGATTTTGGGGGGCTGAGGCAGACAAATGCTACAGTGGCAGAGTGAGAAAAAGAAAAGATATTACATGCCAAGTATTCACAGCTCCCACCCCCATCCTTTACCGTCCTCATTACCTTCATTTTGCCAATTTCATTTTGGTTCTTTATTACGCAGAATAAGAATAATGAGTGAATACATATTTTTGAAGGCCCACTCTGTAGAACAGTGTTTCTTTATATTTTTCCTTCTGTTACCTGGAAAGTAGCAGATGAGTGACAAGAATGTGAAAGGTGGAAAAATATAGTCTTGGATTTAAATTCTAATTCTGCACTTTGGGCAAGTGACCTCAGTTTTTTAATCTGTAAAATACAAATAACATCCCTGTGGTTAATTAGATTATAATTAAGCAACTATTCATTTTCCTCTTTCTCCCCCACCTCCCAGGACACTGATGTGGGGCTTGGCCATATAACTGGTTTTGGCCTCATGGTGGGTGGATTGTACTTCCTTGTCTTTGATTTTGGGCCTGGTTATACCATTTGCTTTGATCAAAGCTTTAAGAAAAGGCTTATGCTGTCCTTCGGAGTTGTGTTTGCCTTCTGGTGTTTCTGACTTTTGTTATAACAGTAACAGGTCTGCGTAGCTACCGGTCCAAGGAGGATGAGGGGCAGGTGGAGCGGGTGAACCCAACCTGCAGTAGAGTCTAGCTTAGATCAGCCAAACTGCAGCTGACCCAGTGCTTCCTCGGTGAGAAATAAGCATTTATTGTTGACTGTCACTGGGCTTTAGGATGCTCGTTACACTGCATTATTGGATATAATAGACTGATGCAATGTGTTTTTCTTTTAGGTTACTCAGTGTCAGAAATCCTGTAACATGGCTACTTAATCCTAAGTAAAGCATTCCTGTCTGCTTCCAAGTTAACCCAAGGAAAGTTTCCAATTTCCTTTTTAGAACTACAGGTCAACTTGGAAAGTTGGATCCTTT
The DNA here is from genome assembly GCF_001890085.2 of Hipposideros armiger. NCBI lineage: Eukaryota > Metazoa > Chordata > Mammalia > Chiroptera > Hipposideridae > Hipposideros > Hipposideros armiger. The sequence continues at coordinate 4,889,141 of NW_017731362.1, forward strand.
TCCTTCTAATGTGCTTACAACTGAGGAAGGGAAAATAGTTACATGTGTTACCTGCATGGACACCAAGAATATAGAGTTCCAGGAGATTTGGTTTAGCAAATTCAAAAAGCCTTATCAACATTTTTACTTTGCTTTAAAGCTTCCTTCCTCTCCAGATCAAACCCCTATTGGAAAACAGTGACTTTCTGTTTTTGTCTTTAGGCAAGGAGGTTGCTTCTAGTAAGTTAGATGGCTGCCGGCTCTTTCGATAGAAACCACTCAAAAAATCTTTTAGGAAGGGCCCATATCTCCTGCTTGAAACACATAATTGCAGAATAGGGTGAAAATAACTTAAAAACACAGTTTTAGAACAGACATCTAAAATTATCATCATTTGCCTGGAGTGATGCAGTGATGCTTTTGCAAGTTAGCCTTCCTATCCGGACAATCCATACAATGATTTTTTGTACCCAAGTCACTGTCACTTCCTCTTCCTAGGCACCAGAGCTGGAAGCACCAGTTGTGCAGTTACTACCTTTGCAATACTCACAGACAGCCCCATTAACACTTCTTATGCAAGTGCATAAGGTTTCTGCACATATAATCCTGTAGATATGTATTTTCATATCTGTATTAGTTGGCTTGGGTGGCCCTAACAGAAGAGTGAGTGGCTTAAACAACAGAAATTTGTTTTCTCACAGTTCTGGAAGTTTGAAGTTCAAGATCAAGGAGCCTCTCTTTCTGGCTTGCGGATGACTGCCTTCTCAGTGTCTTCACATAGCCTTTCCTCTGTGGGGGGGGGG
>NW_017731362.1:4889932-4899907 GCF_001890085.2 Hipposideros armiger
AGAGAGAGAGAGGGAGGGAGGGAGGGAGGGAGGGAGGGAGAGAGAGAGAGCGCTGTCTCTGATGTCTCTTCCTTTTTTTTATAAGGACATCAGTACTATTAGATTAAGGCCCTACCTTTGTGATGCCATTTAACTGTAATTACCTCCCTAAAGGCCCTATCTCCAGATACAGTCACATTGGGAGTTAAGGTTTTATTATATGATTTTGGTGGGTGGGGGGTGCATGATTCAGCTCATAGCAATATCCAAGTACAGAAAAATGGTAAAAGGAAAAGGAAAGAGGACCTAGAAAAGAGGGGATGTGGCATTTTTTTGTGGCTTTGTGTACAGAGGGGTGTGTATGGCTCAGTGTGAAGAGGTGTACCAAGACAGAGGAAAGGGAAAGAGGGATGGACAGTGTAGCAACTGCTGGACTGGCTATGATTTAAAATATGACTTGGTAGAAAATCATCAGGCATGTCAGTCAGGCTACCTCTGACCTGTCAAAGGTTACACACATACAGGTCTCCCAATTGTCAATGAGTTAGATCAGGTAAGTGCTAAATTAAAGCTCAGCTAGTCACCATTCTATTAGCCATGACAATTGCTAACAAAGCAAGGGAAACCAAACAGGAAGAAGCCTACAGGATAGAGGCAAGAATGGAAAATTCCCTCAGTTCCCTCATATTTTGCCTTGTGCTTGCTACTACCTCATGCTTCAAATCTCAGTTGAAGTGTCTCCTCCTTAAAGAAGTCTTCCTTAACGCCTTGGGATTGGTCAAATCTCCCTGTGACACTGCATCCTCACAGCTGGTCTTCACTTGTATCAGCGATAGTGAGATGATGTATCATGACATTTGCTGTTTAACAGCCATCTCACCTGTACAAATGTGAGCTCCATGAGGCAGACCCATGTGTATCTTATTCATTGTTGTGTCCTCAGTGCTTGGCGTAATGTTGGCCTGAGGAGGTGCTCAGTCATGCATGTTCAATGACTGAACAAATGAATGAATGACAAGGAAGCCCCAGGATCTGTTGAATGAATGAAGAGGAACGAAGGGAAGCCTTCTCCCTTCTCCAACATGTACTTTATAATTTTTTGGACAGGATAGCTTACTGAGCCTCAATTCTGTGGAAGTCGTACCCCTACATTCCCTCGTAGCAGCATTCCAGTTCCAAAAGTCAAGTGCTGTGAGGTCCTGACATGTGTCTGGCCTGCCCCCTCACAGGGATAGCTGATCTTTGCCTTGGTAGAGTGGCAAGAGCATGGGCCGTTGAGCCAGAGGACCTCTGTTTGGGTCTTAGGTTTGCCGCTTGTCCCTATGAACTTGGACAAGTCAAATAGTCTGTTTCCTTACTTGGATATGGGGTTGCTGGGAAATAAATACAATCGTATAATGGATAGTGCTTTGTGAGTTGTAAAGTCTTTAGAAATGTTCATTATTTTAAGTGGAAAAGGCAATGAGGGCCTCCTCTGATTGACTAGAGTAGGCTTGGGGAGCTCTCATACCAACACCATTATATACTCTTTTACATGGTTTTATTGTGTCAGCTAAAGGGCTGCTAATCTACAAATCTGATGAAACTACCTAATTTGGCCCCATTTTCAATGACAATACTGAAATCTACTGAATAATGTGGAAAGGACATCAATGAGGAATCACACAGATGCACTGAAGCTATTAACTCAATTAAGATGTGCCGGCTGTGAGAAGGTGGAACCAATAGCAGTTTAAATAGATGTATTAATGGCAAGATAAAGGGTCTCTACATCAGAAATCTACTCAGATTTCTTGGTTCTCTGAATCAATACGATGATTTTAAGTTATGTGGGCTGGTTGGAAGATTTGATTCTCCCTTCTATCGTGGAATACCTGCTTTGGGAGTTTTGTGCAATGGGACATTTGTGGGTTTTGGAGTTAGAACTGGTAAGTCTGAGTGAATCATTAGCTGTGTGATCTCCCTGAGCCTCAGTCCCCTCTTCTGTTAAAGCAGAGAATGATTCTTATCTTTTGGGGATTGTGTGAAGATGAGATGATACATATAAGCATACCCTAGCACAAAGCTCAGTGAATGATAATTTTCCTCTTCTTCTTTCAATGTTTCTTCATGAAGTGCTAAGTGAGTTGTGAAATATTTCTTGAGATCTCCCAAGTGTATTGTGGATTTAGTGTACTTAGGACTGAAGTGTGAATCTGTTCTAGTCCTACTCTGTTGTCAATGAATAATAATAATAATAGTAATAATAAAAGCGTTCTAAAGAATGCTGGTTTTAGTTCTGGGCTTAGACAATGAGATATTTCCGCTTTCTCAGGGAAGAGGGGAGTCAGAAGGCTAATATGTGGACATAAGTGCCCCATGAATGATTCTTATCATTTAGACCAATTAGTGTTCTATGATTACTGTGAAACGGGCAGAACAGAGCACTGAAAAATCAGTAGACAGATTAGAGAAGCACAGGCATGAACAGGACAGAGAGGGGTTAGTGAGAGTTCATGGATGAATACTAAGTAGATGTATTTAATGCACTTACATGCCCAAATTCAACAGTACATGCTACAAACATTCTTCTTTCTAAAAGTAAAACATTTAGTCAAAGTGGGGAATATGGCCCTTGTACCTTAATGAGCTTTGATTCCTGCAGATTTTACTATTAGCTCTGAGCAGATCTAAAGAAGTGAACATCTAAAGTTGCTGTTGAGTTTCATCTGTTGATGGGGTTGAATTAGAATTCTGAGAGAGCCAGTGGAAATTATGTGCACACATTATGGCCATTTGTTATCATTATAAAACATGATAATGTCATTGCTGACTTACCAAGATGATGACCTGAAAGGCCATGACATTATGACATTACATTTTATCAATAATGAAAAATTGCTGCCTTTGCATGGTGGTTGGTGAGCTCAGGCGACCGTGGAAGGGGGCTGCAGGCCTTTATGTTTATGCCAGGCTGAGAACAAACAAATCAGCAGTTAGAGATTCATTAGGTAGCCAGGGGAAAAAAAATGGCATCTTTTCTTTATCTGCCAGGGAAGCAGGGAAAGGACCTCACTGACCCAGGAGATTTAATATTCATTAGTGAGAGGTTTGCTTCCAAGCTGCTTAAACGGGGCTGTAGGTGCCTTAATAACAAGCTTTAAGGAATGAGGGAAAAGTGTTACCCAAAGAAGCTATGATGTGTGGGCATTAACAGAGAATGTGCCTTTTTGGGAAGGTATTCTGGGGCCTAGCACACGGGCTTTCATTCCAGGAATTGGGAACAACTGATGTTAAGACATCAATTAGCTTGTTAGCTTGTTCTTCTTAGATGGGAACTAGGAAATAGGTTTTATGGCTGATAAAACAGTTTGTGCCAATTTATTCAAACTTTAGAGGACATAATGGAGGAGAAAGAGTGAATCCAGATCATTCAAAACTTCACAGAGCATAGCTATGTTTTTCTGACCATGAGGGGTGATAAATCTGGTACCTGCAGATGAGCTGAGAAAAACTTGAGCCCATATGCCATGGCTGAACAGTCCACAAAAGCTTTGGCTCCTAAAGCCTTCCTAATAAATCATGCAGAGTTTGAGCCTTTTGTGAGTCTTAGAAAAGATAATTTTCACAAAATATGAGGAAGGGGCAATGTGGTAACTCACCTGGCCTGTATTTCCCCCTCGCATTTATTCTTTCAGAGAGCTATAAAGAGTGGGCTACACGTATAAAACACCAAGTCCAGGCCCTAATATGAAAACTTGAAAGGAGTGTAAAACCTTTAGATATGAGGTGTAAAATAGATTTTCCTCCCGTTTCTCTTTTATGCAGGTGTTTCATGGCAGACACATAAAATTCCTATTTATTTGTAGTGGTATTTTTTTTTGTTTTTTTTCCCCCTTTTCACTCTATGCTTCTGCTTAGGTTGGGGGAGATCATATCAATATCAGTATCTCTGGAGGGACGTAAACTGACCACCTGGGATCTGGGCTTACCCAAAGGGCTCATTTCCATCTACCCCCTCTGTTTTGTGCAGTTTCTGAGGGATGTGTGTGTGCACACGTGTGCCTGTGTATACTGACCCCTCCACCCGGCCTTGAGTGACCTGGTGGAGGCCATGTTTCTGATCAGTAGAGTTCTTTCCTTGTCCTGATGCTGATCTGACTGTCTACATCCCTGGGGGTCTTCAGCTCAGTCTCCCTGGTGAAGCTTGCCCAGTCTGATTCTGCAGTCAGTCGGTCACCTTTTCCTTGTAGGAAGCTCTTCTCAAGGCCACTTGGCTAGACTAACTCCCATTCATCCTGTAGATCTCAGCTCCACCCTCACCTGCTTACCTCCCTGAGCATGATGCACTGATGTCTATCTCTCTCACTGTGTTTACCTCAATGCCTAGCATAGTGTTTGGTATATTAAAAGAGCTCAGTACATATTTGATGCCGGCAGCTACTCTGGGAATCACTGCTAGATATAAATCTCTATTAGCTCCCTCATTCATCCTCACATGCCTCGGGAAACCCAGCACATTCTTCCTCTGTAAGAAGCATTGGTTCTCAAAGTGTGGTCCCTGGACCAGCAACATCAGCGTTACTTGGGAGCTTGTTAGACATGCAGAATCAGAAACTCTGATTTTGGGCCCAGCAATCTGTGTTTTAACAATGCCTCCTGGTCCTTCTGATGCAGGCTTAAGTTTGAAAGGGATAGCTCAGGTTTTTTCTTGTCAGCACAGCATTAATGGGGCAATTCCCAAGTATCATCTATGCATGAAAAAGAAATAATTATGTTTCATTTTCTAACTGTTCAGTTAAGGTTTTTATGTCTTTTCCTTGAAAAACCTGGAAGCAGGGGCACAACAGTGTTGAGTCTGGCATGCCTGTTTTATCTTACTTCAGCCAGATAAGGCCTTGTATATACGAGGTCGGACAATTAAGTTCATGAACTTGTTGCACACTATTGCTAACTATTTTTTTGATATCAGAGGGATTATTCATTATGAATTTGTACCAACTGGACAAATAGTTAACCAAGTTTACTACTTGGAGGTGCTAAAAAGGCCACATGAAAAAGTTAGATGAAAACGACCGAACTTTTTGCCAACAATTCATGGCTCTTGCATCACAACAATGCACCAGCTCACACGGCACTGCTTGTGAGGGAGTTTTTAGCCAGTAAACAAATAACTATTGGAATACCCTCCCTACTCACCTGATCTGGCCCCCAATGACTTCTTTCTTTACTGAAGATAAAGGAAATATTGAAAGGAAGACATTTTGATGACATTCAGGACATCAAGGGTAATATGATGACAGCCTTTATGGCTGTTCTGGAAAAAGAGTTCCAAAATTGCTTTGAAGGGTGGACTAGGTGCTGGCATGGGTGCATAGCTTCCCAAGGGGAGTACTTCGAAGGTGATCATAGTGATATTCAGCAATGAGGCATGTAGCCCTTTTTCTAGGATGAGAACTTAATTGTGAGACCTCATAGATGGAGAAATGGTTATTTGGCATAGTATAATTTGAAAGGATACAAAAACATCTCTCTCGCTCTTCTTCTTCTTTTTTTTTTCCAGAAAGGTTATGCCTAATGTTCAACTTTTAGCTATTAATTCCTCTAGTTTAACATATTATTAAATGAAAAATATCCCTGAAAGTGATAATACATTACTTGCTAATGAGTATATTCTATTAAAAGTAGGTTAGTGGCAGAACCCTAGTGTTCTGGGATTTACCATCCTAAGCTTCAATGATTTGAAAATGATTTTGAAGATTTAAGACCCCGAGTAACTGCATTTTCCAGTGGGAGCCAGTTACATCCCTTTCTGGTGGGTCAGCCTAGCAGACTACTCAGAATCTTTATCTAAAGGTAGCTTAAAAAACTTTGCCATTTTTCTATATATAAAAAAAGGAGAAGGGATAAAATGGCATAAGTCTAGTGGGATTGTTATGATGATTAAGTAAGTTAATTTATGCTATTCATTTAGGATAAGGCCAGGTAAATACTTAACACATGTGAGATATTATGAGAATTGTCTCCTTGTTCCTTTAGTATTAATGCTTCTTAGAGTTCATTACTATTCTATTTGAAGAAATCACAGCTATAGATTTTGCAGATTGGCTACTGGATTTATAAATTTGAAGGATCCAGATTTTGAGGTAGACCACGGTCTTCTCAATGTGGATTCTGATCAGTTGGCTGGTTTGAATGGGCAGGGGGGAGATAAGGCAGTCTGGGTACTTGGGGAGTAGGGGTGGGGAAGGGATGTTACCTGAAAGGTGAGGTAGACACTGACATGGAAAGTGAAATGGAAGGGGTGTTTGTGCTGAGGATAAATTTTGCCTGAGTGAGACAGTATTCCCACCTTTTCAGGAAGAGTTCAAGTGGCTATTTTCTGTTATCAGAAATATAATTTTATCAGAAGGAAGCCTCAGATGAGATGTATGTAGAAAACCAAGCACAGAGTCTAGGATTTTAGGTTGAGATATTTAGAGTAGGGGCTCAAACAACAGCCAGTTTTTGTATAGTTAAATGCCAAGACTGCACAGACGTCCTTTTACAGGACCAGAATTCTTTGAGTGAGCTTAGGGTGGCTTGCTTCCTGGTGGGAGTAGAATCCCAGGACCTCTGCCAAGATGTATTACTTAATGTTCTCGGTTTCTCAAAGGTTCAGTAAGCAAAAGGGGGTTATTCTGAGCAAGCTACTGGGACGATGATAGGAACAAACACCTCGATGTATAAATGTGAGACCTTTAACCTCTCAGCTGTCAAATTTCAATATTTCTGGTCACAATGTTAAATGCACTCTAGTATCCATTTCAGAGAGCTCTGATGGAAAAATCAAAGTTTGCTTTTTTTATTTACACACTGTTAGTAAGTTGTTAAAAGAAGAATAAAGCAAGGTGACTGCTAGCCATATTTTGTATGCGTGGCTTTACAGCTTCAGCTAATAAACCAGGACCACTATTTTCTCTGTAACTTATAATGCATGCTCCAAATGACTTAGTGTTATTGCCAGCTCCATGTTCCCTACCTTTTAAGAATAATAAACACAGCATGTTGAAGGTAAATTTCAAAACCACGACCACAAAGGTGCAGGGAAATATGGACAAAAACATGACTTTAAGAGACCTTTTCATTTAAAATCAAATGTGTGGGTGTGTGTGAGGGACACAGCATGTGTCTGTACAGTTTCTCTCATTCCTTCGTACAATCGTGTGTATAATAACCCAGGGCATGCCACTGCGATGGTGAACAGGGACTCCACATATTGTTATGTGGATGCACAATTGCCTTTTGGTAGAGGTGTTTTTTTTTGTTTTAAGTCCTGTGCAAGTCTGTAGACATGTCTTCCATCATAATGACCTTTCTGACAACAGATGGGTGGGGAAAAATAGTCTGAGAAAACCATTTTCCTTTCCTGCAGTAAATAATAATTACTTGAAGTATGTGACAACGATGGAGCTGGCAGACTTACCCAAGGACCCATACTGGAAACTTCCTTTGACTCTCTCATTTTATTCCTTGTCAATATACTTGTGCAGAATAAAATGCTTAAATGTTATGTTTTTAGAAATTTGTGAAGCTTGGGAACTATTCATTTTCACAGATGTTTTCAGGCATCTTTCTTGGACTAAGTTGGGTTGACTTGGGCCAGGGAGGCTCCACATGTGCCCATTTTACATGTATCTCTGCCCTACGAGGCACTGCAGCCATAGCGCGTGGAAGGGGCTCCTGTGGGCCACTGCAGAGAGAATGGACAGTGACAGAGGAAGCCGTGTTTCCTGTCAGGGTATGCATCACAGGATCTGAGGACTCAGTAATGACCATGTTCCTCTCGGGCCCAGGGAATTGCGTATTCTCCGTCCATACCTATCGGAACACTTGCCTATTGACAAAAGTTCAGTTCCTTTATGTAAGTCCATTTCAAATATTGGTAAACTAAACTTTTAGAGCAAAAAAAAAAATCAATGTGGGAAATGTGTCCAAATTTGTGACAGTAGAAATTATCCATCGCACGTCATGCCACTTGTAGAGAAGTCAAAATGGTGGGGATAGTGAGACAGTATGCTGCTTTTTTAGTGAGGTTGTTTTCTTCTAGATGTAATCAGTAATTTCTTACAAGGTTAACATGAGATCAAAGCGCATCTTCTCTTTTCTAATCTTTTAAATATTTTTCAGTCAGTATTGCCATCTGCTTCATGTGTAACTTCTACCACATAAGTGACTTGCCCTTCACATTAGTACCTGATATCTTCTCTCCTTATGTTAAATTTTCATGTGGATACACACAGTGTCCTTGATGAGACTCTTAGCTTCTTGATGGCCCAGCCTGCGTGTGGTGACAGGATCAGTGCCCCATATTCCTCTGTTTATCTCAAGGGATTTCTGTTTCCTTTTGCTTCAAATTCCTGTTTCTGCGTGACTCCCCCCCCCCCAACCCCCAGTGTTTCGTATCCTGAAGCTTCTGTTTTCTGTCACGTCCATGTTGCTTCAAGCAGGGAACGAAAGCCCTGTGTCCAAAGCCCTGCCCGCAAAAGCTATTACAAGTCATAAACTTGGACGTAAGGCTTCGGGGCATCTGAAAAGTGGTACATCACTACTCAGACAAGCAAAGACGTTAAATGACTGTGGTCCACATAAGGACCTGAAGTTTTCCTGTCTTTTTCATCCTGGGAACCTCTCCTTGGCCATCTTTTCTTTCATTCCCTGATGGCTGCTAGATAACTTTTCCTTTCAGGCCACGTATCTTCTCTCCTGTTTCCCAGGGCCTCCAGCCCTCCTGTCTCTTAAGATGCTCTAGGAAATTACACAAGAAAAACTTGGTTACTTTACTGTGTAGAGCAAATTAGCCCTGTCTTTGTCTCACGTTAAGCTTCAGTCAATAAATGTAGATGTAAGTGATTTCAATACTTGCGGAGTGATATTTTGAGGTAGGAGAGCATTATGTGCTATCCCAATCCACTGAACTGAAAGCGGGCACTGCCACTGTCCCTTCAATAAGCTGTTCTCATTGCATTTCTTACCTCATTATTCTATTTAGCCAAATATTTAGGAGTTACAGCAAGGGCACACTGGAATACCCTATGGCCTTTTCCTCTGTATGCATGTAGTTCAGCTGAGAAGGGAATGAGAAGGCATTCTTTCTGAGTTGAAGGGATAAGGGGTGGAACACTCAAACAGAAGACTTCTATTATATGCATACATGCACATGCATACACCTTAGGATCTCTCTCACCCAACCTCCACTTAACCAGCTTCCCTAGTCCCTCTGGAAAAAGTACTGACTGAGTCCAAGGCACATTGAACTCCCGCAGCCAGTAGGTTGAAACTTAAGACACTCCTACCAGGGGAGTTAATGCTTACCAGTTGTGTTTGCCCAAACCTGTTTATGCCGCCTCTACTTAATTACATAATTTAAATATTACGTACATCTTACATAATCGATGAAGTGCGAATATAAAAATGAACAAGAATTATTTATACTAAAATTAATCTGAGCACTTTGGAAAAGCTTGATAAAAATCAAATCTCTAAAATTTTTGCTGTTGTTTAAGGTGTGGATGAAGTGGTTGTAAATAGTTATAATAAATTAGAAAAATCTACAAATCTGGTGCTTTGTAAGTGCCTTTAGGTTATCATTCTACTTTAAAGAAATGGCAACTGGAAGCTGTAGTCGAGGCATTGTGAGTGTAGTGTATATAAGCAAAACTTTATAGAACCCCAAGCAGAAGAACCACACTCAACCCTTGGCCCTACTTCAAAAGATTAACAAGTGAATATATACATATGTTTTAAGGTTAAATAACAAAGTTTAAGGTATGAATTCAACACTATTTTTACTTCCTTCCTAACCTGTTCTTTCAATTAGTTAATCAATTATAGGTTTATTGTAACGGTAAGAAGACTTCTACTCTATGTGCACATACATGGAATACTAAATACCACATACAGGTGGAACCTCCTCCTTGTGTTTTGGTGTTAATAGTCCCACCATCTTTCCAGGGTACTGGTGGAGTTTTTAGACAG
>NW_017731362.1:4903109-4905260 GCF_001890085.2 Hipposideros armiger
ACAGTGGTCCCTTGCTGTTTACGGCACATCCCAAGCAAACCCTTACTGCCTTTGCACTGAAAATCTCCTCTTTCTGTTCTGCTGTTCCCCTAGGGTATCTTCATGGCTTGCTCCCTCAGTTCATTTAGGGCTCGGCTCAAATATTTCCTTATCAGAGTCTTCCTTGATCTTCTTATTTAAAATCCCCTGAACCTGTTACTTTCTATCCTATTTGATTTTTCTGCATTTAATAATCACCCCCTTCCCTCCCTCCTTTCTTTCCCTTATTGTATAGCCTCCTCCACTAGAGTAACGTTCTATAAGAACAGGGCTTTGTCTTGTGAGCAGTCATATCCCAAGCAACTAGAACAGTGCTTGTTACCCAGCAGTACTTAATAAGTATTTGTTGAATTAATAGAATGACTTTGACTATATGGGTTCAAGGAATACAAAATAATTCAGTAGAGCCTAAGTTTAATATCAATGGAAAGGTACATCTGTTGCATAGAATTTGGCATTAGAAAGATTGAATTCAGATGCTGCCAGCATGCTCTCTGCCTGGCTTTTGGCCTGGGTTCCCCTCTGAATCTGGGTAAGTGGCATTGAGCAGACTCTTGCAGAATTATTGTTGGGTTAAGCCCTCTGCAAAGTTAATTTTAGGGGTGGAGGTCACTGAAAGTAAACCGAATGTCAGATTAGCCTTAGTCTTCATATATCAGCAGCATCTACAGAAGATGAATGATTTACCTTTTTTATTGTAAATAATTTTTTGGTGCCTTAAAAAAATCATTCTGGTAGAAAATGTCAAGTAGCAAATACCACTCCTGACAATTTTCCTTATGCCACATACACCAAAGTGGGTGGTTGATGGAGAGTAATTGAAGCCCCAGGGAAAGCATGGAGGGAATGGAGACAAATGAAAGCAGGATGGAAAGCAGGTGTGTAAGAAGACAGTTCCTCCATCTCTCTGCCATACAGCTGACTGTGCTACCAAGGAGAAGGGCTTGCCCAGTTCTGTCCTCTTTTTCCATTCTCTGCTTGGTTCTAGTACATCACCCCCCAGTTTTTAGCTGGTGGCTTCCATAGCTGCCAAGTCACATGGATGACTGAGTGGTTCTAAAGCTGTTGAGGAAGCCTTTGTGGGGTGAGAAGCTGCAGTGTACCCCACCTCTCTGGCCCACCCAGACAGACTGAACTGGGATTTGGGGCCAGAGATATGGTGAAGCTTTCAAGCCTCATTAGGCTGAGTGGTGAGCAGGTGCTGGCATTCTTATTATCCCTTTGCCACTATCCATAAATCTGACAAGGGTTTGTTCTTGAGGTTTACACAAGTCTAGTTTCTAGCACTTTGTTGGGCTCATTCTGTTACTCATCAGTTACATTTGGTCTTCATATATGATAACCAGAGGGTATTATTTGAAGACAGGTTAATCAATAGCTTTTTACTATATACAGAAGTAGTCAAAAGTTCTATCATCCAAATTTATTTGAACAAACTATGAGTATTTAAGACCACAGAATTTGGGTGATATATCTGAGTTGCTGAGTTAATTAAATTAATTCATGAGTTTAAAAAAATGTTATGCATATTATGTGTTTTTATATACCTACTATATGTGAATAGCTCCATTTAGCAAAGGGACTCAAAGGCTTCCTGAAGCTTGGTGTATGCACCTCTGTATTCCCCACTGGCATCGGGTTAACCCATGTCCCTTTTGTATACCTGAGAGAATACGTGTGCCCACCTCTGTACCTTTATTCTTACCATCTATTTTTGCCTGGAATAGCCTTTCTTTTTCTTTTCCTCTAGTCCCCAACAATTATACAAATAGTCATTAAAATTGTATTTATTTTTTCAAGAGCTAGCTCAAAATCCACTTTTTCTGGCAAGCTTTTCCTGGTATTCCAAGTTGGTAATCTGATGAGGTGCTCGTATCCCCCTAGCCCCCACATACTTCCCTAAGGACTGCAGGCAATTTGACAATGTGACAAAATTGTCCAGTCAGTCAGAATCCCCAACACTGTCTTGGGCAATAACCAAGACAAGTGTACCTGCTAGCTGTAAGTATTGCCTGAGGTCAAGAAGTAGCTTGGTCCCTCAAGTAAGGTCCCTAGCGCTCAAGGTAGGCCAAGGGGAGGGGAGCATCAGGAGACTTCATTAGACTAGTGAGA
>NW_017731362.1:4907176-4911279 GCF_001890085.2 Hipposideros armiger
TGATGAGTGCATTTGGGACAAAGATACTTCTTTATCACCTTCTTTCTTTCCCCTTCCTCCTTGAATGGCTCATTGAGGTGTATTAGCCCAGCTCTTCAAGACCACCAATAAAGTTATTGTGGACTCTTCTCCCACTGTGGGCTCCTTTCTGTGCTTTTCTGTGGGCTCCTATAATTGGATCAGACACATTGCTAAGACCCTTTGTCTTTTTTTCCCCTAAAATGCAAAGTATCCTAACACTCAGACAGATATCTACATGTGTGTTTCTATTAAGCAGCAAACTGGGAGAACAACGGACAGACTATAGGGAACAAAGCTTGCTCCAATAGCCAATTGGAACTACCAGGTCAGAGGACCCCAGGTAGAATATGTGGGTTCTTGAATGTTCTAAATATTCAGAACATCGTCTTATCTTTCCCAATGCTCTTTTTGACAGTTGAAATTATACCCAGAGGGGGAGATGCTTATAAGAAAGCCTTTGGAGAAAGGCCCTTGAAACAATAATTCAGAAGTTTAAACTATAAGTAAGTTGTTCTGAATTCTAATTACTAATATAAGAAAATACTTATGAAGTGCCTGCTTGCCCATATCAATGTGCTAAATGTTGTATGCAACATTTTCTTCTAGAAAGATTAACCTGATCCTTGGAATTTCAAACAAGCCATTACCTTCCTCTCTTCTTTCAGAGAATATGTTTACGCTGGCTGTAATATCATCTTCATTTGTTCTCATGAGCGTTGAAACTATTGAGGCTTGTTCGGTGGTTTGTGTATCTCGGATAGCTGTCTGATCTGGATTATAAATTCCTCCAAAGTAAGTTTACTCCAGGACCTCAGCTCTCTGCTCTAGCAAGAGAATAGAATTAGCTCCCTTGGTTTGATTAGCTCCCTAGGGTATGTGAAAATTTGATGGCAGAGTACTGAGCCGTAAGAAAAGAGTTTCCTTAGGATCCATCTAATAGCTTCTTTCCCTTGATACTTGTCCTAATTCTCTATACACACATTGAATTGGAGCCCTGTATGTAATAGCATGTTTCAGATACATTATGGAACCNGGCTTCTGGATGGCCGCTCACTGCAGCTGCTGGCCACTCACGCTGGCTGCTGGCTACGGTAGCCCATGGCAACCCACTGTTGTTTGTGTATCTTAATGTCTCAGGCTGATCCTGGCCTTGTCCTGACCCAGATGAACTTGGCCACACCCTGTTTCTTATTAGACTGGCCACTTCCGGTATCAGAACTAGCATATCAGTGATGGAGAACACTCAGTGTCTACATTGGTAACTACTCCAAGTTTAGTCTCTAAGGGACAGACTTTTGGCTTTTGCTACAAAGCCTTAGTCTCCAAGCTATTTATGTGCTTAGTTGCTACTGTAATTATAGTATGTAATGTATGCAATATGTAATATGCTAAATGTAAATGTGAGAGGTGTGACTTTCCCTCAGTGTTAACAACAGTTGTTGGTGAATCTCTTCAAGGACTCGGGATGATGCGTTTTATAGATTTTCTTGACTTTAAGAGGGAAAAGAAGTGTTGCATGGCATAATTTCTCAGTTAGTTACTTAGGAATTTCTTGCTGGTAGATTCCTGTTAAACCTTTGCAAGCCTATATTAAGTGGGCTATACAAGCTCTTTAGCAAAGTTCCATTAAGATTTATTTATTCATTTTTGTACAGCACTTATCACTGTCTGACATTATACTATTCTTCGCCTGTCAATCTTCCTTTAGTAAATATGGACTTCGGTGAAGCAGGGACTAGTAGTTAAGCATTCTTTTAAAAAGTATTGTAACTTAGAATAGTGCTTGGCACATAATTGACATTCAACACACATTTGTTAAAAGAATAAGGATATGTTAAATGACTTCAAATACTTGAGACAAGATTGTACCTAGTTATTACTTAACCTTTAAGAATTTCCATATATTCTCTTCTGTCATAGTTTTCAAATAACATAAGTCATGGTGACATCTGCCTGTTCTTTTGGAATTTTTTTATTTGCATAATTCTTTATGTAACAAAAAAGGAGACCATGTTATTAACCAGCATTTTAGGGAAGGTGCCATATTTGCTTGAATGAAATGCTGATGGAAGCTTGCAGTAATATAGAGACCTCTGAGAGGAGCCCTGAAGGCAGACATGTTTGTTTTGCATGAGAAGAGAAGAATATCCTGTCTGTTGCTCTGGGGAAATAATGGAGGAAGAGAAAGAGAAGAAAGCAGGGAAGAGGCCAGGAGAGGCTGGCTGGAAGGCTGTAAATTCTCTGATGTCAACTCTTCCTCTGACTCTACTCCAAAAGCTTCAGTAAGATTAATTCACCAAATGCTTCGGTTTAACTGAATATTTGTGTGTGTGTGTGTGTGTGTGTGTGTGTGTGTGTGTGTGTGTGTGTAAATTGGCTTTGGGAAAAGTTATTTATGGGCTGAGATTGCATTAAAATCAGCTCAAAGTGGGATCTGAGGCAGCATGTGCTGTTGCTGGTGCACAGAGACAGAGCGATGCATGGGCCTTAAGTCCTGATTGCTCCCTGAAGCCACAGGGAGTGCTTACTTAGGATGTCAGGAGGGCAGGGACTGAGGTTGGGTCAAAGTTAGCTAGCTTTCTGAGCGATGGGATTTTTACATACCTGATGTAGAGATGAGCATCTACTGACTGCTACACACATTCTTTGAGAGTGGATATTTGGATGAATGAAAAGTGATATGTGGGTCATAGTACCTGTGTGCTTCACTTTGGGCCTATCATTGGTCGGGGAGCTAGTGAATGAAGTTGTCAAGGTGTGGTTCCAGGGACTGGGGACAAGTCAGGTGAAGAGACCACTGGTGCCAACCACCCTCTCTGTCCCACTACCCCAAGGTGGTGCTAAGCCAAGGTCCACATGCCCCCAGGGCAGCCCCCTTGAGGCACTTTACCAGCTTTCAGATGATAATGTTTCAGATGTGTATTTTTAAATTGGGATGAGTGCTGCTTTTTCTAAACTTAGCAGAAAGGCGTGATTTTCTCGATGAATCTTTCCTTTTGGCTGCTAAGAGTGAAGTGAGAATTTTATCAAAGAACTGACTTCGGTGAGGTAAACTTGGAATCTTACTATATAGGGGCAGGCTTTCCCAAGGCCATTCATTGAGTGGTAGACTTTCCAGAGTAGATCAGAGGTCATAGAGTGCTAGAGCTACAAAGATACTTAGGCATGGCTTTCTCTTTCGCTCTTTCCAGAGCTTTTGTTCTCATCTCTACTATTGTAACCATCACATCATGCTATATTAAATTATCAGAATCATCTCTCCCAATTTATTGCAAGCTCCTTGAGAGCAGGGACCAAATCTTAGTTATCTTTTTATTTTCAGCACTTTGGACAGGGGCCTGGACCATGAATCATGCTCTTAAATGTGGGTGGCATGAATAAATGGATGGATGAGCCTGATCTTCTTATTTTCACTTGAGGACACTAAGACTTTCTTTCCCGAAGACACAGAGTAACCTGGTGGCAGAATTAGGACCAGAAATAACTTTTCTGCTTTATGGATTCTTTCTTTTCCCTTTCAAGAAATTTACTTGCAGTGGGGTCTCCGCCCTACACATGCACAGAGTAGCACTTAGTGTAATTTAGGCTATATCCAAAAATGTGGGGACACTTATTGCCTAGGTAACTGGAGAAAGATAGAAAGGTGGGGGGAATTGTCTGTTGGCAGCACTAGCCTTGTCTAAGTATCTGAATTGTGGCTTTTCTCACTCATCCCTGAATAATAACTTCAAGGGATAAGTGCATTAAGAGAGCAAATGCTTCTCTAAAGCTGTATAGTGAATATTTTAGAACTATTTTATGGACCAAAGAGAACAGTGCCACTGGTGTGAGACTGAGCATCAAGAGGCTCCCGGGCTTGTGTGTGCTGCACTGGGAGACTGGGAAATTACTGCCGAAGCTGGTTGTCCCCCTTACATGCTGCTTTTTACACAGCAGCCAGAGTGATCCTTTCAAAACACAAGTCCAGTGAGGCTGCATCTCTGCTCAAAATTCTGCAATAGCTTCCTCAGAGTAAAAGCTGGGATTTGACAGTGGCCCACAAGGCCCTACACGAGGTAGGGGCAGCCCTGCCTCATATCCTA
>NW_017731362.1:4917354-4919123 GCF_001890085.2 Hipposideros armiger
AGGGGTGGGACCATGGCATCAGGAGGCCTTAAAGCTCCCCAGGTGAATCCAATGTGCAGTCAAAGCTGAGAACCATTTTTGGTGACTGAAAATGGCTGTCCTTCATGTACAACGAGTGTTACACACCAAGGAAATGCAGGAGTCAGAGAGGCTGATAAAATGATACCGTTTTCCTGGCACTCCACATACACCCTCCTGGCATTTCTGGTGAGGTAGTCTGAATCTCTTGGACAGATCTTATAGCAGTGGCCCCATTCAGTAATGTTATGCTCAGGCTAGAGAATTTGGATAAAAATACTTTGAGTTTAGCCCAATTCTACATTTCCAAGCCTGAACATATCACATGCCATATTGGAGCCTCAGTGTCCCCAGCATGGTGGGAATAATGATGCCTGGGCTGCCTGAACAAATACTAGTCAAGTTTCTTGAGTACCTATCATTGGGGAGGGGATACTCCACCCTTCAGTTATCCACTTGCTAGATTCTGCCCCAGGGAGAAGGAACTAATAAGACAACTGATAGGGTTTCCTTTGGTCCATGATTTCCCTGGGGGAGGGGAGTCCTATAGGAGCAGAAACCTAAATTTCTCCTATTCTGTAGCACTTCCTGTTCTCCTGTGGGAAGTGCTTATGGATAGACTGTTCAGCAGACAGGGTGGAACCCACCTCCAGTCCCGACCATTCCTAATCGATAGGCAGTAATTTAAGCAAGTTCTCAGCATAGTTGACATCCACTTTGGAGTATTTTGTTTCCCAGGTAGCTACTGTTCCTGTGTTACAGCTTCTCCTGGAGGGAACACTGAGGGAGGAGGGGTTAATGATAGGATTACCCTATTCCCATTTTGAACCTACAATACTGTACTATAAGGAGCTCCGTGTGTGTGTGTGTGTGTNACCATGAAATGAAGACTAGTTCCAAATATAACCTCCAGGCACTTTTAATGAAGTAGTCCTAATCTCTTGGACATATTTAAAGAGACCTTCCATAATAGATAGAACACGCTACCCCATTTCTTTGATGACCCTGGACACCTGTCACTGAAGCTCAGATCTTCCGAGGCCCTGGCTGTTCTCAGGGCAGAATTCGTTACTACCTCTCCTGCTCGCCCTTACCGTTTGCAGCTCTGCTCCAAACCTGCTGCTGACTCTATATGCCCTTCCCCCACCTCAGCATTGGTGGTAGTACCTATAATTGTCCTACTTTATAAAGTCCTGGAGGAGCCCTCAGTTCAACTTAATGATTTTATGGGAAGAGATGACTTATTTAAAGTCAGGAAGTGTGTGGGATCAGAACTCAGACATCTTAATCCTGATTCTAGTTTTCTTTTTCTTTTCTCCTGTTATAGGCTGAATTTTTGTGTCTCCCCAATTGCATATGTTGACACCAATCCCCAATGTGATGGTGTATGGAGATGGGGCATTTGGGAGGTGATTAGGTCAGGAGGGAGAACCCTCATGAATGGGAGTAGTGTTCTTATCAAAAAGAGCCCAGAGAGCTCCCTCACCTCTTCCCCAGGTAAGAGTACAGCAAAAGGACAGCTGTCTCTGGGCCAGCATGCAGGCTCTCACCAGACACTGAATCAGCAGCCTGCAGAGCTGTGAGAAATACATTTCTGTTGTTTATAAGCCACCCAACCTATGGTATTTTGTTATATTTTGTTTCATTTGTTAGCCCCAAAGGAGTAAAACATCTTCTCATATGGACTTCTTTGATGCTCTTATTGTCTGTGGGTTCTCCAGGCCTTAGGGCTGTAAGTCAGCCATCATAGT
>NW_017731362.1:4920827-4923281 GCF_001890085.2 Hipposideros armiger
AAGCTTAAAAATATTTTTTCTAGTGACTTACCCAATGGCAGAAATGTGGCAAGTACTCATGTTTTTTCAATGCCAGGCAAATGTTCAGATTCTATCATCGTGACTAATAAACATTTGCTGAATTAAATGAAGATTTAATTGTCTTTGAGGACTTTGCATCTGTGAACATGAAAAGATCAAATACTGTGAAATAAATGGGGTCAGCATGAGTGGGAGGAATGAAGCGTTTTCAAAGTTGGCTCTCCAAGTGAGCTCTGTGGGACCCACTACTGTAAGTTTGGATTTGACTGATCTGTGATATATTCTTGGGACTCTATATCTTTAAAAAGGACTTTATGTATGGAAAATGCTCAGCCATATCCTGTTTTCTTCTCCTTCTTGCCACTTGGGAAGATTACACTTCCCTGCTCTTTCCAGTTGGGTGTCCCATGTGACTTAATCCTGGTCAGTGGGTTAAGGGTGGAAGTTAAATGTATCACTTTTTGGTTCAAGCTCTTAATTGCCAGCATTAGAACCTCCATCATTCTCTTCCAGTGCTGTGCCAATCAAGGTGCCCATATATTCCAGACAGTTCAGGTACGGGATGGTGGAGTCTTCATTGGCCCAGATCTCTGAGTCACTGTATGGACCAGAATGACACTAGAAAGTTGACCAGACCTGCAGTGGGCTTTGCATCAGGAATAAATAGACCTTTGTTGTGGTAAGCCACTGAGATGTTGGAGTGTTTGTTACTGTAGGGTCATCTAGCCTACCCTTCACCAGGGGATTCTGGTGAACAACCATGTTTGGGAATCGGCAGTAGCGGTAATGTGTTAAAGAATTGGGGATTGAAAAGATGGTCAAAGGTGGGGGTGATCAGGAAAGGCTTCATAGAAGAGTTTGAGCTGGGCCTTGAAAGATGGATAAGATTGAGATAAGGAGGAGTAAGTAGGCATATTCCAGATGGGGGAGATGTCACAACTGGTAGGGGAGGAGAGACACCAAAATAATAGTTCCTCCGGTTTTTTTCTCTCTGAAAAATGAATTGANGAGAGTGTTAGATTGGATTTTCTCATACCATCCTTCCAGTTCTCTGAATCTAAAGGGAATGTTCTTAAAAAGAATAAGCAAAGATACCAGATCTCCTTATGCATTCATTCATTAGCAAATATGTATTGAGCACCTATGCCAAACATTGTGTAATCTATGGGATACAGAGAAGACACAGCGTTCAAGAAACAATTATTTTGCTATCACAGAGCTTGAAGTTTAATTAACTACATAAATATCTATAGCACAAGGTGGAAATGTACTGATGCCATGAGAAACACACGGATCATAGAGCCCTAATGTTGAAGTAAGGTAAACTCAGATATCATCTGGTTCCTGCTTCTTAAATGTCCATGGACCAGCAGCTTCAGATTCATCTGGGTAGAAACTCAAGCCCTACTTTATGTCCACTGAACCAGAATCTGCATTTTAACCGGATCTGGTCCAAATCCATCATTTTACAGCCGAATAAACAGGCTCTGAAGGAAGAAATAACTTGGCTGGTTGAGTAGGAAAGTCAGCACTTGAACCCACAGACTCTGATTCTTGGTGGAGCACATCTACAGTGTGTCACCCCTTGTTATGAGGTGCTGTGGGACTTCAGAGAAAGGTAAAGATTGGAAAATATGTTCAGTTCAATTACGATGTATATGAATGAATCTAAACTTTGCAGCTCAAGTCAGAGTGGAGGATTTAGACTATTGTACATTCCATGGATCACGTTAACTACTGTTGCTCACTAATAAAATCAATTCCATGTCTCATTCTCACACTCTTTTTGAAATGCATAAATGTTGGCAGTCATCAAAGAGAAGAAACTTCTGGCTCCTGCAGAAGAAATTCCCAGGCTAGGTTACTACTTTGTCATCAAATTCATCTCCACCAATGGGAGAAAAAACTCCAAATACCTCCAAGCACACACCCTACTGAGAGAGGGTCATGAGAGTCATCTGTCTACATGTGCAGCCTGTGAGATGGACTCTCCAAAACGGGCCCTGTAGGCTAAGTGGAAAGCATGAAAGTGAAATGAGATTCCAGTTTCTGAATGAGCCTTTCTGTGTTTTAATGGGCAGAAACAGTTCTACCCAGCTTTAGTAGAGAATTCACAGGGTTAATGACTAAAGAATGGAGTTCTTGTAATCAATATAGTCCTCTGGCTTTATTGATTAGAATCACCTGCTTATTTTGCAGCTAAGATTTTTTTTTTTATCCCATTCAAAACAAAGACACCCTAGGGGACCAT
Organism: Hipposideros armiger; assembly: GCF_001890085.2. NCBI lineage: Eukaryota > Metazoa > Chordata > Mammalia > Chiroptera > Hipposideridae > Hipposideros > Hipposideros armiger. Next base: position 4,923,100 of record NW_017731362.1, read on the forward strand.
TAAGTAAATAGGCATTTAAGACTTTTTTCATTGCTAAGAAAGTAGTTAATTATTATTAGTGCCTAAAAGTCTCAATTCAGACAAAGCACCTGAATGAACACACCGCCACAATGGTAGTGACATGTCTGCTATGAATGGATGCCAATTTGCAGTTTATTGAAAAAATGCTGCTTCCTCCTTAG
>NW_017731362.1:4925741-4928879 GCF_001890085.2 Hipposideros armiger
GTCTCTTTTTAAAAGTACTTGGAGGACAGATACTAAAACTCTCTATTGCCAAATAATTATTTTCTAGTTGAACAAACTGAAATAACAATCCATATGTTGTCTTGTTCAATTAATCTTTCAAGCATTGAATTATTTCAGTGCCTCATTTGTTCTGACTGACGACTGCTCTGAACCCTCCTTGCAGAGGGAACGTAAGTGCATCATTTTCAGTGAAATTAGGGAAGGTTAGCTGATGGAAGACTTGACTGCCACGCTGAGAAAAAAACCCATACGTTTTCCTCAGGTGATACCCAGGTGATTTTTTTCTTTCCATCTGAAACAGCAATCTTTGCTGCCAGCAGGCTCTCCTTCCTTAGTTCTACCCAACTGTCTTTGCTCCCTTTTCTGCTTGTTCTCAGCTTCCCTTCTCCTGCCCTTCAGCCTTTCAGGACATGAGATCGGTGAGGAGGAGGAAAAAGGAACTGATGCTTACCGAGTGCCTGTGTGTGCCACACACGTGCTTGACATGTGTCTTCTCTTCTAGTCCCTGCTGGCAGCCCCTCTGAGAGATGCTGTTTCCCCCATTTTTGTGGACAAGAATCCTGAGGCTGGTAATCAAGGCGATTACCCAGAAGCACACAATTAGAAAGTGGTGGAACCACGACTCAAAGCCAAGTCCCTTTGACTCTGATACCCTCTGTATGATACCACACTGCCTTCAGTGAGCTGGCAGCTCTGCCACCTACTACTCTGCCTTCCTTTGAACCAAATCGCCTAAAGTCCTGAATTGGAAAGAAAGGGTGATTGATGTAAAGCTTTCCATCTCTCACAATGTACATGCAATCTTGCTGAAGCCAGTTTTACTCTATGTAGCAAGAACTTGCTAAAGGAAGGGAGATACTGGTAAAGCTTGATTCCAAGAAATTCTACAACTGCTTTTTCATTGACAATTCACTGTGAGATGAATTGTGAGACACTGAGCATTAACAAAAATGCTCTTGCCCTATTTTTAGCTCTTGGAGAATTCTGAGTAATTATGGCATTATTATGAGTATATAGAAGATGATTGAGGTGGATTGTAAATATTTTACACTGGGATAAAAACTAGGGCAGGAAAAGATTAGGCCAAACAACTTATTCCATACACAGAGACATTCGTTTATTTGTTTATTCAACAGATACATACTAAGTGCCCAACATGTGTGGGGTACTATTCTAGGTACTGCAGATATAGCAGGGAATGAGACAAAATCCTGGCTGCCATGGAGTTTACAGACTGTGTGAATTAGACAATAAAGACGAAAAAATAAATTAATATCAAATACATTAGGCAGATGTCCCAAGATGTCCACATCCTAATTCCTGGAAGCTGGGAATATATTGCCTTACATAGCAAAAAGAGATTTTACAAATGTAATTAAGTTAAGGGCTTTGAGATGGGAATTTATGCTAGATTATTCAGGTGGGCCCAGTCTAATCACAGAGGTTCTTAAAAGTGAAGAATGTGTCCTGGCTGTGGTCAGAGGGTGATGTGACTACAGAAGAATGGTCAGAGAGATGCACTGGAGGAGGGGCTGTGCTCTAAGGGATGTGGGTAGACTCTAGAAGCTGAAAAAAGTGAGGAATTGGAGTCTCCTCTAGGGTCTCTGGAAAGGAACACAGCCCTGCTGACAAACTGATTTTAGCCAGTGAGGCCCATGTCAGACTTCTGAACCATTGAACTGTAAGATAATACATTCGTGCTGTTTTAAGGCACTAAGACTGTTGCAATTTGTTACAACAGCCATATAAAACAAATGCATCATACTAATATATTTTATGAGAGTAATAATTACTCTGNCCCATTCTAATGAATGGGAATTTAAAAAAATTTAATGGCTTTTCACTTTGCAGTCGTTTTTTTCAGGAATGAACGAAAGTTCCTAGTAGAGATTGGTGTATCAGTCTGTTGGACAACATGAAGCTTGTCTGTGTGGACTAGGTTTGGCCAGCAGGATGCTAGTTTGTGACATTTAGTGAAAGGATCAGTGCAAAAAGTACTGTAAAAATCTTAAAGTGCTGAACAAGCGTGGAGGTGATTATTCTAGGACTTTTGCAGGGTGGGAGGCGGTGCTTCCATTCCTTAGTGACAACCTTTTTTCATCATCGTCCCTTTTCCCACAGATTTTTCTAGCCCTCCCTTTCATGATGCACAGAGACTGGGATCAAATTTGGCCTTTCTTTCCATTTCCTCCTGAGATCAGTCAGCTTTGTGAGCCTCCTGGTCAAGCGAGGAACCTGGGCATGGACTTGTTAATTGCCTGGGGATTGTGTGGGGCAGTAGAGAGGACAGTGATTAGGGAGTCGGGAGGTTGGGGTGAGCTTTGGCTTTGCTGCAGTTTCACTGTGTGAATTGAGGGAAGTCATCTAACTTAGCTGTACTCAGCAAATATTTACTACTACTATCACCACTACTACTTCTGTTATCATCATTATTAGCTTTTCCTAAGCCTCAAGCTAGACTAGAAGACCGCTAAGTTCTTTTCCAATTCTAATATTCTGTGGCTCTAGAAACATTCCTATTAACATGCACATGTGTTTTCGTAGAAGCAGCATCCTTCAAAGTCAGGCACGGTGTTCTCATTGCCAACACTTGTTCATTCATTCAACTTACAGTTAGTGAAGGCCTGCAGAGAACCACACATTGGTCTAGGCACCAAGGGTTGAGCAGTTAGCAAAACACACAAAATGCTTGCCCTCACTGAGCTCACATTCTTGTGGTTGTATAAGAGATAAGCTTTCCTCCATGTTTAATACCTGCTACTACCTGAATAAATGAACTCAGATACTCCATAGGGGAGCCACATGAGCATACTATTAGGGAAAGAAGGCATTCTCAGTGGCATACAGAAATGAAAAGGAAGTATTTTGAAAGGTCAGCATGGATCTATTTGGGCTCGTGGGTGAAGTCGATTGGGAAGTCTGAGATACCAGCTTTGTGAATTGGTTTATTCTTTGGTGGTGTTTATAAGATGCCGCCATTCACTGATGGACTGCTAGCATTTTCAGGGCTGGCCAGTCTTTTCACATGGAGCCATGTGGTGGCAGACAGATGAGTCAGGTTGGGGGATAAAATGGTCATGTAGGTAACCAAGTCTGTAAGCTGAAACTGGTCAAATC
>NW_017731362.1:4937184-4967914 GCF_001890085.2 Hipposideros armiger
TGATGGTGATGCATGAGTTTATCAGAAACAAGGCTTTTGTTCATTCATTCACTGATTCACTCACTCAGTAGTACTGATGTAGCAGACACTTTTCCAGGTGTTGGGATATAGTGGTGAACATGTCATTTCCACACTGGTCTGTCTTTCAAGACTCGGTTTCACCTGTATGTGGAAATCTCCATTCCAGAGGAAGGCACCAGATGCTCTTCCCTTAAATGACCTCCATAGATCCTAGGGAGAGGATGGAACCTGTTGACATTCATATGAAATTCACCCAAACCTGTGCGTGTTTGCCCTTCTAGATGCTGGGTAGCATCTGGGCAGTTCTTACCTCTGAAGGTTTCTAAAAGTAACCAGTACAAGAATAAAACCATACAGTTAAAAAATTTACATGTCTTACTCCAAAATATTTAAGTTGCAGTAATATTGATAACTCATTATTCACTTTAAATGTATCCCATTGTATCCCATTTTGGCATCTAATGCGCCTGGCGTGATTCACTCTTTAGATGACTTGAAGTTTCCTATAAAGTCAGAAAATGTCATATCTGTGTGGATGAACACACACACACACACACACACACACACACACACACACACACACACACTGAGCATTTCAAAAAACCCGTTTGGATCTACATGGTTCCATCCAAACATTTTTCTTCACCAAATCCCTAAAGTTTTTTTTCTGTTGTTGCTGTTAAGTTTACTAATTTAGTCCATGAAAAAGATAAGCAAGAATGTATTGGCGAAGTCACCTATCTCTTCAAACAGCTGATGTTCCTGCAAATCAGAATTGATTTGAATTAAGTTGAATGATAAACGTGCACTGTCAGACTGCCTCCTGGGAAAGAACTGGGTGAGTTTTTAGGGTGAATTTTCTTTGTCCTCCTGGCCTCAGGCTGACTCTAGCTTTGCCTTTCTCTCCTCACTGAAGTGGACCTTATCTCCCTCTGCCTCATTCCCACCCCATTTCCACCTCCAACCCCTGAGGCAGAGTCTGAACTCTGGTGTGCCAGCGTCTAGCCTCGTTCACCCTGCATGGTCACTCATGGGTCTTGTCCTTCCAGGTTCCCCACTTGGCCATGGTCTAAATGCCAAGAGCCTACTGAGCAAGGCTGCATCTGTGTGGAAAACTTACATGGGTTTAGAACCCTGAGACCCTGACCTGTGGGTATGTGGTCTCCCCATGTGTGAGTGTTGGAGGGAACCACTCACAGACTCATGCTGCACGGAGCTGGGGAGAAACCGCAAGGCACGTGGCTTTTTTTGTCACCTCCCACCCTACCTCCTCCTTGGCCTGGAAGGTTCCCCCTCCCAGCCCTGTAACACTTTTGGATGTTTCTCTGAATAGCTCAGGGACAATCTAGGGAGTGAACACAAGAGGATGTCCTGCAGGAAATTTAAGAACAAATTTCCTCGACTCCCAGAGGCGTTCGCATATGTTCCTTTCTTGGCTTCAACTTCCTTCTTATGCTTCCTTCAAAAATTCATCCCAGAAATGCCTGGGAAGCATTTTCTGGCCCATTCCTCTCACCCCAGATGCAAACCATCCAAGCCCCCGCAGCACCAGGCACACCCTCTATCATGGCCCCTGTTGTCTGAATCTTGATCATTTGCTTGCGTTCATCCCCCAAGGGTCTCCAGGAAGGCAGAGGCCCTGTCTCTGATATGTCCTGGATGTTTAGAAAATGCTTGTTGAAGGCACATTCCTCAGGGCCAAAGGCAGAACTGAGTAGAGTAAGTATTTCCTGCCCCAAATAATTATAATACCTACTTTACATGAATTACCTTAGAATAGTAGACTCTGGAATTAAGAACAATCTAAATTGACATATGTTCCACATGTGCCTAATGGCTTTTACAAATTGACTAGATCCTTTTCTGAAAAATAGCATGAGTGCATTTTATATATATTAGCATTTTGTAAGTATTGCTGTTTAAGCTTATAATTCTGGCTCAGCCACTGGAATCATGTCATATGCTGGAAGTCAAACAGATGTTTGAAAGGGTGACTCGTTGCTGCCCAAGTGCAAAAAAATGGCAAGGGCTATTCAAAACCAACTTAAATGTCAATAAACATTCAAAGAGATATTCTCTTGAGATTTAAAAATAAAATCAAGCAAACAAAATGAAGAGGCCATCCTTTCTAGAGGAGAATTTGAAAGATGGAGGATCAGTGAGAAGCAAAGATGGAAACCTTTGCTTCCTTCTCCACTCCCAGCTGGTACAGGGAGAAGATACTAGGCTTTTCTGATTTGTGGAGCTAGTCTTCTCCCATGAGTTTCTGCTTTCATGTCTTCCAAAGCTCAGGGAACTATGGAGATTTTTTTCTTGAGTTCCAGGTAAGGGACTTTGAATTTCAAATTATAGATATCTTTGAACACTGTAAAGCAAAATGTGCCATGACTACGTAGCTCTTACCTATGGCCACTCACAAAGGAAAACATGCTTTTGCAGTTGGCATATGGAAGGACCTGGGACAGAGCTGACCACCTGACTTATTGCAGCGCTAATTGATTGGGTGACTGACATTCATTAAGTTCCTATTATGTGCCTGAGATGAATGAAAATTAATAGAAGTTTTCTGCTCTCCAGAAATGTAAATGTCATAAAGGTAGAGAGGTGTCTCATTTTTAGATCAGCAGAAATCAAGGTATCTCCATATACCTATAATAAATCAAACTTATTGGCTGTACCTGCAATATTTTCAGATTTGGGGGGCCTTAGATTTGATGTGTCAGACAAAGAACAGTGTGAATTATTTTTTGTGCATTCCAGAGGCTTTTAAAATGATACACTATTTCAAATTATATTTTAGAATTAGGCTGAGTTTAAAACAAATAAATATACCTATGAGTTTTGAGTGGTCCCAAACTTGAACACAGAAAATGAACTATTTGGCAGACAGATTTGCTTAACTGCAAACATCTACTGCATACTAATTATACACATAATCAGATATATATACAAACATACATACAGATAGATAGTTATTATTGATCATGGATTAAAGAGTCGGAGATCTGGAAAGGACATAAGTTCATGCAGCCGAACCCTTCCTGTTTAAAACATTCTCTTACAGCTAATTGTAACAACCCTAATGTAGCAGTCATCTTGAGCACTTGCTCCTCATGCAGTGTGCATCAGGCTATATGCTCCTCAAAGGCAGGAACTAGCTGTCTGATGGCTGCTGTATCCTTGGTGCCTACCTCAGTACCTCCACATAGCAGGTTGCCAAATGAATGACATGTGCCAGGTTGTGTACCAGACACTTCACATACGTTATCCCACTGGACCATCAAAACCACCCATGGCAAAACCATCTCCATTTTGTAGATGAAAAAAACAAGACCAAGAGAGGAGTTAGGCATGTGTTCAGGGCTAATCGTTTGTTGTTAATGAAAGAGTGAGGATGACAATCCAGGTCTCTTGATTTCCCACTCCCGGAGTTTTTCCATTGAGTACCTACTGTCTCTGTGAACATGTACTCTTGGTATGCTAAAGATCAAACTTGGATTAATGTCTGTAAACAAAGTATGAATATCAGCAAATTAATTAGTGAAGGTCATATTTACACTTCACCAAGTGTCAACTGGAGTTCTTTGTTTGAGTGAAGATTTCCTCAATTTATTGCAGCCAGTCACGTCTACCCATCAGGAATAGACAATGGGCTTTAATTTCACCTGACTGTGTGAATTGCTATCTTGCATTTCTTAGCAAAGGCTGAGCCTCAAGTCAATATTTTTACAGTAGGACAGTTCTTTGGAAGACTCTGAGTGTTACTTAAGCTAATAAATGACTATCCTTCAAACAGAATTCCAAGCAATGCCCCAATTACTGAAGGTGGTTAGTAGCCGTTCTTTGTTTACAATGGCCCCGTTACCCAAGTTGGTCACTGGCTGGATTGCCTGAGTCCCCAGTGATTTACAAATCCAGAGGAAAGTGGAGAACACATAAAATTTATTTTTCCACCATTTGAGGCATGAGCTTCCCCAGCGTTACAGAGCACCTCCATTTCTGTGATGGGCTTTGATTCAATCCAGCTTGAATGAAAGACATTTCATCACCCCAGAATGCATTTCTTTATTTGCCTTGGATCTATGATTCTGTCAGTATTGAGAGAAAAGAAAAATCAATGCTGCACTATAAACCTCGGGCCGCCTCTGGCCAACGTGGTCAGCATGGTGTGAGCAAAGGAAATGGCAGGGGAAAAAATTGACCGCTCAGCAAGAGTGTGGCCAGTAACGGACACAGCTCAGGGCTAATAACAGCTTGCAATTACACATGGAAAGCCAAAGCGTGTAGGGCATTCAGTGCGAGGGGGATGTAATACAATTTATTGAACCACCAGTTAGAGTTCTGCAGCTTCTCAATAAAAAAAGAGTGTTGGGCCTATACTCCTTAAAACACAGACTTATATGGTGTCGCTAGGTGAAGGAGAGTTGGAAAGCTGGAAAGCCTTGTCTTAGCTGGAGCGCAATCAGGAGAGTATAGCCTATTTGCTTTTAAAATTAGGCATCTATCTATCTATCTATCTATCTATCTATCTATCTATCTATCTATCTATCATCTATTAGTGGTGCACACAGAATTTTGGCACCAGTATACCATATATAGATATATACATATAAAACATTCCAGTTTAGGATTCTGTCTCTATATCTAAAACCAAGCTAACGTGAATGATCTGGGCCAATACATGGATGCTGAGGGTCAGTGTTTTGTGGTAACACATGCAGGGCTCGCTCTCAATGCTCAGTATCTAACTAGCAGCGTTACTAATGTGTTTTGCCCCTGTCATCCATTTTCTCAACTCTCCAGTGAAGGGTCCCTTTCCTGCTGGCCTTTAACAAACAGTGATTTAGAGAAACAGGACTCAGAGTAATCAGCATGCTCTGATTAGCCGTAAGGGTCTCTGAGCAAGTTAGAAGCATACGGCTGGTGTTTCATGCTTGTTAGGTGTTGAATTCTCCTGCTGGCCCAGAAGCTCCTCTCTGGGTGTGAAAAAGATTTCCAGCATCTGCTCTTCTCACGGGCTTTCCTCCTCCCTTCGCTCTTCCGCACATGGTTCTGAGCATGTTTCCAGGAACCTCGGAATACTTCCTTCCGGGGAGGATGCAGCCGACTTGCTCTTCCTCAGGCCCCTCTGCAGCCACTGGACGCTTGTACACATGGAGTTCTCCTGGTTCTCAGACTGTCCTCACTTCCTTCTCAAAAAGTAGAAATTGTTGTGGACCAGGTGGAGCAAAACTGTACTAGCTAATGGACATTTCTGTGTAAATGAGTTTTGTGCGTCCTGCCCGGAGAGGCTAGGTAAAACCCTGAGCTGTTGTAGGACTGTGTGGATAACATCCTATAAAAGGAGCCCCTGTAGCCAGGGGAGCGGTTTACTGGGCAGTGAAGGGAGCGCCTTTTAAATACTCTTCCTCTTAAGATGGAGCGTGTAAGTCGATGCCAGCTCCAGCAGGGATAGGCGACTTCCCCAGTAATTACACGGGGGTGGGGTGGGTCCTTTAAGCTTGGGAGTGTATCACTTAGTTTGGCACATTGACCTGAGGCACGAGACTGGCTTGGACAAGCCAGTGTCAGCTTTGGGATAGGAAGGGGGTCAGGCTGGGCACCAGGGAGTGGGCAGAGAGCCATCTGTGAACTCCACCTTTGCTCTGGGTGGTTAAAGGCAGTCTGAAATTGATTGAGCCAAACTATTGACCTGGGAGCTCCCTGTCCCCCTCACAGCAAAGGCAAATGTGGATGTGGCGAGGGGAGGGAAAACGGAAATGGAGCGCCCTGTCCAGGTCCCAGCAAGTGGCTGAACTGGATTCCTGCTGTCCACAGGCGTGCACAGCCACACCTTGATCTCTAAGAGAGCCAGACCCTTCCTTTCCTCCATCCTGTCCAACATCATCAGTCACCCCGACACACACACACACACACACACACACACACACACACACACACACACACACACACACCCTCTCTTCTCTCTTCTCTGTGGCACAAGACCAGTGGGGGTGTTCACACATGTGCACCCCCTCCCCACCACACACACACACAGCTGCTGACCTAGAGGTGTTAGCCACTCTGCAGCTGCTGTTCTTCTCACATTAATCTATAGGAATCAATGGACATTTCATTAGAGTAATCAAGTGCGGATGCATCCTGCATTTATATTCTGTCCCCCCTCCCTGCTGCTTTCACAGACTAATTGGTCCTACAGCCAAGAGTACATGGATATTTTTCCCTATAGATGAATGTCAAAAACGGTTTTTCACTGCTGGTAAAAAACCTATCAATACGGCGTCTGTATAAAAGCCTTTGCCCATCAAAGCCGCAGAGCTGTTGATAATACATTATGCACTCTTGATTCTAATGCATCTCACTTCCTCTTTTACACCTTACTGCACATCCAGGCGCCATTTATGTTTGTCTCATTCGAAGAATTAACTAGCTCTGGGCTGCCTTTGTTTTCATGTTTAGTCCCAGGAATAATTTTCCCCCCTCTGTACATGTTGTCAGTCACCACAGGACAGCTGTGGTAAGGAGCTGGGAAGGGAAGTGGCATGGCGTTCATGCGGGGCCCACCCCTTTCAGCTCTGTTTCTTCTTTCTCACCATGAAATGCACTTTTTCTTGCCAGGGCCATGTGCCAGGTGAAGAGTATGGAGAACATATTTTTTTCGAGTGGACTTTTTGTGACTGTGGTTTGATAGAGCAAACAGACAAAAGAGGTTCCTGCTCCGCTCCTGTGTAAACGAGAGGTTAGGCATAGTAATGCTCAGAGGCTGATGGGAATAGGAAGGTCAGATGGATCAAAAAGAGTCTCGGCGTTAAAGTGTGTGCATGACTAGAGGCAGTGGCCGAGTGGTGTATTGTGGAATGGAATGATGACCGCCAGCTCTGCTCACCACTGACCCCTCTCCCCAACCACGTCTGCCCTGTGACATGACCAGGAAAACACTGGAAAAAGGAAAGATGGGAATTTGCTCTTAGAGAAATTTGGCAGGTTTGCTGACTTTCAGAAAGCGGGGAGCAATTGGATGAGCCAACAGCCCCTTTTCTGACATGTTAGCTTGCTGGGAAATGGAAGGAAGGGGTACAGGTACTCAGATAACAAGCTGGGTTGCCCCGGGGAACAGACAGGAGGCCAGGGAGGGGAGTGTTGGTGCCCGTTGTCTTTACTCCTATGCAGGGAATTGGGGCAGATGAAAAACAGAAGTCCCAGGGCCAGGTTCTGGCAGATGTCTTTATTCCACTTCATCATTGTTCTTACTTCCATTTTTTCTACAATGCAAATTTGTGGAATTTGGGAGGTTGGTGACTGCCCACCCGGTCCTCACTGTGACCTGAGAGGTTACATGTCACTGTTTCCAGACGTTAAGAATAGTGAGTCAAGAAGTCTGTGGCTGACTCGCCTATGGAGTCCGAGGTCCCTGGGCCCAAGGCCTACTTCTGCCACGTTCTCTGGGTGTGAACATGGGCAAGCCATTGAATTGCCTTGAGCCTCTGTTTCCTCATTTGCAAAATGGGACCAATATGAATGGCCACCCTTAAGACTGTAGCAAGGATCAGAATTCAGGAAATGAGAAATCGTGTAAATCTAAAGTATTACGATTATAATATAAAGTTGTTCTTTTACAGTGCACATATGCTCTTAGCAACATGTGTTTAGTGTAGACCAAGTACCATGAGACTTTCAGCTCTCCTTTCTCGGCTTTCTCCCCCAGCAGCCCATGGATGAGATGGTAGTCATCTCCCACATTTTGTGGGTGAGAGTTGAAGTCACCAAGCTCCCATCATGTGTTTCCCGATTCAGAACTCTTTCTATGGCCCCTCAGGTGCCTCCTCACTATGTGCCAGGGGAAGCTGTTCCCTGCACCCCACTCTGCTTCTGGCATTTGCTCTCCAGGAGGTGGCACCAGCAGACCTGGTGAACCCTCAGTCTGGGGTCAGTCCTGGGGAACCCTTACTCTTAAAAATTTTGTGTCCCCAGAAAATGCAAGCTCTAAATCACTTCTTGGGGTGGTTGTGAATCCACCCTGAGTTTTAACTTGGGGCTGCATTAAATAATAAACCAGAGAATGGTTCAATGACTAGGGTTGTGGGTGGCGAAGACCACCATGGTTGAGGCCATGAGACTATTAAGGAATCAGGAGCTTTGTTTTTGAATTTTTGACCTAAGAATGCCATTTGGATCATTCTTTCTGAAGCCATTTGCTACCTTCAGACCTTCTGGCGTTTGTGGGCTCTCCCCGTTAGTCAGGGCCTTCTCAGGGGTCAGCACACAGTAGCCTTTGCCATCGTCCCTCAAATGGGCATGTCTCTTCTAAGGTGGATGTGCTGCTTCTAAGGCCTTCCTACGCTGCCCTCTTTTCCCAGCCTCTGCTGAGTCGGGTCCAGTGTTGGGAGCTGGGCACAGGGCCACTCCTGGTTATGCAGACAGGAGGCTGTGGTTTGCAAAGTGGAGGAAATTGTTTCCTCTCACTGCTGCTTGGCCCTAGTGGGATTGCAAAAGTGACAGTGAAAACCAGAGGTGACCCTCCTGTGTGTACAGTCTCAAAGCCTTGGATACTCATGGATGCCAGATCCATGGATTAGCATAGGAGCAAGGTCTCTGGGATATGGGTCCCAAACTTTTTGAAGTTGACATTCTTTTTTTAAGATTTTATTGGGGAATTGGGGAGGGGAACAGCCAAGTTGCTGTCCTTTTTGTTCTTCAGTATGGTTGTGGAGGATGTCACTTCACTGGCCCATGTTGGTATTATGATTATTGTGCTCTTCCTGGCTGAGGCAGATCGGTCGCCGGCCATTGGATGGCTGCTCATGGTGGCCCAGCTCCAGTTCAAGCTGTTGTTCACCATCTTAGCTGTAGAGGGCGCAGCATCACTGGCCCGTGTGGGAGCCAAACCAGCAGCCCTGCTACTCAGAGCTTGCACTCCCAAGCTAGCTCTTAACCAACTGAGCCACTCGGCTGGCCCAAAATGAAGTTGACATTCTTGAAGGTAGCCATACACCCCGTTATCTCATGACCTTGGAGCTACCATATCTGGAAGCTCCTGGGCGAAAGACCTCTAGGCTGTCCCGGTGACAATGTGGTAGAGTAGAAACAGAGTGGCTTATGCAGTCAGACAAGTGGTGTGTGTGTTCCAGATCCAGCGGTTCCAAGGGAGCTGTGTGACTTTGGGTAGCTTATGGAAAATTACAAAGCCTCGCTTTATGCATGAGTAAAATGAGAGTGATAATTGCACCTATCTCCTAAGATGTGAAGATTGAGCAAGATAGTATATTAATGTTGTTAGCATAGTGTCCAGAATATTGCCTCAATAAATATTGCCACTTGTTATTATTCAGACATTTTATTAGGATTAAATGAGATAATGTATAAAGCGCCCGGCATAGCTCCTTATGTACAATAGGCACTTAACTTATTAGGCAGCTACCTCAAAAGAAAAGATAATTAAAAAATTTCTTGTAACAATTTCTGCATGACCTTTCCCCTCCAAAATATTTATAGTTTGCCCAGTAGGTAAATGGGAGATGATTCCTCATTTCCCTTGACATCTTCTGAGACAGATAGCCTTCCCTGTATCTTATTTCAATGTCTGTGCAACTGTGCACTTAAGCAATCTTGCTACACTGTGTACATTACTGAGATAGTTTCTTTGAGGGAAATTGGAGCTGGGGGAAGGTTCTGGGAATTGCACAGTGCTTGGGCATGAGAATTCCAAGGGGCTTTTCTCTAGTTTTAACAGCAAACATCATTGGAACTCAGCTGATTCCTGAGGGCTGTGGGGTCTGTTTAATTCTCTTCAGGAATTGGACTGAAAGTTGCTATGAAATTCTCAGTTCAAGGTCTGGCCTGTTCTCCCATGAGCACTTCTGGCAGCTTGACTTCGTAATGTGGTGATTCATTTATTCACTGAATCTCTTGAGCAGCTGCTATCTGTTGTTGTTCAGAAATAAATTCCAATTTATTACCATGGATGGTAGGGAAGAGATGGGAAAATAGAAAGATATTTGGAGGATGAAATGTGAGGGAGAAGCTCCAGCTCGGAGACTCTGAGTGTGAGACAATGAGATGGAGGGAGCCGCTTTGATGGGGGCCGACAGAGAGGTGTGAAGGGCCACAAAGGCTTTTGAAGGAAGAGAGTCTGCAGAGGAGCCATGATGGAGCCTGCAGCCCAAGGAGGCAGCAGAGCAGAGGTGAAGAGACGGAGGGGTTGGAGCTTGTTGAGTTGCTGGCTGTGAGAGGTAAGCAGGGGACAGACAGTGCTGAGAGGCAGGCCTCGTGCCTCAGGGAGCAGCACTCATCCCTGGCCTTGTATTGAGCTCACACAGCCATCACGTCCCATGCTGGGTTTCTTTTGTGAACCCACCATCTTCGTTCTGTATTATTGACTGTCTTCTAAATTAGATATATTCTTGACAAGATCACCAACCCTTATAGCAGAAGCTGTCATTGCCTTACTCATACCCCCGCAACACTCACCGTTCCTGGAGAGGCTGATAGTTCCCTGCTGCCAGCGCCTATGACCCTCTGTCTGAGGGCCACCTGTGGTGCAGGAGTGCACTTGGTCGCCACACTGGTGGGACAGAGGTGTTGGGGAGTGAACACCCTGCTTGTATGGCCTTCAACCAGTGATGCATGGGATTGGCGGGGAGATACCCCAGTGTCCTCACTTCTCAGGGCCACCTCTGAGGCTTGCTCTTACCATCCTCCACAAGTCCCCGATGGGACTGAGCTCCAGGTGCCCTCAGCAGCAGTCTGCCCACTAGTGCGCCCTGTATGCCATTCTTTCCCTTCCTTCTTCCCGTCCCCTCTCCTGACCACTGCTGCCTGGCATCGCCTCCAAAAATAAGCCACTTGCACTTTAAACCTTTGTCTCAGGATGTCTCTGGGAAAACCTAGCAGAAAATAACCCTTATATGTAAACTTGTGTTCACACATCCTTTCTTGTGTTTTGACATCTCGCTATGCCAGGCTCTGCTGGAAGCTGTTCTGGGAGAATTTCTCTTTTTGCCTCTTGTCCCCACTCCCCTGCTCCCACCACCATGGGACACAGCGGAGTGCCTGGCTCCCAGGAAGTGCTCAATAAATACCTGCTAGATGAAATGAAATGAAATGCCTCTGTGAAAGAGCACTGCAGTACAGGTCCCGGGCTTCCTCATCAATCTTAATCGTGTTATTTTCTCACTGTGTGACCTTGAACAAGACACTTTGCCTATGTGGGTGTCAGTTTTCTCATTGGGAAAAAAAAAAAAGGTGGTTGAATGACATGATCTCTAAAGTTTCATCCCGGTAGGAATATATATAGTCATAGAGTATGAAGTATGCATGGCCCTTCTTTCTCAAACATGGTGTTTTCGTTCCCTTGTGTAGAAATTCCAGTACTGTGTCTGTGGCTCTGGTTGAATTCAGATCACTTATTCTGCAGCAAAATCTATTACATCAAAGCAAGTAGCAAACATAATCCAATAACATTTGATTTGCTAACTGAATATTCATATGGCTTCGCTTTGGTGCTCCAAATTCCTGTTTTTCTAATTAGGATGCTGAACTGTAAGTTGATATATATAAGTGACATTCATCACAGGGAGCCTCTCATGCCAGGAAAAAAGGAAATAAATCCTGGCTAAAACCCCAGCGATGCTTTTTATCCTTTGTCCCTAGCAAAGGTGATTGTGGAACAACGAGATGGATTGATGTCCCGGAAAGTGATGAGGGGCCTGGCTTCACACATCACAGACAGTGCCCTCCACTCCGACCTGGAGGGCGCCACCTTGCAGGGCAAGGGGGGCTCGGGCTCCACATCCATTAACTCCTTGGCTCCTCGTTTGAAACTGACAACAAGGTGACATGGGCAACTGTCCACATGGAACAGAACAGAGACCATCAACTCATTCCACATGGACCACCAGACAGCACCTAGCGGTAATAGCATTCTGTCAATAGTGACCTGGGTTGGATTCAAATCAGTGATTTAGGGGTGAAAGGCGCTGGATTCTATTATGAAGTGCCTTTAGCTATCTAGGGGCTGAAAAACCATCCCTTTACCACAGTTAATGACAGAATAAAAAAAGTCAGTCTTATTCTTTTCTTTCCTTTTTCCTTTAAAAAATTGAATTTTGAATTGAGGTAGGAATGGACCCATCAGTAGAACATGGTGCAGAAGACTGGTTAATATGCTTCAACTCAGTATGTTAAGTGTCGATGTACATAGCACACTTTCACATTGTTTGTCCTTCTTACTTCTTGCCTTCTTTCTTCCTTTCTTAGCGTGGAGCTTTCTGAGCAGAATATAACTATGATTTGTTCTTTGAATCAAAAAGTTTTTTCCCCTAAGGCCAAATTCATGAATCTCCAAGATAAACCTCCACTTTTGGGGTTTACTATGAACTCACCAAGAATTGGGCATTCTAAATGGACAGTCTAATAGAGGTAGTACTGGCAGAACAGAACCCCAAGTTGTACAGCTTAAGCCAGGGTAGGAGAGTTGGACAGACCCTAACTCTCAGGGTGCTACGGAAGTGGAAGTAAAGAGACCAGTCCCCATATCTGTTTGTTTTCACCATTAGCTAGAATGAAACACGTGCTTTGCAAATAACATATTTACTAAAGATCAAGGGGTCCATTTTTCTTCCCACCAGCTTGCTTCTTTTTCTTCGCCCCTGCCCATTTGAATCTTAACCTTGTAACTAATGGCATGATCTTGGAAATAAATGAACAATTCAGCCAGGACTGCTTGCAAATGAAGATAAAATAACTAGAAAAGCTGTGGCTCTCTCTTCAAGACCAGAAGCCAGGAAAATAATAATGTTTTAAACTGTACAGTAGGGCTTTGTATCCCTTTGTTCTTAAACTGTGCAATCCCTTTAATCCGAGGGCTTCAAAGCCTTTCTGAGACGGGCTGCCCCTGCCTCCTGCAAGGCACTGTGTGGTAAAAAGATGGTGACGCCCAGCCTTATTTTCCAGGTGGATTTGGTGGGGTTGACTATCACTCCCAGCTCCTTTATCTGCCTGATTTCTCTAGGGCCATGTTTTCACAGGCCTCCTGGACCAAATATACTCAAAATAACTTCCACATCAGCCCTCTGTGTGGCTTTGCAGAAACAGTATCTGCCATTGGCGGGGGGGCGGGGGCAGTTTCTGGGGGCACAGTACAGAGCAGAGAGAGTGGCAACCTCCAGCGGGGTAGGATGCTTAGGGATGTCAGAATGGCTCACATGACCCTAAATCCTTCCCGGAATAAGGCCTGCAGTTCCACCCAGAGTTTCATCTCTTTATGCTGATGTTATACCCCAGTTAAAACAGAACTAAACCCAAGATAACTGCCATGTATTTTAGTGGGAATGAATGGTCTAAGAGGACAACATTGGGGGAGTGAGGATAGTGAGGATGGAGGTGGGGAAGAAATAGACAAAGAATGGGGGAACTCATTCTGGACACCAGCTGAGAAAGAAGATAGTAGGAAAAGGCTCTGGGAGCCTCTTTGGCTAAAGAAAAGGTTACCTACTTTGCAATTTTGCCCCAATAGATGTGAGGTCAAAAGGCTGGCACACTGGTGCTGTGTGGTTCCCAAGCTGCTGCCTTAGTACTTTCAGAACATTCCCCTGGGCTTCTCTGCCCACTGATTTCACCCTAAGTTAGCAATGCCTGGTTAACGCTCACTTTTTGCAAATGAGTAAAAACATTGCAAAGAACTGAGGAAGATTGGATAGCAGCACTCAGAGAGGCCCTTGAATGATAGAGAATGACTCTGATTTTGGCAGGGTAGAGAAGGCATTCGTGGCTGGGAGTTATTTGTAGATAGGGGTTTCACTGTGGCCATTTCTGTAAGACTGTTTTACAGCGGGGTGCATGCTCTTGCCCTCTCTCTTTCCATCTTTTTCTCACCCTCCCTTTCCGTCATTTATATAGTGTGTACAATTCTCGAATCATAAACATTCATTATCTAATTTTAGCTGTACACAGCTTCCTTACCAAAATTTTGGAGAGACTTGATAAACAAATAAACATAAATATCCCTTTCCTTGTTTTGTTCCCCCCACAAAGAGACCTGACCTATCTGTTCAGAGCCAAATGGATGTAATTAGGTGAAGAATCGCTTTCGCTCTGTATCTGAGCAAATATGTTTTGCAGCACACCAATTTCTCAAGGGCAGTGGGCTGGGACGGCCAGTGACTGCTGCGGGATGGCTGCTGACCTTCAGGCCAGGCCGACTTTAATTTGCAGAACGCTGCTGGTCCCAGGAGGCTCTTCAGGCCGGGCCACACAATCAAACTGAACCAGCAGTCTGCTTCTGTCCAGCTGCACCCACTACGCTGCAGGACATGGAGACATAGCTAACTAGACATGGCCATTGCATAGGCTTTGGAATTACGAATTGGTAAATAAAGCACTATAAGAATTCGGCCCTTTGTACAGGAGCCAAAAAGCCTTGTTGTCTCAGTCGCACCTCTTTCCAACTGCATTATTTAGTAGGAGAGTCTCTGTAGATGTAGCATGTACGTTCCAAGTTCTGATCACACATCCCGTGTGCTTGTTAACAAAAAGGGATGCTTTAAGTGAACTTGGTAATTAGATCACAGTTATGTGAATGGCATGAAAAGGGAACAGTGGCTTATAAAAATAAAGTCTATCTCAGGGTTGCAAAATCTTTTGACATGGGAAACTCCTGCCATCTTTAGACGAACAAAGTAACCGAATGTCTCCCAGCTGATCTGATTGTCACAGCTGTCCTAATGACCAGGCTGGGTTGCTGCACAATCAGTCCAGTTGACTGATGCACAATCGATTGAAATGATGAAAAGTAATAGCAGATCGACTGGGCAGAAGTGGATTCAGCTATGGCACCCGGATACCTCCTTTGTGTGCACACATGTGATTGTGTGTGTGGGTTTGTTTGCATGTGAACACGTGTGTACTAGTGCTGAATTTTGTTCTCAACTCAGGAAAACTGAAGACAGATGGCAATTGAAGCCAGTTACAGCTTGTGGGTCAATTTAAGCCATATAGTGTCCAGGCAACATAAATGTCAGGGACGAAATACTAAAATCGTTGCTATTACATATGGGCAGTTAGATGAAATGTCAATGAAATATTAACTTTCACATGTTTGTAGATTGGAATTCGAAGAAAAGAATTCTCTTGGATGCACAAAACATATAGAATAGGACAGGAATGTAAATAAAAGGGGACTGTAGGATATTTGAATGAGCTGGTTGTCAAAAGCAGTGACAGTGATACTGTCCTTTGCACCCTTCATAGCTTGTACTTGTCTTTGTGTAGCACTTACTACTCTTTTAAAAAACCTGTTTATGAGCCTGCTTTCCTACTTGACACTGAGATTCCTGGGCCAAATGCTGTGTCTTCTTTTTTGTTCTTTTTTTTTTGTTAGAGATTATTTTTTATTAGTTTCAGGTGTACAAAACAACATGACAATTAGACATTTGCACCCCTCACAAAGTGATAACCACCCCCAAGTCTACTACTCCTTTGATACCATACATAGTTATTATAATACCATCGACTTTATTCCCTATGCTGCTCTTTACATCCCGTGACTTTGTGTGTGTATTTAATTACAGTTGACATTCAATATTATTTTATATTATTTTCAGGTGCACAGTGCAGTGGTTAGGCATATCTGTAATGTATGAAGTGGTCTTTTTTGTTCTTGATAATAGCAGTAGCTAACAGAGCACCTGGTACTATGAGGCATTGTTCTACAGTATTAACTCACTTGACTCTCACAACAACACTATGAGATGAGTAATATTACTAAGCCCATTGTACAGTTGAGGAAAATGAGCATGGAGATGTTGACTAAGTTGTTCAAGGTCACAGAGCTTGTTAGCGGCAGATCCAGGATCCCCGCCCCAGCAGCCTGTGTTCTGAAACTCGCCGCTGCCTCCTTATTCTTTGTGCTACTTGCATCTGCAAACAGCACATGCTCAGTAAATGTTGCTGGATGAAGGTATCTGCCAGGATGTCTCTACAACAACAAAGATTAAGGTATAGGGGGAGTTGACCAGTCTGATTTTTAGTATCACGCTGTTCTCATTGTTAGGGTTATGTGGACAGGCTGTGGAGAACCAGAATGACGGGTCTTCTGTTGGTATAAGCTCATAACAGTTGCCTTTCCACTAAGTTGGTTTGATAAACATTGGTTAATTTTCCATTTCTTCCCGACTTGCTTACTTTTTACTTCACTTTTCAGAGATTAGATGTGTCTTATGAAAATATAGATACAATAAAATGTAATTAAAAATTAAAATTACCCATATATGAATGCAATAGAAAATAAAGAGAAAGTGAAAGCTAGGGCACAAACATGCAGTTCTTAGAATTCAATGTAAATATTGTGCTTGTTCACTGAAGTTGATGCTAAGCTTCCTGGCAGCCAAGGTAAAGAGATACCTCATCAGTGATGTGCCCACATGCCCATGGGGAGGAAGTATTGAGAGTGGAGAGGGTGGAACATACTTGTTCCTCAGGGAAACAAAGCTTTTCTTACCTTATGTCTCAAAGGTAGTTCATCCTCATTTACACATGGAAGTCGCAGAGTGATTAAATAGATAATGTCCTCAACAACTTTTCAGAAAAATATAATAGATTTCATAAACTTGCTTTTTATAGTGTTTCTTTTAAAAAATGAGATATAATATTTTATTAGTTTTAGGTATATAACATAATGCTTTGGTATTTGTATATATTGCAAAATGATCACTACATTAAGTCTGGTTAACATCTATTACCATAAAGTTACTAAATTTATTTTCTTGTTATGAATACTTTTAAGATCTACTCTCAGCAACTTTTAAATATCCAATACAGTGTTATTAATTATAGTCACCATGCTGTACATTACATCCCCATGGCTTAATCATTTTATGACTGGAATTTGACTCCCTTTACCTAATTTGTTCACCTCACCCCTCATACCTTGGGCAACCACCAGTCCTATCTAGGAATTTTTTTTTCTTTTTTAAGATTCCACATATGAGATCATACAGTATTTGTCTTTCTCTGACTTATTTCACTCAGCATAATGCCCTCAAGGTCCATCCATGTTGTTCCATATGGCACGGTTTTATTCTTTTTTATGAATAACGCATTGTGTGTGTATGTATGTATGTATATATATTTCTTTATCCATTCATTCATCAATGGACAGTTAGGTTGTTTGAATATCTTGGCTATTGTTGTTGAATAGGAGAGTGCATATATTTTTTTGAGTTAGTATTTTCATTTTCTTTAGATAAATACATAGAAGTGGAATTGCAGGGTTGTATGGTAGTTCCAGTTTTAATTTTTTGAGGAACCTCCATACTGTTTTCCACAGCAGCTCACCAATTTGCAATCTCACCAGCAGTGCACAAGGGTTCCCTTTTCTCCAAATCCTCACCTATAGAGTATCTTTATTTAAGCCAAAGACAAAAGCACAGTTCATTGAAAGCAATTTTGTGAAAGGCTAAGAGGATAAAAAAGGTAACTTGTAGATTGTGTGGCTTATCCCAAGGAAGCAATCATGAATAGCTAGATTCATGGTGAGATGGCTTTTTAATTCAGTGGAGGTGACACAACACGAAAAGAGAAGTAAGTGCAGTGTCTCATAACTGGGCTTATATAAGTTCACTGGTCAGAAGTTCACAGTTAGATGCTTTGTCAGGAGCCTGGTGTGCATGGATTGTGAGCTGCTGATTGAGAATGATTCATATGCGTAAAGATCTGATCTATTTTCTTCCACGAATGTTGTACAGCCTAACCAGAAACACTCACGTGACTGGAAAGTCTTCTAATTCTCCACGGAGGTAGTGTGATGATGATTCAGCCATGATTCTAATTGTAAGAAAAAATAATTAAGTTACATATGGCCTCTCATGTTGAGTCTACATTGAAACACTCTCTTTTCACATGGTGTCTTTCTTTGGCCCTCATCTTATTGGGCTCCTTCAGGGACAAATACAGTTTTTTCAAAATTAGTAGAAACAACTCTGAGTTGCAAGTAATTACTTTAGGCCTCATACTTTCCAGGGCCTCGCGTTAAACAATGATGCCCCAAGAAGCAGCCTGGGGCGGGGGAGGAAGGGGGAAGTGGGATGGAGAGAGAGAGAGAGAGAGTTCTTAGCTTGGATCTAGATGCATACACATAAAATTTGAACTACATGTAAACACCCATTGAATCTCTCTACAAGGGGCTTCTCGAGGATGATTGTTAAACCTGATGAAACCTAGTTCCAGGGGAAAAAATAAAGGGTCACGTCAGTTTGGTTCTCTTAATAGGAATGATGCTTGTGCTCTGTCTTATAAACCTTTTCGCTTATGCAGAGTGACCCTAGTCCTCTTCAGAGCAGGCCCAAGTATTCCTTGGGAGATTCACATAGAAAGGTTTTATTCCTTTTTGCATTTTATCCTAACTCTTTCACAGCATTCATTCTGGATCACGATATAGCTTCCCCAGGTCTTGTGGCATGTGTATATTGCTTTCCTAAGTACTGTCTAAACTTCCATATGAAATGGGATAAAGCTTTAGGCTACTGACTCAGAAATTTCTTGGAAGACATGAATATTTTTACACAATTAAGGGGGCAGAAATTAGATCTCTGCAGAAAGTTGCTTCAACTCTTATAACCAGATGAGATAATTTCTCCTGCATCGATGCATTTTTCATATGCTAATATGTCTAATTAATGTAGAGAGTGGAAAGGTAGGTTAATTAAAGAAATAATTAGCTTTGAGGGTAATTATATAAGCAAAAGCATAGTTAGTAAATTGATCATTTCTTTTGCTGTGGACATCTAAAGGACTAGATACTAATGATCATGGTATTTTAATTATAAAAGGTATTCTGTTTTCATATCAATTTTAAAAGTAAGAAACTTGTTATACAGGGAATACAGGAAGGTAATATAGAGTAATATATTTTACTAAGATTGTTTGAAAGCATGGTAGAGAGGGCTCAGGGCTTGGAGTCAACAAAGCTAAGAAGGAATACAAGCGCCACTGCTTAGTAGCAGCATATCCTTGAAGGTGTTGCATAATCATTCTAACTTTGCATTATCATCTCTAAATTTAGGATAATCTTGTGTGAGATTGTGAGGACTAAATGAGACACTTTATTTAATGTGTCCAGTATAACACATGACACACAGTAGGCACTTAAAAGTTGATAGTTAATGTTTTTTCCCATGGCATACTTAAAAGGCATGATTATATCCATCACTTGATCTATTTTGCTTTAAAAATGCTTGCCAGTTCAATGATAATTTCCCCCTGAAACTACTTGATTATTGCTCACTGAGCCAGCTCATCTACCCAGGTCTTTGTCCTGGAGCCCTGGCCCTGTGGCCTGTCCCAGTCCCAGATGCCCTCTACCTCTAGATTCACCCAGGCTTCCTGGAGACCTGGCAGATTACACACATCCTACCTGCATGTTTCCTCAGCTTCATCACTGCCTCTGCCCCTTCCACCTGCTTGAAGTTCATCTCTGCTATTTGAGTCACTGGGTGAGGCACGAAGGAGATACTGTACCATGTTTCAAGCACTAAGTTACAGAAAGCCATCTTCACAAATATGGAGGCAAGGCGACTATGCCCTATTCCATCTGCCTTATGAATACTTGCAAAATTGGTTTGGATTCTGAAAAACTAACTTACTTACAGTTGATGTTTTCATGAGAAGGTGGACAGCCAGCGAGATCCTAAAAGGTTTTTGCTGGATATTTTCCATTTGCCCTTCCAGATCAACTCTTCACCTTCTTTACCCTGGGCTTGGCTCCCGAAGGCTGACCTCCATGGGCTGCATCCGTCTGGTTCTCTTGCCTTGTGGCTTCTGGTTGGATTTGGCCAATGAAGACACTAGCAGGAGAGGAGAGAGTAAGAGGAGAAAGAGAAAGGTTGAGGTATCAGTAGTACTGTGCTCCTTCTGTTGGGGCCATGGGTTGACAGTCCTTTTTTCCATTCCGTTGAAATCCATATCTCCAATCAGGAAGGCAATCCAAAGCTATTATAACCTGGCATTTCATCCTACTAGCCTAAAGGAGTATGAAGATGGCTTCTTGTACTGAAGTCTAATACATATAATAATACTGGGGGCACCAAAAAATGTATACAAGTAGACACTTTGGTCAACATTGCTCAAGCAGTAGTTCACTGTAATCAGAAGTGTCTGGATGCTGATGGTAACCACTTTGAGCACCTCTTGTAATTGCAGAAGTCAAATGTGACTTGTGTTCATCTTTTGTTAATATTATATATTGAGTATTACAATTTCTTAAAATGTGTATATATATATATATTTTTTTTTTGCACCCTCTGTAGTTAATATGAATATGAATAATACATCTGTCAGGTACAATGCTCAGCTCTTTTGCACATCATCTTAAGCCTAGGAATCCTGTAAAGTAGTTATTATTCCCAGGTTACAGAAAAAAAACAAACCTGGAACTGAAATGTTAAACAACTTGCAAAGGCCTTGCCGTCGTAAATGACAGAGTAACAATGAAGCCCAGGTTGGCCTGACTCAGGAGTGTCTATGGCTTAACCACCGAGCAGCACTTTCTGTGCGACCAGGACAAAAGTCACATCTCTCAGAGAGAATCATTTTCCCAGACTCCATGTTTCTCATAAAGATGTTTTTGATGAGGAATCCTCTAATTCATACAGTAAGTATTTCAATTAGGATGACTGGGAGGATCAGTTTAGGATTCTCATCCTCCTGTTTAATGCAGTTTTCATCATTGCTCCATTCTAAAAATGAAGATCAGGCCTTTGAGAACAAGAAATAAAAATAAAATCAAGGGAAATTAAAAACTCCTCATGTAGTTTGCATCTAGGCATCAGAACTCACTGAGATGCAGTCTGATGTGAGAAACAAATCCAGCCACATTCAAGGCTCACAGCCAAGGTTTTAGCAGATCTGTATTTTGACATGTCCTCATGCTTTGGCCAAAGCATCGTGTCAGCTCCGAAACATCTTAAACCCTCAAGGTATGGGGTAAGTTGGGATGTTTCTTGAATTTCCATGGCTGCAACGGATGCATAACTGAACCCATTACCTGTGGCCTTCCTCTGTCTTGTGTCACCAATGTGCAGGAGGAAAGCTAGATGCCATAGATGTTGTCATGGAAACCAGCAGTTGTCCCTGCAAAGGTTTTGAAGTCAATACAAAGTTCTGTTAAAATACATGCAATTCTGCTGGCCGAGATGGGATCATAAAGCCCTGGTTTCTCTCTCTGTGCCTCAAAACAAGAGCATCAAGTTCTTTCCCTGTTCACACCTTTCAGTGGGTTGGTTGCCACAGAAACCCATAATCCCAGAGAAACAGGTATATGTTTAAAACACATTTAGGAACAAATGATGGACATTTAAAGCCAGCCTCGTGACTAGCAGATAAAAACATTTTGAAGAAAGGATAGGATTCTAGAAGGAAAAAAAACCCAGACTTTATTCTTGTCCCATTTTATAGACCCATCTTCGCCTTCAAAAAGGTATTCATGAATGGAAAAGATGAACATATTTGTAACCCGGGACCCTCTAAGAGGCTCTTAAGGGGCCTGGTTAGGAGCAAATGGATCTGGTCCCTTTCATCTACCTTGACTTCTCTTGCTCTGTTGTGAGTGTGAGGGGTTGTGAATGCACTAATAGCAAGAGGGCAAGGCTCTGGGAGACGCAAGAAATAAGCTGCATCTTAATGCACTTAGGGCAGGAGCAACATCTAAATAGCTACCTTGGATAATAAAAACCTTTCATAGCATGTTTCTAGGGAAAATACACAATAGAGGAGGGAACATACTACTTGTTTTCTTTTCAAAATCCTCTTAAGAATCTGTGATCCACATCCATTTTAGTCCTGAAGTGGCTGAAGCCTTATGGAAGCAGAAGGGAAGGGCCGTTCTTCTCCCATCTCCCAGAGCAGCCCGACACTGACCACCATCTTCTCTTTGATGGTCAAGTGGACAGAACCCTGGACTGGGAGGAGATGGAGGACTCAATTTTCAGGCTCACTTCTGGTTGCTAGTGGCTGTGCTGGGACTGGCCTCTTTACTTTAAAAACAAACCAAGGGTCTCTCCAGTGGTTTATTTGATATGGAAGTGGTGATATGCACGTTTAATGCCAGAGGGCTTCTTTCTAATCAATATTAGAAATGTGATAGATACGTTCTTAAAAATGCTTCCTGGCTAACGGGCAGGGTACCTTATCGCCCTGCTTATGCATTCGCAGGATTTGAGTGGATGGTGGGATGTAGGAGGTTGGGGGATGAGTTGGAAGGTTGACACAATAAAAGGAGACAGTAGTATGATTGTGAGGATTCACTCTGTTTAGGAACTTTCTCGGATCTGTCCTGTCTTTTCATGCTAACTGCCACTGTGCCACCCAGGCCCCCATAGCATCAGCCTCATAAGTCATTTCCCTTATTCAACCCTTCCCTTTTCAAATAGCTCCCTTTATTGCAGCCACAGCCACCAAACTTAAACCTCATAAATGCCTTCTCATGGCATGTAGGACAAAGTTCAGAATCTTTACCTGGCATCCTAGGCTCTGAGTTAATTACCTTTCCTGTCTCTACCCTGATGTACCATTTGGCCATTGAGGACATTTCTCAATTTCTCAAAGAGGCCTTGCTCTCTTTTATCCCAGGACCCAGGTGCGCATTGCTTTTTCTGTCTGGAATGATCTTCCTGCCTTTGAAACCCTACCTACCTTCTGGCCCCAATTAACCTAGCTGCCTAGCTGTTTAAATTATAAGTCCTTAAGCACCCCTCTCCAGGCTAGGCCAGGCCTGGCTGGGTGTCTCCAGGACTTTTGACTTCTCCTAGGCTCCTGCCTTCACAGCCATAGTGACTAGTTTAAAGTCTATCTTTCCTGCTGGATTGCAAGCCTCTGAGGACAGGTACCACGTCTGCCTTGTTCTTGCATCTGGCACATCATGAAGTGCTCAATAAATATTTGTAGACTCTCTGACTGGCTCACCATGGAGGCAACACCTGTGATGTTTTGTTGCTGATCTGTGACCAGCACTGGATTGGTCTTCATCCTCTTTAACTCTTCCCTTGGGGTATGTATCCCCGATTCTGGGGTTTGCTTGGGGCACAATGACAGCTATGGTGAAGTGGGAAAAATTATGCCTCTAGCTCATTTTTTAGTGTGTTTTTTTTTGATAAGGTGTGAAAAATGGCTTCCCTACCACTGTTATGCATTGTAGATTTCTGTGTCACCAGAGAAGCTGGGTAAAAAGCAAGACAGTCAAACTTGCTATTTGGCATAGTGTAAGGAAAAACAAAACAAAAAACCTTCTCCATTTAATTTACTGAATTTATTCCTTAAAAAACAATCCTTGATTTCAGGCAGTCCAGTTTGTGTGGACCCAGTGAGACAGGGATCAATATCTGGTTTCTGAGAGACGAGATTCTATGTACTGCAGATTCAAAACTAAAAATCCATATAGTCGGCTACAATTCAAGGCAGCCACTGCAGGGCTGCAGGTGACAAAAAGAAGCAGCATTCTACCAGCACCAGCGTCCTGATTCTTTGTTGGGATGAAAAATGGAGGAGGAGTGGCTTCCTCCTGTATTTTCTTACAACTGGGAAATTGAAGAAAAGGGAAGTTATCCACGGAACAGGTTTTATTAATACCTGCCTGAACAGCATATTATCATACAAAGTCTTTTGAACACCTGTTTTGTGGGTCACATAGTTATAATAGGACAGTGAAGACCACTTCTTGTAATTCAGAAGAGAGCTGAAACCAGGCTGTAAGGAATAGCTCATTAGCAGGCAAGAATGGGGAGGAGCCACGCCTGGAGGGTGGGGCCACAGCCCCTACAGCTGGAGGGGAAGGAAGTGGGACTTCAATGAACTGGGTGACTGGGAAGGATCTCCTGGGGAAGGTAGTTCTGGAGTTGGTCCCTAGAGGTTGATGGTAACAGGTAGAGAGGAAGGACGTGAGGAGTGCCTCCTTCCAGGAGGAAGCGTGTGAGTACACACTCAGAGGTGGAAGGGGTATGGTAAGGCATATGAAGGAGAACAAGTTTTCCCTTTGGAAAATGAGAGTGTGGGCTCATGGCTGTTTCAGCCTCTGTCAGTCTGGATCCCTGTCCAGGCTGACTGTAGATTCTGTCTGTACCTTCTCCCTTGAAGGGTCAGGCCGTGCAGCCGTGTGAAGTGGTGGTGACGCTCACAGTTCAGGCCTCTGTGCTCCCTTTCTCAGTCCTCTGCTACCCACTGCTCAAACCTCAGAAGCCTACCCCCTGTCAGTATGGGAAGTACATCTGTGTTTTTTTCTCTGCAAAGGTAATATTAAAACTGTTCTCCTGCCCTTGATGGGAATTTTTCCAGGAAGAGGAAATGGTGGGAGTTTGGCAGGGGGGGAAGGGGACCAGTCTTTGCAGGGAAGAGACTGTGCCTGCAGCAGGGGAATTGGGTAATTAGTAGTAATCATAGTCTAATCTGAGGACTTACTGTCCATAGCCAGGATATGAATGATACAATTTAATTGTTTCAATAACCGTGTGGGTTAGTACTGCTCTCCTCAATTTACAGAGAGGCAACTGAGATCCGGAGGGTGAAGCATTTTACTCAAGGTCACAGAACTAGAAAGAGCAGAACTAGGACTTGAAACTAGCTTTGCTTGATACCAAAACCACGTAGCTAACACAGACTTCTACTGTTTTAGGAGCTTCTCACTCCCTCCTTTTAATTTTTCTTCTGATTTCTTAATTGTATATTTTAAAAATAACATATGATAATTTTAGATAAGTTGGAAAGTATATAAAAGTATAAAGGAACAGAAAAAATTTATTATCATAAATCTGTTACCCAAAGGCCATTCCTATTAAAATGTTTGCCATACGTTCCTCTGATATCTTGTACAGTGTTTCATGTAATTGAATTTATACTAGTTCATATCCGTGTTTTTCTTAATAGTACAAAATAAGCAATGCCCTGTACACTTAGTCAACCTGAGTTTTAATAGCGGCAAACATTTTATTTCTTAGATGTGCCATAAATTTTCTTAATCATTCATCTTTTATTGAAATTTTAGGGTGTGTCTAGTTTTTTCATCTTTGTAAATAGAACTGAAATGAACATACACATGAACATACCAAAAGTGCATACATTTTGATTGTACTCTTTCAGATAAATTCCTAGAAATAATATTACTGAGTCAAAAAGATATGGTTAATTTTTTAAGGTTCTTGATTGGCCTAAATAAAATGTACTCTGGGACAACTTTTCTAATTTGTATGCCATTATTTTGGGGGACTTTTTTGATAATCCATTTTCCCACCCAGAACATGTATATTTATTAAAAAATTATGTCATATTATGATGTTCTCCCTATAGGCATATTTTCCTTTACATTCAATATTTTTCTTGATTTTGTGAATGAGATTTTTCATTTTTATTTTCTAACTGTTGATTGCTGCATATTATTTTACTTCCCACTGTCGATTACTTATTGGAAAAGGTTGACAGAGAAGAAAGGAAGATCTATGGAAATATGCGTTGATAAATGAGGCTTCCTTGCAAATTAAGGTGGATCTTTCCTTCCCCAAAATTAAGATGAGAGAAGCCAATGGGTTTTTGCAGCAGAGGGTAAGGAGCCAGTGGTGATGCTTAAAAAGGATTGGTGACTCCATGACCACCATCTCTTAGGAATGGGCAAAGGAAAAAGAAGCTGGGTGGTAGAGGATTTACCACGGGGGAACGCGAGGCTCATTTTATCATGAGACTGGAGGGAAGGACGGGTGCACAGATGGACAGCAAGGGTTGCTGAGGAAGTGTGTGCTGGGTGATTCTAATCTCAGCAAAGTGACTGAGCGGGTGGAGGAGAATTGAGATTGGGGATGGGAGAAAGTGTGCAATAACTGCTATGGGCCCTGTGATTAAGGACATCACTAAGAATCCCTCATTTCAGCTCCCTGAAACTTGTATCAGATTGGAACCTGCCCAGTGATGGTCTGACCCCATAGCCAGCTATAACACAATTGATTGTAATGAAAGCAGAACATGGAGACCAAACCCAACTCTGCATCCAAATGCTGCCAGATATCTGGTGGGAAATTGAAAAATTCATGCATCCATGAGAATGCTTTAAATTATCAGATGTTGGGCAAGTTGAGCATAATGTAAAATTGTCATTTTCCTTTTCTTTCAGGGCTAATGGTAGGGAAAAGAGGCTTCTTTAATTTCTCTCTGATTATGGTTCTTTCTGACTTTCACAAATCTTTTAATAAGGAAATAACTGATCAGTGTAAAAGCTTTCATTATTTGTGGTGAGTGGCAACATCCAGCACCTCAATGTTTAATCTGTATAATTCCTGTTAATATTTTATTCATGCTCACTAGAGAGGTTATGAGGGCATTGTTAATTGCATAATTTTTCCTTTGTCTGAATATGTACACTTCTGTTTGTTTCTGATACGAAGAGCTTATTCTTTCTTTCCTTTTCTTTTTTTTTTCTTTTTAGCTTTTCAGTTTGGGCTCATGTCTCAGAATTAAAATCTAGCGTCCATTAGGTGTCATTCATCTGTGAGATGAATTCTATATTCCATCTATTGATTCCATCATGAACATTTGCAGGGTTTAGGCAAGCACTAGCTAGTGCCCTAAATAGGACTTACATTATTCATTCAACACAGGATGAAAATGGAGGGAAATACCTTCATTTGAATAGCTGAGGGGAAAATGTTTCATATATTAAGAGCTGTTATATGTAATACATATAGTTTTCTGATAACTGAAATGAAAATAAGCATTCTCCGTGATATTGAGCCAATGGAATACATTTAATAATCCCAAGTCCATTTGCCTTTGAATGATGCTTTCCGGAATGTAGATATTTTTCAAACCGGGGACATTTTATGATTGTAAATGGCAAGTAGATGTATATTGTGTGGTGGGTTTTCCAGAAATTGTGAAATAGGTGTTAAGGGAAGATTGTGGCCCCACTGTATCCCTGGAAAGAATCTTGACAGCCTCTGTCACTGGTAATACCTATACCTCAGGGTGTCTTATTTATAGGGGTACCTATTATTAGTAAGCTATCTACTAATCAGCCATCTTTTCATTAAAAAACCCACTGGCCTTTGCTCAGTTCTTGTCCTTAGTTTCTCTGTGCGTTTGCTTGAAGCCCCAGCTGTCTGACACTGCACTATCATAACTTTATTCCTCCTTTTCTAGTTACTTCTTCTCTGTCTCCTTTGATGGTTTCCTCTGTTCACTAAATGTGAGCGTTCCTCAAGAATCAGAGGTGGCCTTCTGCTGTTTCCTGTCTTAATTCTCTTCCTCAGTGAGCTCCTTCATTCTCTTGGCCTTTTTCAACATCTCCATCTAGATACTGATATCAGGGCTCTCATCCCATACCTCTGGGGAATTTTCAAACTCAACCTATCTAAAAACTGTTTTTTTCCCCCTCCAAAATGATTTTCCTTCCAATGTTTCTCTTTCATTTATCCTTCTTTTGCTCACTTAAACTTCAATTTTGCACCCAACTTTGGTTTCTCTTTTTCTATGATCCTCCCATATCTAACCAGTCACTATTTGTTTTTATTTTACCTTGATAAATTTTCTGCAACCTTCACCTTTCTTTCACTTTCCACTCTCGCCACCTCTCAAAATCAGTTCTTAAGACCTCATATTTGGATTGTTGCAGTAGCTGTAACATAACATATTGAGATAATAGCCTTTTCCTCCCTGCTAAAGGAATTTTTCTTTCCCCCATAACAAGATGGCAACCTCACTTTTGTGTTCTTTGCCTGTGGAAATTTTGTGAAGGGGAGTGGATGTGGTAAAAAGAGAAGTTTCCAGGCAACACACCCAATCAGGATTTTGTTTGCAAAAATGGCAAGCTCATTGAGGTGAATTGTTTTGGACCATTCTAGAGAGGGAAGACAGAGGTGGGAGGTAGAAGTGGGTCAAGCTAAAGAGAAACGAGGAGGCTTTTTAAGAGAATTCCTTTTCTCTTTTCCTTTTTTTTTTAATTTTTTTTTTTAGCTGAGCCATCCTGCCACCTGTTGGCAGCTCAGCGGCAGCTCAGTTTGGGCCAGGAACCGAACCCCTGTTGCTCAGAGCTCACACTCTTGAGTGAGCTCTTAACCAACTGAGCCATTTGGCCAGCCCAAAAGAATTCCTTTTGAAACAAGGAAGAGTGTGGCGTTTGGTAAGTTTCCTAGAGTCAGGAACACCATAGTGCTCCCTTTCAATGGAGTTACTGGGACCTCTTATGGGTAAGGCTGGGGCAGTGGATGGGCCAAACTTTAAGAGCTGTTACCCTAGGATCAGCAGGCATTAAGAGGCCCCAGCACCCACGGTTGCTGTATTCCAGGGACAGTGCAGGGCTTGGACAGTGAGCTCATCAGTTGTAACATGGCAGTCTAAAGACTGGAGAATCCTTTCTGAGTGCTTTGTACACACAGGGAACCCTAGGACTCTGGCATGACTTTGGAGAGGAGATGTTAACTAAGGTATAGGCTCAGCTGCTGTAACATAGAGACCTCAAAATATGAGGCTCAAACAAGTTAGAAGTCCCCCTCTCGCCCTCTTTTGCAACAGTCTGTAGATAAGTGAGCTGCTCAGGTCTGGTAAGCAACTCTGTACCACAAGGACATATAGGATTCCATGTTCCTTTCATCTTGGTACATCACCATCTCCTAGAACAGGATTTTAAAATCTTATGTCATGGCCCTTTTGGATAATCTGGTGATGTTTGTGGACTCTGTCTCAAAAAAATGGTTTCAAATGCATAAAAAATACATATGAGGATTGTAAAGGAAGTCAATTATAATAAAATATAATTATCACAATATTAAAAAGACAAATTTGTGATATACTAATGCATATGCTTCTTTATTAATTATTAACAAGATCCTGTGGTGCATACAAGAAGTACTTTAGGTTCAAAATAGTGATGAGCACAAATTGTTTTTTTATGATATCTGAATAAATGTAGTATGACATGAAAATACCTATCATTTCTGATGGTTACAAGGTCACAGATACTGTGACTACTACTGTCGTTTATTGCTTACATTCATAATTAAAGAAAATGCTGAACTCCAACTAGAGGTTATTGAAAAGAACGATGTAACTTTCCATCTAAATTTATGGATCCCCTGAATTCTCTCCATGGGCCCTTTAAGAGCTATCAACCCCAGGTAAAAAACCCTGCCCTGGAGTGTTGAAGCTGCTCACTTCTGTGTCTATGCTCCTGCCCTAAGAAAAGAGAAAAAAAGAAGTCCAGGGCAAGCGATCTTGTCTTTATGGAGATGAAGTTGTGCTCATCACTGCTCACACTCCATTGGCTTGAACCTAGTTTAGGGCTACACTTAGCTTTAAGAGATACTGACTGGGTTACGGGGTCTGTAATCAGGTGGCCATGCACCCAGCTAAAATGGAGGAGTTTCATTACTACACAGAGAGAAGGAGAGAATAGATGAACACAGTACTGCTACAGGAATATAGGACTCCCAAAAGTATGGCTGAAATCCCACCAGCCCGGCTCAGAAGAGACTGTGTGATTTAGAGAGGATTATTGTGAGGATTAGCTACAGTGTGTTCAAGTGGCTGGAAAAGAGTGAGTGCTCAATAAATACTCACCAGGCTGACTTGCATGTGATCAGAGTCTGCTAGAGGAATAATAAACCATTGGAGGACTTCCTGGATGAGAAGGGGGTCAACATAAAGTCCTTGTTTTCATGGGAAATATAATAAAAACCAAGCAAATCACATGTTGGGTGCAAAGGATATGAAAAGAGATGGGGAAAGGTTATGGTGGGATGCTGTGATAGGCAGAATTATAAGATGTTTCCCAAGATTCCTATCTCTGACTACATTCTCTGTGTAATGACCCCTCACTCACACCCCCAACTTAAGTGTTAATGGGACCCATGAATATGACAGAATACCACTCCTATAATTAGATTATGTTATATGACAAAGGTGGAGAGATTTCTGAAGATGTGACTAAGGTCCCAAATCAGGTGATTCTAAATTAATCAGTAGGGAGGTTTTCATGGTGGACCTGACTTAACCAGGTAAAAGCCCTTAAAAGAGAAAATGGGTCCTACCTGAGTTAGAGAGAAATTCTCCCCTGGCCTTGAAAAAGCAAGCAGCTATGCTGGAAACTGCCTATGTAAAGGACCACATAGCAAGGAGCCGAGGGCAGTCAGCCTCGCAGAGCTTAGAGCGCCTTCCAACTTTCAGATAGTAAGAAAACAGGGATCTCAGTCATAGAGCCACAAGGAAATGAATTCTGCCAAAAACGTGAATGAGTTTAGAAAGGGTTCTTCCCCAGTTAAGCCTTCTGGTGAGAATGTACCCCAGCCAACCTTGATTGCAGCCTTGAGAGAGTAAGCTGTGCCTGCACTCTTGACCCATAGAAACTATGAGAAAATAAGTGCATGCCCTTTTAAGATACCAAGTTTCTGGTAATTTGTTACACAGCATAAAAAATTAATACAAATACTATCTTTAGTGGGATGGCTAGGAAAGTCCTCGCTGATGATGTGAATTTGAATGGTGACATGCAGGAAGTGAGGAGTAAACTATAATATAAGGGTATCTGGGGGAAGAGCAGTGGAGTGATCGTTCTTGCTGGTGTGTGGAGAATAGCCCAGGGATGGGCACTCATGGAGGAGGAGGCACCAGTTAGGCTGGAAAAGATGGACACGGGCTAGGATATTGTGGTGGAGGGCATCTGATATGGACATATTGCAAAGGTGGAACC
>NW_017731362.1:4971619-4976112 GCF_001890085.2 Hipposideros armiger
TCTTATACGCCGGCAAATACGGTACATACTGTAGAGTTACAATGCACTTTAGAACAATAAAGAAACTTGTTTAACTGTGTTTAATCCTAGTGTTTTTCCAATGTTTTTGGGAATAATTTTTTAACCCTATTAATATCTCTTATAACACAAACCGAGTGTGCATATACACATGCATGTATGTGTACTCACACACACTTTGGGAAACCTTGGAAAGAATATTAACATTGAAAACCTAACCAAAAACTCCTCAGATGTTCTCAAAAGATCCCTTTCTTTTCTGAAAATTTCTGAGTTCCTGACAGACTAAGAATGCTCATTTATTGATTTGGGCAGTTTAATTCATTTGTAGACATATTAATAATTTTCTAGTTTGTCAACAAGTGTGGCCACCCAATTGGTAGAGCTGAGAATACTGAAAGAAATTTCTAGTCTGGATAAACTTGAAAGTATCCGTTTCATTTTCCAGCTTGGGAACTGATAGCTGTTGTTGCATTTCCTTCTTATGAGTCTCTACTTAGAATCATGGAAACTTAGTGGTGGAATGAAATGAAACTAAACTAAAATAAACCTAGTTTCACAGTACAATAATCTTATGGGACGCTTTAGCATAAAAAGTGTTGTGTGGTCTAATAAATTGAAGAAATACGGCATAGTATATTCCATTTTTGGAGATCCAGTGTATTAAAAACTCTGAGAAATGTTGCAGTAAATTAACTTAATTTAAACTAGCATTTTTTAACCTTATTGGACCATCAAACCCTTTTTTGTCATGTTAAGATTTTATTGGACTGAGGTTCTACAGAATATATGAGAGGAAATATTGACTAAACTACAGTACCTCATATTTCAAGGATAAGATAAAAGCTCAGAGAAGTAAGGGTACTTACCCAAATTTATCAAACTCAATTTTTTTGAGTTTGAATTCAATTCTACCTGTAAGTTTTTTCTTTTTGTTTAATTAAAAAAAAATCCCTTCAAACCCCGTACTGGGAAAGAACATGTCATAGAGGTTAGGGAAAATTAAATTTAAACACCACCCAGGCTGTCCAATATTTACTACTGAATTGCCTGAACAATTAATTATTTGTGTAATCAGGGTTGTAGTCCCAAATGTTACCATTTTAAATTTATTTGAGTCCAATTGCCTTTTCAATCAAAGTTCAGTTTTTAACAGTTTCACTTTACATGATATATTTGCTTTTATCGGTTTAAGCCCTATTATTTCAGACAATGACGGTCCTGTTATTTGCCCTTTTCATAGATGTTGGCTTTCTATGTTGGCTCACTTGAAACTTGATTTAAATTTATATTTATTCCACCTCTATTTTAAAAATTATGTTGGTCTTTAAGTTCCCCTGAACTTCTGCCCCAAACTTCGTAGGAGAAAATAAAACTGCCAAGTTTCTTACGTCTGTCTCTCTGTTCACATATTCATTCTTTACTTCATCCATCAATAGACTTTATGAACACAGGTGCTGGGCACTGACCTGAATGTCACAGCCAACAAAAGGTGGTTTCTGACCTAGTACAGCTGGCATTCTGGCTGAGGACTGTGGATCCCTNATAGCCTTAGAAAAATCATAGAACATTGGGCCTGAGAGTCACCTCAAGAGATTATCATTTTATAGGCAAAGAAACTCCAGCCCAGAGAGGTGCAGTGAGTGACAGTAGGCCTATACCTAAGGGTACAGAACTGGTTATTAGCAGAGCTTAACTAAAACCCAGCCTTCCTGATTCCCAGCTCAGAGATTCCTTTTATAATACTAAGGATCACAGGTTCCTTTTCTTTTGTTTTCCTAGCGTATTTCCTACCCTTGGGAAAGAGACTTGCGAAGTCAACAGGAGTTGGCTCTTTTCCTTTCATGGGATTGCAAGTCACAGACTCAGA
Source organism: Hipposideros armiger (assembly GCF_001890085.2). Lineage (NCBI taxonomy): Eukaryota > Metazoa > Chordata > Mammalia > Chiroptera > Hipposideridae > Hipposideros > Hipposideros armiger. The sequence continues at coordinate 4,973,508 of NW_017731362.1, forward strand.
CCCCTGAGACACCTTCCCCCACATTGGGTGTCACCCCACAAGATGCTCATTAGATTTGATGGCTGTGGGAGGCAAGGTCTCATGTAACAAATGAAAATGTATGCCTTGATGTCTATAAACCGCACCCCATCAAATTAATAATGAAAAGCCTCCCATCAAAACCCTCCTTGTGCTCAATTGCCTGTGGCACATTTGGACTCATCAATAGATGTTCAACAATATTACAACTTGTTTAAATCTTGGTAAAGTAGTGTTATGTACTATTGTTATTGACTTCCCTTTTCTAATTACCACCCAAAGGTGACGGATGATATACCTATAAATGACCACATTCTTGGAGCGTGAGTGGCTTTGGGCTCTACTCATTGTAGCCTAGCTGTTCTGAAGGAGGAGACCCCCCTGGTGAAGCAGGTCATCATTAGCAAGGCTGCCATATTGAGACCCAGGCGATGTTTGGGACCATTCACAGAGGGACCTCTGTGACTGGTTTGAAACCAGAGATTTTAAGTCTCCTGTGAATGTGAGGCATGGCCATTGCAGGAACTCAAAAGCATGTGGAGGTAGCTGTACCCAGCTTCTGTGACAGTCCACAACTCAGGTAGGCAGAAAACATAGGTTTATTCATTTATTTCCTTCTATAACTCAACTTGATTTCCATTTTGAGCCTCCTTTTTGCTGGGTGAGCGACACAGCAAAACTCCCTCTTGTAAGGCAGTATAAGTTTTTTGGGGGCATGGTTATGTGGTACCCAGGCATAGCAGGGCTCAACATGTTTGTCTCTAAGGTATCCATTTTTACCTCTGATTCTGTGGTGTTGGTCCCCACATGGTGCCTGTGAGATTTCCAGTTTTGCTTTCACGGCTCCTTCAAGCCTAGTGACTCTCTGCTTCTCTTGTGCAGGGTCACTATTCTACCCCTTCCTGCTGTCCTGGACCATGGAGATTTCTTTGAGGCTCCTAAGGCGCTGGCTGCTTGGACTCACCTTGCTTTCTCCCCTCTCTGCTCCCTGAGCTCTGCTAGGGCCCTGGCTTCTAGTAAGAGCCAACATTAAATTTCATCCCTTTGTCTCCCTTTGGAGAAATCTTTTATGGTCTCTCTCAGAAGCCCCCACACTCCTTAGATCCCACTTCTCTCCAACATTTTTGTTTTTCATGCAAAGAATCCTCTCCAGTTCCCTAAAAGTTTAGGTTTTTGGAGTTTAGAGCTAGGAAAATTTACAAAATTGACCCTGACACAGCAGGCACAGACCAGTTTAGTTGCCTGTTTTTATGGAGGGGGTAATGGGATGAGGGAGGGATAAATGGGAAAAGATCAGGAGATGAGGAAAGTGATCTGCCTAATATAAAAGCAACCACACAACAGAATACTACTGGAAGCTTGACTTCCTTCCATTTTCTACATCCCTGCGCACGCAGCATGCTGATAATTGGACACATCCTGTTCAGGATGGTAGGGGCCATGATTAGTCACTTAGAAGTACACAAAAGTATTTCAAGAAGATAGTGCTTCTTTAGAAACTTCCCTAATTTTTTCCTTGTGTATTTGTAATTTAGAAATTTGGTAATTATTTAACAGATCAAATAATGACTTCTTTTCCCAAATTCACACCGTGCTTTATTTTCTATTATCTTAATTTCTTTTATAAGAGACTTTAGTTCTCAAAAGGTAGGCTCTGTTGATCGGATTTATCTTTGTATATCCAGAATAATGTATACTATATAATAGGTACTTAATAAATTTTTGAATGATCAATTACTTGAGTGAGTCCCAAAAAAAGAAAATTAGAAATTAAGTTCTTTGGTATGGAGGACTATGGTTTTAGAGGTGTCATCCACTCAATCATTTTATTTACTTTTTTATTCGTCAGATACTTATGGAACACCTATGTTTCCTGGCCTGTGCTAGATCTTTGAGTTAAAAAAAATTTAGCAAGACATGTTCAGTCTTTGAGGGGTTCACTTTTATGGCATTAACCTGTATCTTAACTGACCTTATCAGCTTCATAGACTCCACTATAAGTATATGCCATAGTTTAACAAGTATCCTATAGATATTCAGGTTGTTTTTAATCTTTAGCTATTTCAAACAATATTGAAATGAATAGCCATATATAAACATCATTTAATACAAGTGCATGTGCACATAGATGTAGTGTAACTTGTCAAATTACCGTTTATAGAATACACCCATCAGTAATATATGGCAATTTACATCTGCTTTTAAGTGTTTCAACCTCAATTTATGTTAGCCATTATTTTAGGATCTTTAATTTGTTTAACCTAAGATTCAGAAATATTTTCCCCTTCCATTCTCAGGCCTTACACTTAACAGAAACCCTAAATTCTATGGATTAGGGTAACATTTTCCAATATGTGTTCTGTGGAACACTAGTCCTACAAGATATTATAGAGTCCAATGGTCACATAAATACTACCGTATTTGCCGGCGTATAAGACGACTGGGCGTATAAGACGACCCCCTAACATTTCCACTCAAAATACAGAGTTTGTTATACACTCGCCGTATAAGACTACCCCCTCTTCCGCACACCTTCCACACACCAAATAAAAGGTAAAACAATATCAGATTTGATTTGGCCCACTGA
>NW_017731362.1:4980067-4981774 GCF_001890085.2 Hipposideros armiger
TTTTCTTAATGTTATAACAATTCCGTCTCTCTGATAAAACTTAACCATGATCCCCTATACAACCTTATACTTTATTTATTTATAGCATTTATCAGTCTGTCTTCTTTTCTATATCTTCCACCAGTTGCTACCAAATTTCAGCCATTCTGTTTTAAAAATGTTATTTGGCTATCACCCCTGCTCTCACTCGCATTGCCTCTCTTCTAATCCAAGCCTCTGGCTCTGTAGTTTGGACTATTGCATTAATGTCATCACTGGGCTTCATTCATTCATTCATCATTCATTCATTCATTTTTTTCACTCTATGTTTATTGAGCACTTACTATGAACCAGGTCTTGGGTATAAAATAATTAATAAAATATGGTTCTTCTTCTCAAGAATCTATGGTTAACTGAAGAAAAAGAAACATGAAAGCAAAAAAGTATAGCATAATTTAACTAATCAGATGAAGCTCACCCAAGTTATGGAGGGTACTCTGCTCTACTCAAAGTCTCCTGATTTAAATGTCAACCACACTGTAAAAATATCTTCACAGCAATATCTAGATTGGTGTTTGATCGAAAACTGGGTACCATGGCCTAACCAAGTTCACACATAAAATTAACCACCATGCTTGCATTAGGCAAAGATGTCTAAGATTAGAAAAGAATGAATCATAAAAAAATTGATATTGACCACTGAACTGAAGCTGAAGTTGAATAATATTGTATGTCAACTATTTTATATATATTTATATGGTCACCAGATGTGGAGGATAGTGTGGAAGTGGAGTCAATGGAATTGTAATAGATATGTATGATATCGGGCAGATGGGATGGTGGAATGGGGGAGGGAGGTTGTCACTTTGTGAGGGGTGAAAAGTATAACTATTACAATGTATTGTAAACCTGAAATGAATAAAAATTTTTTTTTAATTGATAAAAAATAAAGTATAGCATAATATGAAAAGGGCTTCAATAAAAGACCTTACAAGATGTTATGGGAACCCAGAGTGGGAAATGAAGAATTCTGGGTGAGAAGTCAGGGAATGCTTCCCAGAGAAGGTGGTGTTTGAGTGGAATCTGTGAGGAGGGAGAATTTTTCACTGTGTGGGCAGAAGAATTGCAATTCAGGTAGAAGAAATAACTTGAGTAAACTTAGGGAGATGTGAAAGAATCTCCTCTCTATTCCCCATCTGTGATATATGACATACAGCCACTCAAGCTATTCTTTGTAAAGATAAATTGGATATACAATCTGCTGTTAAAATTTTAATGAGTGCTCAGTTTCTTCAGAACAGATGACAAATTTCATGGTGTGAAGGCACTCTTTCCAGTTTTCCTTATTACAGCTGTGTTTTGGGATTAGGCTACACCAGCTTGGTTAAGTAGGAATTGTATTTTTCTAGAACTCTCTCTGTGTGGTTTCTGGTTAGAGTTGTTTAGAAGAACTCAAATGAACTTTGGGATGTAGGAGAGAAGTAGCAGCCATTACTTTTGGAAGTTTGTTACGGTCACATGCAGAGCCCCATGGGCTCTGCTGGCCCTTGCTCTCCTCCATCCTGTGTCTAGTTCATCTTCCCTATTGTGTTTTTTCACTCTTCAAATATTTAATGTCTTTTCTGATAAATGGCTTAGAGTTGTTACTTCTCACCTCATGCCCTACTCCTTCTTATTCAGAAATGCAGAGTAGTTTGGGGGGGGGAGAGGAAAGAGAGAGAGAGAGAG
>NW_017731362.1:4981884-4989907 GCF_001890085.2 Hipposideros armiger
GTTATTGCAAAAACACCTGCCTGTGTTCTGCTGTCTTTTTTTGTGCCTTTTCTTATTTTTTACACCACTTTATTTTTTTTTCTAATTATCCCCAGTCAGAAGAACTCATAAATCTCATACACTGTAACAGAAATTGAAATTCTCTTAGTTGGTGCAAAGCAGCACAGAAGCAAATCCACAGATACTGGGGTTCTGTATAAAAGTGATGCTCATAGCTGGAGAGGGATACTGTCTCATATTCGTGTGCTCATAGACTTGTTTCTATTTGCTGCCCTAAAAAAAGAAGATAATGGTTTCTCATAAAATCTTCTTGAATTACTGTTAGAAAGGTAGAGATTATTTATCTTAATTATTTTATTTTAGGAACTTTTGGCAGTTCTGATAATGAACCTGATTGGCTGAGGGAGAAAATTGCTGAGAAACCAATCGAATCGCTTCATATTTGAGAACTTGGCCATTCAAAGGTAGCTCAGTGGGATTTCATGAGAACCAGATCCTGAAATGGTTGGCCATTAGATTTTGTGTTTCAGCAACTGAATGGGATGGCCCATTGATTGCCCACTCATTGTGACAGCCCAAAGCCCCGTGGTTGACCAGCGCTAGGTTAACTCAGTTGACCTGGATACCCAAAGCCCCAGTGACTGCTCCCTGAACCACTTCAGGGGAACTTCAATGGCCAAGGACTTTGTCGCATACCTGTTTTATGTGCAGCATTGTCATTGTCAGACAATAAAATTCACATTCCACCTTTGTTCTTTCATATTGCTAGGCAGGAAAAAACAAAACAAAAAAGAAAAATGAAAACAAACAACTCCCCCCCCCCCAACATTTTAGAAAATTTGGTCTATTAAAGAGGTGATTTATCATATCTACCCTGATAAACACAATAAAAAAATTCTATTTACACAGCTAGGTTTATTCGGTTTATAGGTAATTTAAAGGTACCCTAAACCGGTAGTCTTCAAAATGTGGTCCCAAGGGTAGTAGCATCAGCATCACATGGAAACTTGTTAGAAAGGCAAAGTTGGGGTCCCACCCCAGACCTACTGAGTCAAACACTCTGGGCGGGGGGCAGCAACCTGTGTTTGAACAAGCCCATGTGATCCTGAAACATTCCCACGTTGAGAATCTCTGCTCTTAACTGTTAGTATGTGGGTTGTTATTCAAATTGTGGCAGCTGGGACCCTAATTCATTCGGCTCTCTTCTCTCGCTCTTTCCTCCCATGTCCTCCAGAGTCAGGAGAGTCACTTCTCTGGTTCCTCAGTCCTTCAAGGCTCTTTGAAACCTCTCCTCCTGAGGCCTGGGTACACTGTCTGATGTTAGGATGTGCTGGCAATACTCTCTGTCACCTCATCAGAACTTAGCAGTGAAACCAGAGTCTCCTATCTGGTTTGGTTAAGCAGCACTGCTAACCTCCTAGGCTGATGTAGGTAGCTGCACACTTACTGCAAAGAAAGTGACTTTGCCTCTGTGTCCCCCTGCCAGCATCATATGGGAAAGGTTAGGGTCAACCCCCTCCAAGTAGTTAGAACAGCAGTCTGGCAACTGTAAGATTTCATTCTGGAAGGAAATTTCCATTGTTTTTCTCTATGAGCCTGATGTGCTGGAAGTGTACAACAAACTTAGAATTTTTAAAGACCCATTGCATTGAAAGAAGTGTGGCTATTGTCTATACTATATATGTGATTTAGGTCTCAGGAAAATGTCAGCTTGCAATGTTGCCTAAATGTATCTCCTTGTTCAAAGGCTCTGCAATGGGAGTGGGAAGGTGGGAGGTATAGAATCCTTGGTTCTAACCAACAAAGTTTATTGGAACCAAATATATTGAAGAAAAACATATTGGTATGGTGTTTTTCCCCTACTGGAGCTGCCCTCGATAAAATGTGGGTGTCATTTGAAAAGGGCATCATTTCCAATGAATTCTGAAAGTGTCACACAGGGTATTGATTGATCGGTCTTGCCGTCAGCATGACTGGGGTCAGTGCAGAGCTGTCCCTGTGATCTAATTTTCAGAGCTCACATACACCTTCACTCCCTGGAAAAACAATATCAGCAAGTGGCAGGACAGCGAGAGCAGAGGTATGGGCATGTGTGTGTAGGGATAGGCTGGCAGAAAAGTGGCAAGAATGAATGACTTTGTATCATGGTTAGCCTGGTCAGCCTGTTTAATCAGTACATACTGAAAGCTGCAAGTGTCACAACTTAGGGGTGTTGAATGGTTACAAGTCTTTTATTTTCTTTAACAAGCAATCCTGAATCATGAATAAGTCCAAAGCAGGTCTCATCAATTAGAAATGCCAACATCAGTGAAATCATTTTAAGATAACATTAGTGTTTACATTTGTGTTTGCTTTGTCTGCAAGTTCATATTCACAATACAGAGATGGGAGGAAGTACCCACCCAACTGTATTTCCTTTGCGGTACAAACAATAGTTATACCTGATACAGGTGGTACTTAGAATGACAAGTATACCGTCTAGGCAAGTGACTTCTTAGTGTGCCACTCATATGCTCTAGGACTGCATGTATGAATGGATGCATGGATGTATATGGGTAGATAGATACACCTTGGCTCATGTCACAAAGAGTTTGGAGGTTGGCTGAGTAGACTTAGGCAAGGTGTGATCTCTTAGACAAGATGTGGGCTCCCACTTTTCTATTTATATGTTTCCATAGGTTTTACTCAGGGCAGGAAGACTGAGGCAGCAGGGTTGGTTTGAGCGGAAAGGAAGTGGCTGAGGGCTGTGTGCCTTCTGTGAAAATAGTTTCGTGGTTTGTCAACTCTGGACTACTTGATGAGAAAAATAAGCACCACATTTGCAGCTGGGTGGGTCAACTCCAGGGCTCATTCTGGGAGCTTCCTTTTATCAACTCCAGGTTCTCTGGACCTCAGGGCAGTGCTGGAACCCTGCAGCCAGAGGAACTGGTCAAGAAGTACTCATAGGAATTACAGGCACCCTCCCTTCTGAACTGAGGGTCCCCACGGATTCTGCTTTCCCAAGCACTTCTATATGGGACTCTCAGAGCACATGGTAGTGGGGACCGTGCAAATGTGCTTCTTTCACAAGAAAATAAATAGCATGCTCTGATTCATCTACTCTAATTATTTTTTTAAAAAACTTTGTTGGGGAACATTGTGTTTTTTTGGGAACAATGTAATTTTCCCTGGACCCATCAGCTTCAAGTCAAGTTGTTGTCCTTCAATCTTAGTTTTGGAGGGTGCAGCTCAGCTCCAAGTCCAGTTGCTGTTTTCAGTCTAGTTGTGTGGGGGGGTGCAGCCCACCATCCCATGCGGGAGTCAAACTGGCAGCCTTGTTGTTAAGAGCAGGCGCTCTAACCAAATGAGCCATCTGGCTCCCTGCCGGCAACTCAGCTGCAGTTCAGCTGCAGCTCAGCTCAAGTCATTGTCTTCAATCTAGTTGTGGAGGGCACAGCTCACTGGACCATGTGGGAGTCAAACCGGCAACCCTGTTGCTCAGAGCACGTGCTTTAACCAACTGAGCCACCCAGTCGCCCCCATCTAATTCTTAACATACTCTTTCAACTTTGTGAGCCAGGTATATTGTCTGTTCATTTTCTCCTTGCTCTTGGGGTATTTGCCTATCCCGAACATTGACAGAGGAGGCCCTGTTAGTCCTAACTGTGTCCTTTGCCCAGTCTGGCAGCCTATGCCCAGTCATGGACTGGTGCATTTTTACACAGCCAGATCTCAGAGCGCTGTTGGGAGGGGAAAGGCAGCACTGCATTGAAACTACCAGATTTTGTATAGGAGGCCAAGTGTGTAATATTTGGTTACTATTCCCAGTGAACTGCAAGCCCCTCAGAGACCAGGATGGTGTCTACTGTTTTTTGCATCCTCTTTGCTTAGCACATTGTGCAGCTTGATGGATGTTTGTTCAATAAAGAAATCAGCTCAAGACCTGCCTCTATAGCTGTTACAAGGACTTGCCCATCTGGACTCTTAGAGTAGCTCAGGGAAAAGCATTGGTGTTTGTCCTTGGCAAGGAGGATGGTCACTTAGACCTCTGGCCATTTTTTGTGGACAGTGTGGTTCACGTGATGCTTGGATCTGATGACAGTGACTCTCCATCATAGGAGAATCCAGGTAGGAAATTCTGTGCAACTGTTAACTTAATCTTGTTAAAGGTATACTTCAATTCAACCTTTGTTCTTTTTCTGGGACATCTGGGCTTACAGTTCACTTTTGTTTGTTCTTGCATACCAGTTCCCAGATATATGCAGGTCAATGGACTGGATCGGCCTGGCCTTCTGCCACACCCCCCAGGGGTCCCGTGCCATCGGTCAGCACCTCTCTTAGAAGGAGGCTGGCTCACCATCCGCCTGGATGTGAAATAGGGACAATCATCCTGCCACAGGGGTGAGTGACATCTACCCTGACACTGTTCTAGATGATGAAACTGAAGGTCTACTTTATGAAAAGGCTAGTCCAACCAGAAGAAGGGTGAAAAAAATCATTCTAGAGGGAGAAATGAGAACCGGAACTGAGATCAGGTGTTTTGCCTGTTTATCGAATAGTCCATCATTACTTTTTAGCCTTATGGATTAAAAGTGATTTTATGTGTTTGAATGAAAAATTTATGAAAGTGTGAAGAAGTTTAGTAATCTTTACTTTTCCAATTGGTTAATAGTTGTATTGGGTCTAGAACCCAGAGCATTTGACACAAAGCCTTTTTTCCTACTGCACCACACAATTTCAAGATACTAGTCATTCTTGTCTTATTGTTGGTTTGCTGGTTGTTCACTGCTAATAAGCTTTCTGCCTCTTATGGGAAAAAAGACCAGCTACTTTCAAAATGATTTTACCAAAGCAAATAGCCCAGTTCCCTACCTCTGTTCCATAGGTGACTCCTCAGTAAGGAAAATGAAAATGTGAAAATTTCATTACATGTTTGAAAGCCATCCCAAATGATTTTAAGATACGCTTTTATTCCATTTCCCCAATTTTTTATGTTTTTTTTCCCCTAGAAACATTATGTATGCAAGTTGAAAGAACATTTGGGTAAGGGAAAAATGATTGTAATCTCATAATTTCTACCTGACATTATTACTAGCCTTTAGAAACTTTTTTTCCAGTATATTTTCTCTGTGCCCCTTTCTCTCCATCTAGTCATAATAATATTGTTGATAATATTTGGTAGTCCCTTCCATTTAATATTATAGTAGAGGAATTTCTCCATGTTCCATATTCTTCATAACCATCCATGCTTTATTACATTAAATGACTATATCACAACTTAATCATTTTATGTTTTTGAAATTTAGATTGTTTCCCCTTTTTTGTTGCCATTTTCATGAACCACTGCCATGAATCTCTTTAAGCATAAATATTTTTTTCATTATTTAAAATTATTTCTTTAGATGAGATCAAAAGGATACATTCATTATAACAACTATTGATATATGCTGTTCAATTATTTTTAAAATAGTTTACCAACTTACACTACTTACACAGTATTTATTTTACCCTATTTCACCAGTCTTATGAATTGTCATTAATTTGTTTTTTGCTAATTGATAGGTAAAAAATGGTAACCGGTTTAAATTTATATTTTCGATTTTGTTTCTAATTGTCTTTCCTTACTTTAACTGTTTATCACTGGAACCTTGAGCTCAATTAAATTTTAAAAATATTAAATGCAGGTAATTAAAAAAACACTAAAAAATCTGCGACACACTTATATGATTACATAAGCAGGTGGAAGCGTAGGAAAGTTGCTTATATTGGTCACGTGAAGTCTCTTGGACAACTGATCATTCCAAATGGAGTGAGAAGGATTTTTAGGGGGAAGGAAGATTAAAATGGGGCTGCTGGGAGCCCACTTCATACACTTTTAGAGATTTTTTTTCTAAACACCTAGACTGGATAACAGGCATTTGAAGCAGCCGTACCCTATCTGGGAAATTTTGCTCTAATAAGAACAATTTATTTCAAGCAAAACAAATTATTTTTTTAAGAAAATATATTTGTGAATAAAATGTGACCTGGGTATTCAGTGTCCAGATCAATGCAGTATTGTACTCATAAGACACCATAGTCATCTTTTCATCTAATTACTATCAGGAGATAAATGATTCCCTTCACTGAAAACTCCGAAGGCAGGAAAGAATGTGGGATCCGGAAGTGTGATTTGTAGATCTTGTCTGAGATGGCTTAGAAGTAATTACTGCTAAGCATAGCCGCGTGGCCTGCTCATAAGACACACCTAGCTGTTGTTCCAATGATTTCTATTGTTGCACCTTATACCTGGTAGCTGTGTGGTGTTTATACGGATTTTGCACTTCCTGTCTTTTCCTTGAAGCCAGGGATTTGCTTCACAGGCACTTTCTTATCCTTGCTCTACTGATTAAAAAGCTTAAGGACCACACTGATTGCATGGCTTCTGAGTGCTCATTCGTGGAATTCCAGGAGGGAGGAGTGTGCGGAAAGAGATTGTTTTTCTAGCAGAGAAACCAGTATAATCAGAATGATTCAGAATTGAATTATAAATGATTCAAAGCAATTGACTATTGTTTATGTAGAAGCCCCAGGTGAGGAGGAAGTCTTTTGTTTTTGGAAATAAGGTGTTACCTGTAATGGGATGTGACAGCAAACAGATGACCGGGAAAGTGTGTTAGTTCTCTTAACCCCCTTCTTCCTACTTGTTCCGCGTTGGATTAAAGAACCATCTCAAAGGTAAAGAAAAGGAGGTACTCACAGGACAAAACAAGAATGAGTGAAGGACAAGTATTTCAGAGGGTTTGGGACAAAATGAAGAAAGAACAGAAAAGGGAAGAAAAGACAAGCAAATGCGACAACGGGAGCTGGGCACATTCATGACTGGTGAATTGGGCTCCTGCGTGCTCTAATTCTTGCTGCTTCCCGTACTGCTAATGTGCCTTGATAAAAAGGGGGAAAGAAAAGGAGGGGAAAAAAATCCATGCAGGAGCCTGTGAGTGCATACAGAGTCTGTTCTGAGCTCCCTCCACAGGCAGACACGGATCAATAAATCAATAGGGAATGTTCACTGGCTGTAAAATGGGTAGAGAATCCGGTGTCAAGATGCTCCAAGATGGATGGACAGCAGGCTTGCTGTCTGCCAAAGGCCAGAGGTGACTATCACCTTGAGATGAGATCAGTGACCAGCAGCCTAACAGTCCTTTGAACTCTGGAGTCTATGATTGAGCGCTGGGGCAAGGCTTCAAACAGTCCCAGTGTGACCCATGGTGACATCCCCTCTGCTTTGTGCATCACCCCCCAACACTCACACCTCTTGGCGGACTGATGGTTTGCCATGCGGAGCCTGGCTGCTGTCTGCCCCTGGCCTGCTGTGCCCTGTCATTGAAGTAAAGGCTACAGGAGACTGAATCAGAAATTACTAGATGCCCTAGTGGTAGGAAGCATCGATCGGAAAGGGTAAGGATTTTCTACACAACAGTTGGATTTTTCCTTTTATATGAAGGGGGTTTAACATAATTCAGGCAGCGCTTTCTCTGCACAGCACTGTATGTTAACCCTTGCTTTCGTGGACTTCATCTAAGGCTACCAGAGGGATGGCTGCAGTCAGTCTCTCTGAAATTCAGAAGAGCGCTTTCTGTTTGAAGGGCATTTAGGTCAGTCCATCCTGGCTGTGTGGGGACGGCCACTGCTGCCCTCATGGCTGTGTGGGGACTCTGTTGGAGCGGCGGGTGGCTTTTCTTCAGCTGCGTCTGGGCAATCGGGCTGTAGCATGGCTGGGTTTCCATGCAGAGTAGGGGACAGCCTTGCCCTAGAGTCCCTGCGACTGTGGCAGGCAGGGGATGGTGTATTCCTTGTCCTCTCTGTGACCCCAACTTATTCTCACTTTTGAGGACACAGGGCTCCTAACCTCTTGTAATGAAGACCAAGAACTGAGTTTGGGCTCAAATATTGTGCCATCAACCTCTGGCCTAGTTCTCAGGATGTGGCTCTGTCCGGAAGGCACACTGGCTCATCCTGGAGAAAACATAAGAAAAAAAAATCTGGGTGATATTTCTGCATATCA
>NW_017731362.1:4991302-4999570 GCF_001890085.2 Hipposideros armiger
TTTCTCATTTATCAATACCTGTGTGCCAGGCATTGAGCTTGGTAGGTGAGGGAGGAAAAGATAAATCAGACTAGGATTCTGTCCTCATGAAGCTATTTAGCTGAATTTAGAAAAAAAGAGTTGTATTTAAAAATTTAAATAATTGTAGGTATTTGATCCATGTACAGTAAATACAGAGCTGATCCATATAAAGATTTACATAAAGATGTCAGAGCCTATTGCCTTGTTTCATCCCATTATGATTGTCTACCTCTACTTTCATTCTAACCAATATAGGTGGAGACACACTGGCTCAAGTTCAGATGTTTTCTTCCTCTGTTCACTGGCATTAAATGTCAGCTTGCTTCTGTACCTAAAATCCTGATCCTAAAGAGAGATCTGTGGATTGGGACAACTACGTATTTTGGTTAGGGTGGAGCAGAAAGATGGGAGCACGCAGTTGGAGAGTACACCTATGTAAGAGCTGCTGGCAAAATGACATTTGAGCCTCTATCTGTTCCTTCTGCTTTCCTCCAGTCCCAGCTGATACAAGGTGTCACACACTCCAAATAACTCCCAGTCACAACCAATATTAAAGGTGGTGACCTGGGAACTTAGGATCCCTAGGATATGATGATATTAGGAGGTCTCCACCAGGATCTCTCTCTCGAGAAGGGTGATAAATGGAGTCACCTTGAAGCATGTCCTGACTGGCTCGGTGGGGACTGTCAGTGTGTCTGGGAAGCCCTTTAAACATTGCCTCCTTTTAATCTGGGCTGTCTTTGATTCTAGGTATATTGCTAGAGTTATTCTACCAAACACAGGCTTTTTGATTGATTTTTTTTTAGTTGTAGCTGATTTAGAAACTGCTTTTCGGTCTATGTCTGGGTAACCCGAGAGTTGCAGATGCTCCTAGCCAGGAGGCTTCTGAATTATCACAGAATTATCTGGAAAGCCCTTGCCTCTTGGCCTCCCTGGTGCTTCATTCTTGCAGTCACCCCAGAAAAGTCTAGTGCTTCAGGGTTTAGGCTCTGGTTCTACAGAGACTTGGGCTCAAATCCTGGCTTTCTAGTGATCTTGCAAAAGTTAAATTTACTTTTTCTAGTTCTCAATTTCCTTACCCAGAAAATGGGTTTTTGTGAAAATTTAATATGATGATGTCTTTAAAGATCCTGGCAAATAGAAAACCCTCAAGGGATGGTAACTCTTGCTATTAATACTGATAATATCAACATCAGTTGAGTTTAATGTAACATCTAGCGTAACCTTAGCTATCATTAGACCTGAGATCTAATGCATCTGAGATTCACACATGCCTTACCTGTTGCTCCCAAGACCACTCTTGAACAGTGGGTGAAAGGCACGGATTCTCTCTTGTGCCGAGCCTTTTGTCAGCCTGCATGCCTAGCTCTCTGGCTTGACCCCTCCTTAGCTCTCTGCTGGGAAGTCACTCTAGTGCCTTCTTTTACTTCATCACTTTACATCAGCTTTGCCTAAACATATACCTGGTCCTACATTTTTCATCCTGGGGTCCCATTGTCATATATGCATACTGGTTCTTCTTGAGGCTCCCAGAAGCGTCTCCATTTCTGATGAGACTGCTGCTCTCCTCAGTATACCCAGCCAGCTGTTAGGGGCGTCTTTACCATTTTCTCAAAGGCCTGTTTCCCCGATAGTCCTGCTCAAGGACTAGTGCACGAGACACGGCATCCCAAATCACCAAAGATTATGATTGGAGTTTGAAAGTAGACCTGACTTCCTGTCTGGAAGCCTCTCCCACCTCATCTGAGCCTTGAGTTTCCTTCTGTCTCAACATCTCCGCATCAACAGCCCACCTGTGTCCTGAACCTACCATGACTTTCTACTGGTTTGTCAAGTATTTCCCAGCCCTGGTCCCTCCTGGCTAAGGGACCTCGGGTACATGGCATTAACAGAAAGAGTTGCTGAGTGTGAGCCTCACCCACAGCCTAGCTGCTTGACCCTTTATTTCTCTTATTTCCCTGAGACCCTTTCCGGACTGGTGTTTCAAATGCATCCTTTTCTGCTCAGTTCTTACTCCCTCCTTGCAAGGTGGACAACCTCCATCACTCCTTTACAGCAGGTCCAGAGATGATCTGAAGGTGTGTGAGCACACAGTCCCCACTTCTCTCTTTCTGAACACCTCACCCTCTCATCTTTCTTTCAATCTCAGAGATTTAAGGGGTGGTGTCTTCCCTTTCTTTTGACTTCCTCTGGATCCCTTTTTCCCCTCCTTCCTGGGAGATCCATCTCAGACATCCCACCTCTCCTTCATCTGCAGTTTTCCTCTCTCCATTGTCTGATTCTTATCTACCTTCAGATCCCTTCAATATGCCCTCTGAAAGATTGGAAAACAAAAAATACCTACCCCTCACAAAACAAAAACAAAAACAAAACCCAAGCCCCTGGCAACCACCATTCTATTTTCTGTTTCTAAGAGTTTGACTGTTTTATATACCTCATCTAAGACTCTTTGTCTCTTTCTGACTGGTTTATTCCACTTAGCATAATGTCCTCAAAATTCATCTATATTGTGGCATATGACAGGGTTTCCTCCTTTTTTAAGGCTGAATAATGTTCCATTGTATGTATATACCGTATTTCCTTTATCCATTCATCTGTCAATTTACATTACTTGCACCCCTTGGGTATTGTGAATAGTGCTGCAACAAACATGGGTGTGCGATTATCTCCTTGAGATCCTGTCCTCAATTCTTTTCAATATATACAAGAAGTGGGCCAGCTAGAGTATACGGTAATTCTATTTTGTATCTTTTGAAAAACTTTCATAGTGTTTTCCATAGCAGCCACTTCATTTAACATTCCTGTTAACAGTGCACAAGGTTTGCAATTTCTCTGCATTCTTGTCAACACTTGTTATATTCTGTTTTTTGTTTTATTTTCTTATATATTTTTTATAGGGGCCATCCTAATGTGTGTGAGGTGATATCTCATTGTAGTTTTAATTTGCATTTTCCTGATGGTTAGTGATGTTAAGCGTCTTTTCATATGCTTGTTGGCCCTTTGTATATCTTCTTGGAGAAATGTTCATAAAGAAAAGTACTATTTTTTTGTTTTGTTGAATTGTAGGAGTCTTGATATATTCTTGCTATTAACCCTTTGCCATATACATGGTTTGCAAATATTTTGTCCCATTCTGTAGGTTGCCTTTTAATTCTGTTGATTGTTTCCTCTCTGCACAGAAGTTTGTAAGTTTGATGTAGTCCTATTTGCCTGTTCTTGGTTTTATTGCCTATGCTTTTAGTGTCATAGCAAAGAAATAATTGTCAAATCTCATGTCATAAAAATTATTTTCCTATTTTCTTCTAGGATTTTTATAGTTTTAGGTCTAATGTTTTGGTCTTTAATCCATTTTGAGTTAATTTTTGTATGTGGTGTAAGGTAAGGGACCAATTCCATTATTTTGCATGTGGCTATCCAATTTTCCCAACACATTTATTTTGACTGTTGTAGCTTTATAATATGTTTTAAATCAGGAAGATAAGCTCTCCAGCTTTATTTTCTTTCTCCAGATTGAGATGTTTAAGAATCAAGTATGTGTCTTAGTCAGTCTCTATCTCTTCCTGTCTGCCAGCTGCATTTCAGTGCTGTGTAGCTTGGAAGCTCATGTGAAGATGGCAGAGCCGCTGGCAGCCCAAGTCCCCAAATGACTGCGTAGAACACAGCACCCATTCACTCAACCTTCCTCTCACCTGGGCCTGCAGTAGATGGTTACATGATCAAGAAATTAGCTTCTATAGTGTTAGTCCACTGATGCTTTGGGATTTGTATGTCCCAGACATTGGCCTACCTTACATAATACAGCACATATAAAGAAGTAATGGGAGTGAGAGCATGGGGGATATAGTTTGGAGTTGGTTTGCCCTAGGTGCTTTGCATCAAGTTTCATTCTTTACTGTAAGAACTACAGAGATGAGAAAAAGGACCTTCCATCCTCTGCATGATAATGAGCATATACACTGATAAACATATCTTGATGGCTCATCTGAACTGGTTTTATAGCCAGAACTAGAAAATAAAATTGAAATTATTTTTGATTATTTTCTTCCTTCATGGGAAGAAAGTGTTAATGTTAGGACTTTTCATTTCATGTAGCATTTTCATACACATGACTTCCATCTTCCCCACAGCCCTGTGAGGTGATGGTATCTTATCGATTTGGGTCTCAGAGAGATTTAGTGAGTTGCCCAAGGCCACGTAGCTCCAGGATTCAAACTCAGGTTTTCTGAATTCTAGGCTTGTGGTACCCTGTGTTTATCTATAAACTCTCCTTTTCCATAAGAAAAAAAGCGAGTTGAAGAACCTTATCCCAGCCAGTTCCTCCCTTGCAAAGATGAAAGGAAAGCGGGGGAGGCATCCTGGCTCAGGCTGCACTGATCAGTGGAGGCCTTTGCAGCAGGTCAGAGTCTCAGTCTACACTTTCAGGTGTGAAAGAAGCTATCCTCTTCTTCATTTTCCTGGACTCAAATAAAATCAGACTTAGAACCTCCACCTTGATAAGCTGCTGGGAAATTCAGGCTTAATTGTTATCTGGACTTCTACCTGCTGTAAGTAACCCAGAAGCTATGTAGTGTGTGGCTTTTATGTCCAGCCCAGTTTCACTGCTACTGAGACCCTCAGTGGGCAAGCCTAGATATCAGGTGGCTCTGCTTTGCTGCCATATTTGGGGTATCTGTGGAAACCATGAGACCACACTATGGTGACCGTAAGACCACGGCAGTGGCCACACAGGTACCAAGGGCCCTCAGGCTATGGAAAGAAATCTAGATTTTATTCCAGCTCTGTGAGAAGCACTGGAAGGTTTCAGAAAAACAGACTAAAAGCTAGACTTGGAACATCAACTTTCTGTATCAGTCTGTATCTCTCAAGAATTTAGGATTTACCTGGAGAGACAAAACCTATGCAAAACTCTAGGTTTCCCTTAGAATTTCTGATGAACTCTCTTTCAAAACAACCACATGAGCTGAGCAGGACAGATAAGGAAATTACCAATGATTTATACAAGTCAGTCCTTGATTCTGGGCTTATTCTTCCTTTTACATGGCTGCCTTGGGCACTCTTATTGATGTGTCAGGAAGTTGATCCTGTCTGGCCCCTCCCTGCCCCAGGTTGAGCTAGTCACAAGCGCCACGCTAGGATGCCTCTGACCTTGCATGTACTTTTATCACTGCACGAATTCTGCACATACTTGATGTTGTGAGTTCCTATAACAGTGCACTCTTTGTGGTCAGAGACCATGCTTTTGTAGCCCCTTGTGTCCTAGATAAACAAAATGGGCATTCAGACCTGTGTGTGCTGCATGAGTGAACGTCAGGTATATGGCACTGACTTGGGAAAGGGAGGCAAGATGGGTGTGGCCTGGAGAGGTGGAGGAGAGCCTCACAGACAAAGGGACTTTGGCTGAGATGAGGAGGGAACACTCCCGACAGGAAGCCCAGGTGAGCAGAGGCACTTCTTGGCTTCTGTACCCACTGAGCATGGTGTATGAGCAGGGCAGGTGAGGGGCAGTGGGAAAGGGTGTGCCCAAGGAGACAGACAGTCCATGCCCAGGAGCAGGAGTGACATGGCCAGAGAGTGAGCTGGGCCCACATGGTAGAGGGTTATCAATGCCGAGCTCTGGAAGGAGACTTTATTGGGTAGACAGTGAGGGGAGCCAGTGGGGATTTCTGAGTTGGGGCAATCACATGATGAAGCTGGTGTTTTCGGAAGCTTAAGCTGACCCTTGAAGACCTCACGAACAAAAGAGAGAAGCCAGCGTGTGTAAGAGAAGCCAGGAGGGAGTTTTTGGGCTTCAGGTAATAAGTTCCTGGAGGAAGGTGGTGGCAATGGATGGGAAAGCACAGAAAGGTACCAGGGCATTCGGTGAGTTCCTAGGACAAAAGGAAGCCTAAAAGGCCACCGATAAGGTTGGTGTGATTTACCTGTGGAGTTAGATCCTGGTTCTGTCACTCACTGGGCTGTTTTGAGGGTTGGAGAAATAACGTGTGTAAAGTGTCTGAATGAAGTGTGTTGAGCAAGTGGCATCTATTGCCTATCACCAGGAGTAGAAGTCTGAACCTTTCTGCTCACTGAATCTTGGTATCGGAGTTGCCAAGGAAAACACAACACAGTCAAACACTGGATGGAACAACACTTTCCTCACATAGAGAAGAGACAGAGCAAGAGCAGCTTCAGTAGTGGGCATCAGTCCTCCATGGCCAACGAGCCCCTCCTGGTAGCTGATGCCTGGCCACTGGCCTGCACGCACCCTTCTCATGTTGCAGCAGAAGGACCCCATCCCCTCCCTGCAGGTGCCCTATGAGACACACCCTTAAGCAGAACAATAGAGCACTCACTGAGCTTGAACAGAGAAAGATGTTCCCACACAAGGTGCTAAGTCCAGCACAGGCTGTGAGGGCTCCTGTGTCTTGGTAAGGAAGTGCTCCAGGCCCAAGAAAGGCTGCGTGCATGAGACTGCCTTTCCCAACAAAGTGAGCCATCAGTACACACCTGCGGATGGGTTGGTGTAGTGGGTAAGAGCATTTAGATGTCAGACCTGGGACTGAGTCTAATTCGTAAGCTTTACAAGAATAGGAGCTGTGTCTACCTGGATCATCATGGCTCCAGGAAGACCTGCCGTAGTGCCTGGTATGTGGTTGTCAGTGAACTCTGGCTCCGTTCCTTCCAGCTCCATGCCTTCGGGGAAAGTGCTTAATCTCAGTCTTCATCTTTAAAATGGGCTGAATAATAGCTAACTGACAGCATTTGGTGAGAATTAAATGAGTTAATAAATGTAAAGCCCTTAGCAAAGTGCCTTGTACACAGTGGGCTTAATTTATGTTAGCAGTTTTATTTTTATTATTATTTTATTAATCTGGAGCAAGCTTTGGGGTTTATGGAAAAGAAAAAAGGAGTGAGCTAAATCAATTCTGCTGAGAAAAGCTTAGCCCCCTTTGAAATAGAATATTTTGAATATGGTGAAGACCACTGACTCACTGAGCCTTGCATGTATCCCCTTTCTGAAAACATTTTGGGATTCATGCATACACACGGTTTTACTTGCAAATGATAAGAGTCACAGAGTATCTAGTCAGAGTTATAAAGGGTCATTCTGGTTTTTCACACTGTTGGTAACTTCCCAACTGCAAATAATGGATTTTTGTGACAGATACTTTGGCACAAAAAGCAGTTGGACATGATTTTGTGAGCTAATTCAGGTAGTCATCACGCTTCCCTGGGCATGCTGAAAACTCGCAACATCCTAATTACCTACTCATTTCAGTCACTAGTGCTTCAACAATCCGCCATCATGGTAACTACTTCCAGGGAATTTTAAAAAGAGGGGGCACATTGTCCTAAGTCCTCTGGGCATTTTGTGAAAAAACTTCGTAAACAAATGGGCAACCCGAAGCGTGGAATTTTCTTGATAGCCACTGGGGAAATGTGTGAAATATGGCCATTTGATATTGCAAAATTATCTTTGACGTTTCAAAGGAAATGAGTCTTCATGGGTAACATATTTCACTCTTGGTTTTGACATACCGTCTGCTTATGAAGTACATATAGGATGTACTTATAATATATTTATAATGGGCTTATCACGTATTGATCTTTCACTGTGCAATATTCTTTAACAAGGGGACCTACTGGGCATTTATTAATGGGCTGTGTCTATATAAATGTCCCAGAATTAAAGATGCTTAATAAATGTATTATAACTCAGGACTTAATAAATTCAAAGTGCCTTTCATGCCCATTTGGATATGACAGAATGATTTGTGAACTAAAGACGTGATCAAGTGTAATTTTGTGGTCATTCCAACTACTGATAGCGAATCCGATCAGCTCCATTGCATGTAGGTGGTGGTACCATCAACTGAATGAGCTAATGGTATAGATATCAGAGTCAGACAGAAATGGGTTTATACCCTGGCTCTACCACTTAACTGTTGTGGCCTTGAGCAATTATCTCCCTAAGACCTTTTTCTCTTCTGTAATATGGGGATAATACTACCTATGCTGTAGTTTTGTGGTGAGGATAAATGAGATCAGGTTTGTAAAATCTGCTCATCTCAGAAAGCATGGCATATAGTAAATGCTCAGAAAAGAGAAGCAAATATTATATGATTTTTATTACTAGAGGCAGAGAAGTACATCATTCATATGAGAAGAGTGTGAGCAGATCAAAGTGTACTGAGGAGTCTGTGACGTGAGGGTAGTAACAGTCTGAAGTTTTTTTTACCACTTACATAAACAGAACCTAAGTGCTCA
>NW_017731362.1:5001045-5004128 GCF_001890085.2 Hipposideros armiger
TTTTTTGTACCCAGGGACTCTCGAAAGATCCACCTTCGTATTGATTTTATCCCTCTGTTTCCAAGGCAGAATTGTTTTTGTTTTTATTTTAGGATTCCAAATTCGGCCTGTTGGAGATGTCATGATGCTTCCTGGACTCATGGTAAATAAAAGAAGATTGCATACATCTGCTGGGGTTTGGCCATTCTGTCCATTTGGCTTAAGTCTCAGATCATGTCCATCCACAGTGTCACAGCAGGATCTGATGTGACTGAGTCAAATTTGCTGAGATCTCCCTGACTCCCCATCACAGCAGGTCAGACACACATTCTCAGGGCAGTGTTTAACTTCTAATCTGAGTCCCAAGATCGGCACCTAAAACGTCCTAATGAGCACCAGGCACATGGAAGGTGGCACCATAGTCATTGTCAGAAAGAAAGAACAGTGTCGTGAATGAGGGTATAGCTTCTTTCTTGATTAGGATCCCAGCTTTAGCACTTGCCAGCTGGGTGACCCTGGGTAAGTTGCCCAATTTCTTGGTGTTTTAGTTTTTTAATCTGTAAAAAAAAAAAAAAGTATCTGTTTCATTAGTCGGTTGTAAGCTCACAGGAATAAATACATATAAAAGTTCTAGAACAGGGCCTGGTACACTGGAAATTCTCAGTAAATGTAGCTACTACTATGATTATGGACAAGGAAGCTGAAACTGGTGTGGAGGGAGTGTTCAGAGACAGACAAGTTCACACAGAGAAAGAAAGAAAGGAAGAACTGACTCTCAGTGTCAGGTATTTTGGATTCACTGCCACTACTGGCCTCCTGATTGCTGCTGCAATTCTGACCACATGGCCTTGACCACTTAGCTCCTTCTTATGTCGGGCGTGGAGGTTCTAGGGTGAAACTCTTGATGCTGACTGGTAGGGTTGCTGGAGTCACCATGCTCTGTGGACAGTCAGGCTGGATTTTCAGCCCCTGACTTTGTGTAGCTGAGGCACTTCACTCTCTCTGTGGGCTCAGCCCTACAGAGCCTAGGACCATCATTCGGCATGCATCAGTTGTACTTAAAGTCCAAAGGACAGGCATCCCTCAGGGGAAGTACTGTGGTGAGACAGTGGTTCTAGAACATAAGCGTATATAGAATCACCTAGAGAGAACCTGATTTCAGGAGTGCTGGGCCTGTGCTTTTAACAAGCATCTCAGGCGACTTGGACACAGGTGGCCTCAGTCCACAGTTTGAGAAACGCTGAGACAATAGAAAGAGCTTGGGCTGTGGACATGGAAAGACTTGGGTTTGAACTTGTTTATTGGTTACGTTTATGGGGGCAAGTCATTTAATTGCTCTGAGCTTCAACTATAAAACGGACCAGGGAACTAGTAATACATTGGAAGTGTTTAGTACAGTGCCTGACACCTAGGGTGTGCTTCATAAATGCTAATGTTCCCATCCTTTCCCTAATTCTGTGTGCTCACTTGGACTCCAGAGAACTTTATCCTATGTTGGAAGTAACTTGTCTTAATTTCTTCTTCCTCCCTCATGTCCTCTCTGAACTGCACCTGCTCTTACTGCTGTCCTATGTGGATAAGGTTGACCTGACTCCTGCAAGCCTTTCTTCTTTCTTTTAGTTATCTGCCCTCAGTGGCATGCTGGTGGCATTCTGACATCTGGGCTGGGTCCATGTGCAGCCTGGTGGACTAGGGTTCCCCTTACCTTTCCTTGGCCAACAGAACTTCAGACCTAGTGATGCTGAAGGCTCTGTCTTGCCTCTGTCTGCAGTGCAGTTAAGGCGTCTCTTTCTTCAGCTTCTATTTGGTTTCCAATGTTGGTGTTTTTTGCCTGCTCTCTCCACCTCACAATAACACAGCCATGTGCTCCCATGATCTGATCAACAGAGGACAAATTAGCCAACCACCCACTTAGCACCAATATCAGCCTGTAATGGGCCAATGGCATTTTCTCCCTCGTATTGTCTAAATCTGGCTAGATAGTCAAGGCTGTGTTTTATGTAGAACTGAAGTCATTGAATTGAACTGATGTCAAACACAGTTTGGTCCCTTCACTCAAACACATGATCAGCTGTGAGTGTAGGGAAATGCCAGATCATGTGTTTGGATAATTCATTCCAAATGCTAGTTTTCTGTAAATATGATCTTTAGCTTTAATAGACCTAAAGACCTATTGGCCAAAGAAAAGTAAGAGAAATGCTGGCCTTAAAAGCAGATACCCTTGTGGGAATGCCACTAACATATCAGCTAGGAGAGAAAAAAAAAGAAAGACACAAAGCAAAGGCTTGTAGTAATAAGGTCAATGCCACTTAATAGGAATGAACTGTCACCTTGCAAAAATCTAAGGGAGAACTAGAAAAATATCCTGTAAATATGTTTACTGTAAGGCCTAGATAAAGGAATATGTTCTTATTTTATATTAGCAAGGGGGATAATGAGCTCAATAGATCATTTGATTTAAAGGTTACCCTAAATCTAAGATGATTTCATCTCAAGATTCTTAACTAATTACATCTTCAAAGGCCCTATTTCCCAATAAGGTAACATTCTGAAGTTCTGGGTGGACATGAATTTTGGGGGGATATTATTCAACTCATTACAACAGAGGGCCAGTAGGCTTGATACAGCTCTAATATGTAATAAAAACCCAGACTCTGGAAAGTATGAGGCTATCTGTTTCTGCTTCTGTTTCACTCTATGGTGAGAGCCTTAGGAGCAGGGACTTGTGTGACTTGTGGCAAGTGTTCAGTAAATAGTTTCTGGAAGAGTAAACTAGGGATAGCAGGTCAGGACCAAGAAAAGGACCCTGAGAATGAGGCCATTCTCAGAAGTATTCATTTTCACCTCTTCCACAATCACTGTAATGTGCTATGTCTAGTCAACATGTGAGTCCACTTTTGTGGCTGGGTGAAGCATTTGGATCACAAATATTTAATCCACTACAAAAACAGTTTCTCTGTTAGGGGCAGATAATTGCACGTAGTGTGGTGGCATTCTGAGACGAGGGCACATACGGATATGCTTTAGTGAAAATATGCACTGAAACAGTATTAGCCTATTAAAAAGGATGAGCTGTTCAACCTGGAGCTGGGCTGCCGTGAGTC
>NW_017731362.1:5004215-5005157 GCF_001890085.2 Hipposideros armiger
CTTGGATGAAAAAACCAAACATGTGTTGGATAATTTTTGTTTATTTTATTCAGGGTCTCATGTTTCTTTATCACCTTTATTCAATATAGAAAAAATGTGAAATAACTTTTTGGAAATATAGCAGGCTCAAGTCTATGTACAAAAATAAATTACTGCTTAAGGGGCTAGAAGACAAGGTGATATTATGTGTTTAATTTGCTCCGTGATGAAAGGACCTCCAGGATATTGGTTTATGAAAAACACAGTGGTTATTTTGAGAGAAAATGGAGCCAAATTGGGAGGATTTTAAACACTTTCCGATGCGTTTAGTATTATTGGATGCGCTCTCCAGGCTGGGGTGGGGGCGGGGGTCCCTGCTCCATTGTTCGCTCATCCACTTTGGGGAAATGCTGCTTCCTCCAAAGCTGTTCTGAACACGGGCATTTCTCTAGATTGCTTTCTTGGAAATGGCAGCGGAAAATTGTAGCAATAATAGGTTTTAAGGTGCTTGGCGGTGAATCATGCCATTTTATAAATTCATCTCCTTACACTGTATTTCCTTGCTGTGAGATAATTTAGACGAATGTCAGCCCGGGAAAAAGAAAGTGATTGGTGATTCCACCTCCCCCAATAAAGCAAATTCCTAATTTTCTGTCTTTTATCTTTTGCCATTCTTTTGTGCTCCTCTTTGGCCTTGTCAAAACATATCGTTCAGTTAGAGACTAAAAATATTTTCCCATCGATTGGGGTTATTGATTTTTTTTAATCTGTACTTTGGCTTGAAGAGCGCGGGTGAAGGGTGAAAGTTCACCAGCTTAGTCTGCCGTTTTATCTGGACAGCAGAAGAATGTATTGGCAGCAGATTTGATTTACCTTGTTGGGCAGTTGTAGACACTTCAGCCACTGAAGACAACCCTCTAGCGTGTCCTGCTGCTGCTGCTGCTGTCTTTTTTTTTTTTTTTT
>NW_017731362.1:5014127-5016853 GCF_001890085.2 Hipposideros armiger
TCTCTCTCTCTTTCTCTTTCTCTCTCGATTTTGTGGCTACTCAAGTTGAACTGTAAAATTAACCATCACATTCTGTCTTATCTGCTTTTCTTTCCCACCCACCCCCACAACTTTATTTTAATCTCATTCCTAAATGTGGATAACCTTCAGAGCTGAAGTCACCCACCTCTATTCCTGAGAGGAGAGTTCCTTGACATTCTCCTCTCTCAAATATCTTCAAATCCATCCCTACCTCTAACTTGACACTGAGCAAGTAAAACTTAGCACTATTAAAATTAAACCTCTCAAAATTGTACCAGATTTCCTACCTTTTAGATGTTCATAATTCTTTCAATGGCGTCACCATTGTTCCAGGCACAACACCATGAAGGCATCATTGAGTCCTTCATTGAATCCACCCATTTCTTTCCTTTTCATAGAAAAAAACAACTCCTCTTGAGTCTTCTTTAAAAGGTTTTCTTACAGTGCTCCCTCCTCCTTTTCTCCTCATTCCTCCTGCCTGCATGAGAATCCTTGCCCACAATTAGTTGCTATTGCTGCTGCTTCAGATCAGATTTCATTTAATAAGCGCTTCCCCTGAGTTAGGTGCTGTACTAAGCGCTTTACATATGCTATGTCATTTATTTGTTCCCCAAAATACTTTAAAGCAGGTATTATTGTCTATCCTATATTTTACAGCTGAAGAAATTGAGGTTTAGAGAGGTTAAGTGATCTGTGCAAGGTTTCCTAGCTGGTAAGTAGCAGAATGAGAATTAAAATCCAAGCCTGAGTCCACATCATGCATTCTTAAAAGCCCTTCTAAAGTGCCTCTTTGGACTTTCTAAAATTTCTTCCAAGTCATGTTCCTACATTTGTCTGTTTCTTTCACTGCTCAGAAACTTTCCTTGTCTCCCACTGTCTAGAGAAATTCATTCTAGTCCAAGTTTTCTTACTGGCATACTCGTATCTCCTTACCCCTTTCTGCTCCACTCCTTATCCTCATCGGACTCACTCAGATTTTTGCACATGCTCCATTCCTTGGTTCATACTCCCCCTTCCATCCGGTGTCGTCCTCGCCTGTCTCAGCCAATACCTTTCAGTGCATCCTTCCATATCCGGTCCATTTGTCTTCAACCTGGAAAAACAACCTAGAACTTCCATGCTTTTATTTTCCCACTTGTAGAACTAAACCTCCATCCCATAACTTTGGTGAGCATGTGACTCATTGTATTATCATTTAGTTACCAGCCTGTCTTCCTGATGGAGCAAAATTTTAATTCTGAATTGTTGACAGATGTGAGTTTGATAAGGGCAGGGGCAGCATCCTACACATCCCNAAAAATAAAAAGGATGAGCTGTGTCATTTAGCAGGGAGAGAACAAGTACTATTGGTTAAACTCATAACAGATATAGTTGACTGGCAGTAAGTTGGGAAGGATGCTGAAAATGAATATAAATTCATTTACTGGTTTTTAACCTTTTAAAAATAAGATAGATTCACCCTTCTTGAGTGGTTTAAGGCTTTATTCACAAAGTGACAAACAGGTGCATAAAGACAGAAGCATTCAGTCCATTTGGGTATGGACCCTCTTACTAGTCCTGGAAAATTGACCTATTTTATTGCATCCTTTTTACAACCAATTCCAGGTGGCTGAATTGAGTATATTTTTCATTCTGACTTGTTGACTTCTGGCCCATTAAGGCAGCCAATCCAATTAGGCAGGTTTTCTCTTGCTTTGCCTCCTGACAGCTTCTGATTGGCTCAAATCTCTTGCTAAGTGACAGGCCTTCCACAACTGCGAATTATCTTCCTTAAAGGGTTCTTATCTCTGGTTCTCTTTTTAAAATGCCTGTATTTTTTTTTTCTGGGTGTCCTTAGGATTGGGTTTAGGGTATTCCTCTTTTAAGTACTTCTTGAGTTTGGGTGTTTGAGGTTAGAACCTAGGCTGAGTGATGAGTCAGCTGGATTGCCAGGGTGCACATTTTGACACAGTTCTTAGATTACCAACTGTGGCAGGCTGAGTAATGGTCCCCCAGGAGATATCCATGTCCTCATTTCTGGACCCTGTGAGTGTTACCTTATGTGGCAAAAAAACCCCAAAAACAAGAAAAACAACACTTTGAAGATGTGATTAACCTAAGGATCTTGAGATAGGGAGATTATCTTAGATTGTCCACATGGGCCCTAAATGCCGTCATATGTATCCTGATAAGAGGCAGATTTGACACAGACACATGAAAGAAAGCCTTGTAAAGGAAGCAAAAGGGACAGTCAGAGAAAGAAGATGCTAGGCCACTAGCTTTGAAGATGAAGGGAGGGCTCATGAGCCAAGGAATGCAGACCTAGAAGCTGGAATAGGCAGGGAAACAGGTTCTCGCTGAGAGCCTCTGGAGGGAGAGTGCCCCTGTAGACACCTTGGTTTGGGCCCAATAAAAATGGTTTTGGACTTTGGGCTTCCAGAACTGTGAGAGAGTAAATTCTGTTGTATCCTATTTGAGGTGATTTGTTATACAACAGCCACAACAAACTTATACCTCAAATAGGACCATCTCTGCTAGGACAAAATCCCTGGTTCTGAGAAATATACTTTGTAGGTAGGTTGATATCAGCTATGCTATTCTTCCTGTATGTCTATACTTGTGTTTTCAAGGACAACTTTGTGAATTTTGATCTTCAACCTTCATCTGAGATACTGTCTGAAAATATTTGATGAGATTTGCTGGACTAAAATGAGACTTTATAAACC
>NW_017731362.1:5018453-5023591 GCF_001890085.2 Hipposideros armiger
TCCAGATCTCCTCTCCTTCAGGACCAAATCAGTCATTCGTCCCGTTGCTGAAGACTTTGTGATGGACAGCTCTCAGCTGCGTTTCTCTTCTTGAATTGCTCGAGCTGAAGACAGCAGCCCATAGCCAGTGATTGGTCGTGTGGGGGTAGAAAGGTCTGGCCCCTTGCTTCAATGTGGGACAATTCTGAAGGGCCACCCCAGCTCCAGAGCTCCCCATGGGATTGACAGTGGTGTTTGTTCCTACTGCATTGCTCTTCCCTTTCCTGCTCTGTTCGGCCATGCTGCCTGTCCTCCTCCACGGGTGTTGGTCTTGAGAGCACTTCCAATACATTTTCTGCACATACTTCTTCCCTTCATTGTTTGTTTCCCAAGGAGCCTGACCTGTGACAGGGAGGTCTACACCTGGCTGCGCACAGTATCTCAGCTGAGTGGCAGAAGGAGGCTGGGGGTTTACCTGTTAGGAAGAGGATATTTTCTTATTCTTCTCTGTTTTCACTACAGTGCCCTCGCCCTGCCTCTGTGTCGCAAGTTTGCTTTTTCTTTGATTCAGTTTCTCCAGAGAATAAACCTCTCAGTGAGGTGAAGGACAGCTGGTTGTTTGGTGGTTTGGGAGGGAGCCTGGGAACCTGAATACCTCTTATACTGACATTTGTCCACTCGTCCTGTTTTTAGTCCCACCTCCCCTCTATGCCATGACACCGGGAGTCTAATTCCTGAGCCTTCCCAGGATGCAGTTGGGGGAACTGTATTTCTTATTCTTCTCTGCTGTATTTAATTGTTAAACTTTTCACCTCTGTTAATTTCTCCAACTACTTTCAGACTTCCGCAGACTTTTTCTATCTCTCACTTGCTGTTGTCTCCTCATTTTCTTTGCATTTGAAGTTTATAATTTATACATTCTTTCACTCACATTTTAGTGGAGCTTCTGGAGCAATCAGGGTTGAGCACAGGTGTAAAATGTACCTTGTTTAACCAGGGGTATGAGAGGTTCACAGTTTGTTGCCAACCTTGGAGCATCTTGATTTTATTTTTGAAAAGTAAGGCAATGTTATTTTTTTTAGACATGTGTGACATTTTATTTGAAAATGCATTTTTATTTATCAAGGGGAAATTTTTGGATGCTATGTGGAGTACTGGGTTAAAGTCAGCGTATTTCCATTCATCAGAAAGTGAATAGGACATGACCAGCCCTGTCCCCCCGAAGCACACTCATGTTGAGGGCCTGTGGCTGAGACTGAGACTTCTTTTCAGTATAAGTATGTCTAGATGTGTGGAGAAAAGGGAAACCTCTCACCAGTCACCCAGATGTTTGGTCTGCATGTCAAGAACCAGGCAAAGGTACCTAAGTATCTGGACGTTTGATGCCTTGTAGAAAACATATCTGCATAACTGCCTGAATTTCCCTAATCTGACTTTGATATTTGGCCTCATGGAGATGCAGCCATAGGCTGACCAACTGCATTACTAGATATGTTAATTACAGTGGGATCTGAGGGTGTTAAATTAAAGATCATGCTTCCCCCCTCCCCAGGCTGTGTTTGATGCCTGCAGTCACATTTAGTTCATGTTTTGGAAACATGAGAGTGTTTTTGAAAAGACAAAGGCTAATTTCTGGAGAGTGGGCATGTGTACTGGAGGTGGTCTGCTGTGGTGCAGCCTGCCAATCAAAATCTGCCAGCAATGTCATTCAAGGTCGGAGACCTAGTGAACCGCCAATCAAAGTCTGCAAGGCTGTTCATGTTCACTTGTCAGTGTTGGAAAGAGGTCAGTCTCTCTGTGGTGTGGCCAGTGTGTGAACAATGAGTGTATTTCTGTGGTCGGAAGCACAGTCCGCCCTTACCCCCTGGTGATTTCAGGATGCTTGCCAAGGTTTTTATCCTACAGGGAGACATGGCAGGATAGTGGAAAAAGCCACTGTGTTCTTAAAAACTGAGTTATGGATTCTGAATCCTACAATCAAACATGGCACCTGATTTAGTACATAGCTTTATTTAATATTACTTGCTTAAAATCTCTATAGGAAGGGATAATATAAAAAATTAGAAAATCATTTTAGATATCTAGAAAGAGATATTTCCTTTAACCATTTTGTACTTGGTATTCAGTTTGCTTTCTTTCCTTAACTCAGCTAATCATTACCTTGTTTAATTTTCACCATGAAAAGAAGCTTTGCACTTAATGGAAAAAATGGCAGTTTTTAGGATGTGCTAACATCACAAAATAAAGCTTAGAAAATTTCAGTTTTAGGGTCAGGAAGACAGAGACAATAGAAATATTAAGTTTTGTATTTCAGTGGGGTCTTGATGGATTTTCAAATCTGAGCCCTCTCTGAGGCAGGGGGACACTTCATCATAATCAAGAATATTTGTCATTCAAAGTTATTTCAGCAGCAGCAAATACTGTGGTGGGCAGATGTCCAAAGTTCAATCAGGGTGTCTCCCTGATGGCAAAACCTCCAAATGAGTCATGCTCTGAATGTTTTGCTTCCCCATGGTAGAATATACAGATGTTTATGTATATCCACATGCTCAGCTTTATTGACACAGACTATGTGTCTAAACTGTTCAGAATTCATCTGGACATCATGTAGATACAAGTGCAAGCAACTGCTTTAGTTATATTCTTATTTTGTTAAAAAATTTGTTAACAATAGCAACTTAAAAGGCCACAGAAATAAAACACTAAATGAGGCAAAGGGTATGCATAGTAGGTATGAACTCTGGGTAGAGATTTTTCAAATTTGAGGAAGAATCAATGCGAAATACGTGTTTAGAGAGCATGAGGCTTTAAGGTTGGTAAGGCCTTTGGGGTTCAAGCTTCGCATTTTATGGGTGGTGACATCAAAGCGACTTTGGAGGAGGCCCCTATAGTTAATGGCAGAGACAATTCCTGGCCCTGGCTTTGAGCCCTGGCCTCCTCCTCCACCAGGCTTGTGGGAGCCCATCATTTTTCGAATCCACCTGGGAAGGCTTGTGGTAGAGGTGAGTTTTCTGAAGCTGCTTAAGAGATGAAAAAAGAGAGGCTTTGGAAACTAGAAAGATGTGAGAAAATGCGCAGCAGAGGCCATGGATCATTCATTCAGGAGAAAGGAGCACTGGGAGTTTACATGGGAGAACCAGGGTCCTGGGGTTGCAGAAAGCGGAGGTAAGAAAAGAGAGAATACTCAGAGTTATCCAAATGAAGCAAAGCATTCTTTTTAAAACAGGCTGTACCTACTCTCAATTTTGGATTAGAAATATTCTTGGCTACCAGAAACAGCAACTTTTTACTTGTAAGTCCATGTTTTCAGGATGACAGACTCTAGACATAGAAGATACCTGATTCCCATTTCAGCCTCAGCTGACTTGCTTGATAGTAGAACATAGGAGTGAGGGGATACAGATCATATTTTCCTTCCCTTTCTCTGATATTCTGATAAACACCCCTAGGCTTGGAGGAATGATTAAAATCCATGAAGACAAAAGAGGAGTGATTCAAGCGTGACCGGTTTCTTTCACAGATGAGAGGGGGCTGGCCAAGAGGCACAAGGCAGCCAATTTTCAGCTCTGACAGCTGCCGAGGCCATCAGCTTCCTAACGGCACCCTGGAATTCCTCTGAGGCCAGGGTGTCCTTTGAACTCAGTGGTTGTTACACTTCCAAAGCTAAACTGAGAAGGGGAGAAACTTGCAAATTTGGCTGGCCCTTGAGTACACAATTACCAGGTCATTAAGACCTTAGGCTAAGGATTTAGGGTTCTCTTATCTTCCCTGACCTACAAATTAGTAGTTGCTCCCAGATGATTTATACAGACATACATAGTGTGTGTGTGTGTGTGTGTGTGTGTGTGTGTGTGTGTGTGTGTGTGAGACAGAAAAAGGGAATGGTATTTATATGCTAAGAGCTTCTAGGGTGGCAGCAGGGCTTTTCTGAGAAAGCCTAATGTGCTAGTTCAGAGGAGCTTCCAGTGGGAGGCAGGACTGGGCTTGGGGAGAGCAAGGCGCCTGGGCAATGCAGGTAGCCTCACAGTCTGCTTTTGAAGGGGGTTTTAGTTACTGGGGACCCACTGGTCCAGCACTTGTAGAGCTTCAACTCCAATGGGTAGGAGAGGGATTTCAGTTCTTGGGGACCCACTGCTCCATACCCAAGCCACTTGGCATGAGGTAATGATGGGGTATTCTGGCCTGAGAAGTCTGTGTATGTGGGAACCCTGCAATAGAAACAACATGGTGGATAAGAAAGGTATTTGCATGGAAGGAGGTAGGATACATTTTATAGGCCCCTGTTCATCCTGCTGGGAGAATTAGGACCGCAGCAGCTGTATTTGCCTATTCCCTCTTAGATTATGAAGTTAAAAAGAGTAGCAGAATGACTTTGGTGTAACAGTAAATTGATGGGTTATGTTACTTACAATCTCTTTTAGAATATTTCTTTGCAACTGAGAAGCTGAAGAAGGCTAATGAATCACTTATTTTAAAATGTAATTTATGTTTTTAATGTTGAAACCTAAAGCCTCTCTTAATAAACATATACGAAAATAAATTAAAAAAAATAAGAAAGGCATTTGGAAAACTTCAGTATAGAAATATGGGACATGGCCCATTATTTGAAAATTGTATATAGAAGATTACATCAGTAGGAAACAATGACTGGTGAGCAACATCTGAATGGTATTTAGGATTGTCATCAGATAAAGCCTGAAACATTTAAACTAACATGAATTTTCAAAATCCTTAATCTGAAGAGTAATTGAGCTTAAATTATAGGCAGTTCCTTAAGAGATACAAACTCATGTTCTTTAATAAAACTTTTAAATTTTTTCATTTTTTTCTTGTTAATTCATTTTTATCTATATTTAGCTGTGATACCAGATGCAATTTAATGCTTATTCCATATATAAGATATATCCTGGACTCACTCACAGCAGTAAAAGACAGATAATGAGCCCAGTTCTCCAAATGAAACAGCAAGTGCAAATAAAAGGGAACCATTATAAAGATCCAAAAAATGATATAAACCTTCACAATAGGCTTTCATTTAAAAGCTCCAGAACTACACTAGTGACTCCACAATTGTCATGATAAGGGATAGAATAACACTCGAAAATCATTGCTTCAGAGAAAATAAGGAATATTTGCCAGTGTTTCCTTCTATGACCCCT
>NW_017731362.1:5026971-5030614 GCF_001890085.2 Hipposideros armiger
ATTTTTCTCTAGGGCTAAAAGCAAAAGACTGTGTCTTTCTAGGAGCAGACAATTTGGTAAAAAATAAATTAGTTGAAAACACATTGGACAAAGTAACCTGGTTGAAATATACTATGTGG
The DNA here is from genome assembly GCF_001890085.2 of Hipposideros armiger. Classification (NCBI taxonomy): domain Eukaryota; kingdom Metazoa; phylum Chordata; class Mammalia; order Chiroptera; family Hipposideridae; genus Hipposideros; species Hipposideros armiger. Next base: position 5,027,091 of record NW_017731362.1, read on the forward strand.
ACAAAAAAGGAAAAGAAAATTTGAGTTCATTGGAATTTTACATATTGACCAATTTTTGTGTACCACATAGGTAATATTGCAGTAGTATATACTTTTATGCATTATTATCCATATTTAGGAATTTTCAGAGGTTGTGGGGCCGTTTTATGAACTTTGAAGAACTCTTACAACTTTATTTTGCAGGTTTAAAATTCTTCTTGGATGCAGTAAAATTATCAATGCATGATCTACTAGTTAAAAACATTGAAGCCATTCTTTTGTCCTGTTTCTGTTGAGAAATTAAATTTAAGCCATAGGTAAGAGTTGCATAATTAAAATATTTCCAACCCAGTACAGAGATATTTGATTTTAAATGAGTTAGAATTTTTTAAATGTCCAAATTTGAAAAATTGGCACAGTGATAAAAATGGATGGATAAGTCTAAGGCCTTAACTGGCTCCCGGCAACCTAGTTTGAATACCACTGACTAAGCCCAACTCTCTCATTTTATAGATGCAGAAGCCATAGTCCAAAAAAGGCCAGTGCACCACAACATCCGAGTTAGGTTTTGTTACTTGTAGGCCAGTGACAGAAGAAGGAAACTTGACTTGACTTCAGACTCACTTTTTCTGAGATGGAAAATGTGGGATCTTTACTTTACTGGATGTGGATAGAGTGGAATTATGTGTGCCTGGAGACTGTTTTTCAGGCCTATTTAAAACTTACTAAGTAAGTGGTCACTCTGTATTGGATAGGTGCCATCTTAGAGGCAAGGAAAGGCCCTAGTCATTGGTAAAGTACATGCTTGGGAGTCCATACACAGCACTTTTGTTTTCAAGCATGTTCTTAGCACAGCCCTATAAGGTCATGTTAGCCATGTCACCTATCTGGGCCTCAGGTTCTTCATTTTTAAAATAAAGAGTTGGACGGTGGCCAAGACATGGAAACAACCTAAGTGTCCTTTGATGGGTGATTGGATAAAGAAGATGTGGTATATATACACAATGGAATACTACTCTACCATAAGAAAGGACGAAATACTGCCNTTCCTTCCTTCCTTCCTTCCTTCCTTCCTTCCTTCCTTCCTTCCTTCCTTCCTTCCTCCCTCCCTCCCTCTGACCTGGACAATAGCCATTTGGATTTCTCAGCAACATTTTTAGTTGTTTTCTAAACTGAGATCAACTCAGTTCCTGATCTTGAACCAGAGCCATTAATCCTAAAGCCAAGGCCAGCCTAGCTTTGAGAAACAGGGCATTATCCTAGATGGGAATGACAGCTCCCTACCCTGCTCCTGGAGCTCAAGTCTTTATGCCTCACTTAACATTAACCGCATGGCCTAGTGGATTTCCTCAAGACTTTTATGTCTTCACAACTAGATTCCAAGATTGAAGAGCATGGGTCCTGCCTTTTTGACCTCACTGGCATCACCTGGCCCAATGCCTTTCATATGCTGGGGTTCACTACCTGGTGGTTTGGTGTAGATCAGGGCACTCGGTCTTCTTTGCCATAGAGACAGGACCAAGGGCACCTTGAGGCAGAACCATTATAGTGCCACGTTGCACCTCTAGTCACCAGCCACACCTGGAGGAGCTTTTCCTCACTGGAACAGAAGTGTTTATCCCACCTGTGTAGGGGGGACATTTCTGTCCAGTGAGGAATGGGATCTTGCAACCTCCTTTCTATCATCTCTGCTTATCCTAAGAAACAAGCAGATACATTATTTTTAATGTGCAACCATAGATAGAATTCTCTATGTGCCCCTCCTTCCTTCAGGATGTTCACATTAAACAAATTTTCTTGGTCCAGTTTTATTGAGAAATAATTGATATACATACATCACTGTATAAGTTTAAGGTATACGGCATGATGGTTTGATTGACATATATTGCAAAATGATAACCACAATAGGTTTGGTTAATATTCATCATCTCATATAGATAAAATAAAAGGAAAAGAAATTCTCCTTGTAGTGAGAACTCTTAGGACCTACTTTCTTAAAAGCTTTCTTATACATCATCCAACTGTAGTCATCATATTGTACATACATCCTAGTACTTATCTTAGAACTGGAAGTTTCTACCTTTTGACAACTTTCCTTCAGTTCCTCCACTCCCAGGATGTTCACATTTCAACTGGTGAAAAAGTTGCTGTTAAATTCAGGCTAACAGAACGAAGTGCTAATTATGGGAACTTAAGGTATCAGGAATGTTTTGCTCTTGGGGGTGGTGATGTGTGAATGTGATGTAGGAGATACAGCTGCACAGGGTGACCAAGGAAAAGGATCTTTGTGCAACTTCTGAATTTAGACCTCTAGATGACCCCTTCCTCTGACAAGATAACCAGAAGGGTTTCCCGTTTGGATCATGTTTTGGCTTTCCTGACACTCTCATCCCTTGCAATTAAATGTTCTTGACCCTTGCTGTCTAAGTAAGGAATTGACTTGGAAATAGGATGGACTCTTTTATAAGTTTCCCATTTTACCCTCTTCCTTAGGCGGCCATCTTCAGCTTTGGTCTGCCTTGTCCTTTCTGGGATCGTGATGTTTCCTAGGGCAGGTCAGGGAGCACTTGATTAGGTCTAAGATAGCAGCGGGCAGTGCACCCCGAGCATAGTCAGTTTATTTTAGAGTTTGAGTTATTTTGTTACCTACTCTGAGCTCTGTCTTCTTCTGGAGGGAGTTCACAATCTCTCACTGACTTGACATTTCCCTGCCCTTTCCTTCATCCCAAGCTCTTCTTTCTGTCATTCATAACTCTGATTCCCGAATGACCTACTTGTGTTTGGGTTTGTATTCTTGCACACTTTACAGTGACTTATTTTGATGTATAGAATCACTGATTTTTAAAGAATTTGTTTAGTGCTTCTGCATCCTCCAATGGAATTTAACTCTCCAGACCACCTCCTTCCCCCTCTCCACTTACTCTTCTCTTCAAACCTCTCTAATGACCTGTCAGGAGTGCTTTCATTTCCCTGCCTGCTGACTACATTTCTGCCTTGGTGCCTGATCCTTCTCATCTCTCCTCTCTCCAGGAGAACCACGCTATTGCCATTCTGAATTATTTGAGATTCTCTGGAAACACCATAGGCTTTCAGAACAGGTTGTCTGCCTGCCTGGAATTCCTTCAAGGTCCCCCTTCTTCCTTTCTTTTGCAGGCATATCTCCCCACCTCACCTGATCCCACTGGGGCATTGCCCATATTTGTGAATTCCTATGCAATCTGCAAGTCTTAGATGGTTGTCTCCTCTAAAAGGGAGGTTGACTCCTCCCTTTTCAACCCTCTTCTTATGTCATACTGTTTCCTTCACTCTTAGACTCTGGTAGAATGTATCTCTACTATCACTTGTCCCAGAATATTTAGTGATTCAGTGCCTGTCTGCTTATAGAACAAGTACCTTGCCTTCTTCAACTCTGCCCCTAGAAGGCAGGTCTGTTCAACTCCCTGAATGAATAAATGAATGAACAAAGGTAGCACACCAACTAAATCTAATCTATTTTGATGGCTTCTTAGTAATGGAGTGAGAATTGTAAGGTGAAGAAAGCCTTG
>NW_017731362.1:5033504-5104595 GCF_001890085.2 Hipposideros armiger
TGGGAGAGGAATTCTTATAAACAAATGTCATCCTTAGAACTAAGATAAGGTATTTGTAGGACAAAGGTAAAAATGGCCAAGTACTTTACATGTATTCTTTCTTCAAGTCCTCTCAACTATCATGCTCATTTAATAGATGAGATAGAGAAACTAAAGCTCAGAGCGGTTAGGTATTTTTCCAAGGTCATTATCACTATTAAGAATGGATTAAATGGTATAGACTTTAGTCATTGAGATTCTAGTAACAAAATTATTGCAAAGGTCTAGGCAGGTGACGGTGTGGGTTTAAATTCAGCAGAGGTTGTGGGCTTAATGGGTAGGACAAGCTTCAATATGCTGTCTTGCCTGTATTTCCCTTGTAAAGTTTCCCTGTTATGACTTTCTTCAATATAAATCATCATGTTGATGCAAGCTATTATTTATTGCATCAAGAATGGATGCTTAACATTTGTAACAACACGGATGAGCCTGGAGTACATTATGTTATGAAATAGGCCAGCTGCAGAAGGACAAATACTATATGATACTGTTTATAAGAGGAATCTAAAATAGTCAAATGGAGAGAAGCAGAGAGTTGAATAGTGGTTGCCAGGATTTGGGGGAGGGGGAAATGGGGTGAACATTAGTCAAGGGTACATAGTTTCAGTTATGCAAGATGATAGAGTCCTAGAGAGTTACTGTACAGTGTAGTGCCTATAGCTAATAATAATGGATTGTATACTTAAAAATTTGCTAAGAGAGTAGATCTTAATTTGTTTTCTTATCACACACACACCTAATAAAAATAAAGAGGGAAAGAGGATACTTTTAGATGTGATGAGTATGTTTGTGACATAGATTGTGGTGATAGTTTCACAGATGTATACTTATCCCTATCAATTGCATACATTATATATATATATTATATATATATATATATATATATATATTTGTATGTTAATCATACCTCAATAAAGTGGTTATAAAAAGAATGGGTGCTTAACCTAAGTCTAGACCATCTATAGACCTGACTAGTGGCTGGTAGGATGGTCTGGCACAAAGGTCATGTCCAGTGGGAGTGGTTGAACAATTAGATCTTGTGACTTGAGGTATTTGAACTTGAGAAATAGAGAAAGAATTAAATGATCAGAAGCCTAAATAGTGCGAGGACACAGAGTCACTGTGTGGTGGAATAGTAGGGCTGTGATCAGTAAGCTCCTGATGGCAAGATACCTGGGTCACTAGAGCCATACTGGATCCTGAATGAACTTCAAGTTCCCCAAGCAAGTTCTATTACTTCAAGCCTTGCCATGTGGCCAAATCTCCACAGTCAAGATTCTCATACATGCTATTCCTCAAATCCTCTTTGTCTGAAGTAAACCGAATTGAAATCAAAATGGCTCATCTAAAGGTGGGGTTGAGAGTAGGAACCAAATGTGGGAAATCTTCCTGAAAAAAAAAAAGCCGATGGGATTAGATGACTAATTTTTATCATTATTGATTATTTTCCAAAGTTAGAATTATTGGAAGAGAGAAGGCCAAGTACGTTTTACAACAAACCACACAAAACCAAATCTGACACATGTAGTTTCAAACCATTCGGAGTCAGAATTTCCAGGAAAATTAAGGAGGCAGTAGACTAAAGAAATATCAGAGCATATAACAACCAGAAGCAACATAAAATGGAAAATGCATCACCAGAAATTAAAAGAGCTGGTGTGGTGTGAAGCAATCACAATTGAACTCTGCAGGAACTACCGTCATATCTCTGCCTTAACATGTGTTTGTTACTGCAGATTAATGGCCTCCATCTGGGGAAGAAATGGCCCTGGATCATTGTTCCATTTTAGGAACCACAGGTGTTGTTGTACACATTCTGTTTATAACCTTAGGGGTGAGTGAAAAACAACACCTAACCAAGAAAACAGTGGCCAAGGACCAGAATGAACTTTGCCAACATTTCCTTCCTAATTGCTTCTACACAATCAGACACATAATAGCATGATAATGAGCACGGAGTTCCCCGTCTATGGGAATGCCAATTTTAAATAAGAGTGAGGACATGAGTGTGTGCGTATGTATGTGAAAAATAATTTTTGAAAAAATTTAATGGGATTAATCTACTCATGTCGTGCATATTAAGTAACCTTCAGAATTCACCTCACTGAAGGGGCCACTCATTTTGAAGAATGTAGATTAATAAGCCTCCTTGCTTAAAAAATGAGCTTCAATATTTGTGTGAATCATAGAGTCAAAAGAAAAAAAATCGATGGGCTATTGACTACTAGGGATGATCACATTCATTTTGCCCTGTGTGGTTGGTGAAATCCATGCAGCAATTACAGAGACAGGCTGGCAGCAAAGAGCCTCAGTCGGGCTTTCAGCTCCACATTAATCCAAAACTCCCCATTTTAATGCAGATATAGATTGCCGCGAGTCAATAGCTGACTACTTGAATTGTGAAGTCGCAGCTCCAGCGGCTCTGGCAGACCTGAGCTTACAGTATTTGGGAATTTCAAAGCTTTGCTGTGTGAACCAGCATAGCTGAAGCTGGAGGGGAGGTGCGGTTGTGCTGATGCTGTTGAAAAGATCTGTCTTTGGGATCTAAAACACAGATTATTGCAAATTCAAGGTAGGCGGGTCATAGAATCAGAGGCTTGTAGAGCTGGAAAGAACCTCAGAGGTCGCCTGGTCCAGCTCCTTCCTTAAAGATGAGGAAATTGAGGTCCTTAGAGGTTAACTAACTTGCATTTGGTTACAGAGCTAGTCAGCAGAGGACCTTGTGCTAGAAAAAGAGATGTATCCTCTTGGGCTTTCTACTACTCTACATAGGTTATAAAAAAAGCAAAATTTGCTTTATGTACTAGATCACACACGAGTGTGCATGCAATAAGTGCATCACTGAATAGGTTTCATTTAATCCATTTTTAGTATTCGATGACCCATGAAATGGAGTAATGAGGAAATCCTTCTTATCTCTAGGATTGTGAATGCAGCTACTCCAACATAAAAAAAATAATCTGTTACATGTTACAACTGAGGGAAAGGCAAGATCCTGTGTTGGACACATTAAATGGGACAAAATTAAAAGAAAAAATGCTTTGTAAGTGGTAAGGCACTATCCCCATGTCAAAATTATCCCTAAATGAATGGCCCAGAAATCACCCACACACCTTAAGAGGATGGTTTGTGTGTGTGTGTGTGTGTGTGAGTGAGGTTGTTGTCCCTTAGTTAACTGAGTAGTGGGTTTACATCTCCTATCTCATTTCTAATAGGAGTATGTTTTTAAGCAGAATGACACCGTTTAAATAATGATTTCTTCCTCTCCCTAACTCATATAATTTGAGTTAAATGCACTTACGATGAGACGCCACTGTCCGTGGGAAACATTTCTTTTAAGTACAGAAATGTGCTTCTAGTATTATTACCAGAATCCATTTGCCCAGTTAACCAAGTTCAGTGATAACAACTAGTCCATTGAAATTCAGGGTTTTACTGAAGAATTATAGCTAGAAACATGTTTCAGCTGGAATTTTGCAACAGGGTAATGGGGCATGAATCGTCAGCCTTTCACTCACAACACCCTTAATCCCAGTGAGCTCTGTGGGTTATTTATGGCCCTTGTAGCTCCCTGGATGCCACACATCTCTCAAAAGAGGTGGAAAGTGGCCTTGACCCGGTGAGCTCTGGCTCTGAATCTTGTGCTCCTTTGGTAAGTATCTGTAGGCCCTGAGCTGATGCCTGGATGACCAGACCTGGGCTGCAGCAAAGAGCTTTATCATCAGAGTTTTTTGACTTCTTTCCTGAACCCACAACAGAAAATCCAATCTGAGCCAAGGCTGAGCTGAGATCAACATAGGATGAGCGTATCCCTCTGCCCTGTTCCTGCCATGGGTCGTTTTCCATCCTGTTGGTGTTGGCTTCATGACCTGGACTGAAATACTTGGAGAGGCGGGTGCATGTGTGAGAGTGAGGCTTGCCTTTCTCAGCAATGGGATGGTCAGAAGTCAGCCACTTAAAAGGAACACCCTAGCAGCAATCAGCTTACTTTTACTAGCTTTAAAATGAACTCGAGGACTCTCTGGGCATCTGTGGAGAGAGGTAGGTTTGCCCTGCAGAGAAGCACTAGAAGGATTGATTAGGAATAAAAGCAGTTCTGCAAGGGCACGTCTGATCTCTGTGGTGGCTCACCCTGTGTTTCATCCTCACCCTAGTCCTCCATCCCTACCCTGCTCTGTGCCGTGGCTTTTGCCTTTCAGGCTCAATCACTTGTAAAGCCTCCCTCTCGTCTTTCCTTCTCATGCCTGCCCTTTTAATTCCCCAATAAATGATTTATGCAGTTCATGCCAAGCATGCTCCGTAGTTGCGGGTAGTTGTGTTTGTAAGGGGGCAGCGTCAGCAGTATCTGTCTATGGTGTTTCTATTGTTTACATCACGGTAATTCACCAGATCAGCAAACAGATGAGCTGGAAACCCCTTGCCTTATGACAGAACAGATCAGCTCAAACTGAACAGTTTACTGGAACATATTGCTGGGCAGCCTAGCTTGCCTTCGAAGAAAGCTGCTTCTGTTCCCACTGGTGCTGACCAGTTCATCTCAACGGTTTGCTTTCAACACCAGTATATAGCCTCAAAAAAGGATAAAAAATGGAGTTGACTTACGCTGTGCTGGCTTTTAACCAACCGTGGCTCTGTGAGTGGCCAGCCTGCTTTAGGGAAATGATTTGCCCCAATCAGAATTTGGACATTTTTTAAAATTTATTTTTGATTGAAGTAAAGGCACTGCTATGTAAATGACAGGCACAATCAACTTTTTTGGTTGTTGTTCCTATAAACAAGCTCAATATCAGTGCCATTATTTGTCTCTTTTTTTCGCATACTAGTCTTGTAAAATTATGGTTAGAAAGCAAACTGTTTAAAATGGAGATATGAGTCTGTAAGTTAACTCCTCTAATCCCCAATTTCCAAGGAAATGGCTGAAGAAATAGAAAAATGGTGATGCTTGTGTACTCGTGTCCATACTGGTATTAGCAGTGAGGGAAAGGCTGGAGACGGAAGGAGTTTCTTTCAGTCCTGCTGGTATTGCTGGATTGAGGGAATAGAAAATTAATCTGTGATTGGCCTGGGAAATGAAGGGACTCTTGAATAGATGCCACTAAAACATGCATCTCAGAGTGGCGGGGGCTGCAGGTGAAGGCAGGCCTTGAAGCAGTTGTGAGGGGTCTTGATCTTAACAGCATCTTGGGAAAGGCATGATGTCCTGGGGACCAAACAGAGTGGCGATAGTGTGGACTGGACTGCGTACACTCAGCTCTGTTTGGCCCTGCTGGGGTAGGAAGCAGTGCACTTCTGAAGGGCTCCAATGAGTGCGGACATGCCAGTGGAGAGTGGGGACCCTGTATTAACAACCTTCAAGCTGCTTCGGCAAACACAAGAAGACTGTTTGACCTAGTGGTGTTATAGCTCTTTGTCTCCTTTCTACTGGCAACTAGACTGCTAATCTAGCAAAGGAAAATGACAGGATTTCTAAAGTTTTTCCTCATTCCTTCATCTGGGCCTGAAACAGGCAAATAGAAGCCAGCAGCGTCTCTGCCGGACTCCATTTCACATCCCAAGACAAGCATTTATTCTCCTGAAGAATGAACAAATTAAGGAAATTATTGTATATATGAAAAGATCCAGTAATACATACCTAACACTTGTTGCACACTGACTGTGTGCCGAGCCTTTGGCATAATTATCCTTTTTAATTCTTGCAACAACCCTACAATCTGGGAATTATACATATATCACATTTAAGTAAACAGTTTTCTCTGAGGTGAAATGACTTATTCAAATAAGTAGCAGAACAGAGATTTGAGCCGTTTTTCCTCCAAAGCCAACAAATGGTTGGGAACAGAGCAATTATCACCTCAATAAATGGAGCTACAGAAAAAAAAAAAAGAGAAAATCTTAGAAAGTATCTATTTTGTATTATCAGTGAAATTTAACAATGACATTTTCCAAGGGGACTAACCCTCAATCAGGGAAAGTGCTTTAATATAACAAAAAAGTACAAATCACCAGTGAAAAATGCAAAGGAAGATGTAAACTGCAGATAGGTTATAATAAACAACAAAACACATAATCAGTGAAGATAAAGACAAGCCCTAGAAAATTTCCAGAATTCAGTGAAAGGATATAATTAAATAGGAACAGAGAATAGATAGATACATGAAGAATAAATTCCAAAGGTTTTTTTTTTTTTTACATACAACAGGAATTATTGTTCCTATTCTGGAAAAATGGAATTTAAAGGAAATAAAATGTTTCTATAAGAACCTAGGAATTAAAAACAGGTTAGCTAATAAGGGAAATCTGGCATCAGCTTTCCCCCAACAAGTGGAGCAATGTCTACTAAGTTTTGAGTGAAAAAAGACATTGATCTCAGAATTCCATATCCAGCCATGCTCTCATTCACATATGAAAAGCAACGGAAAGATGTTTCAGACACTGAAGCTCTTAGACTCACAGGGGTTCTCACCCTGTGGGTCGTGACCCCTTTGGGGGTTGAATGACCCTTTCACAGGGGTCGCCTAAGACCATCGGAAAACAAAAAATATTTACATTACGATTCATAACAGTAGCAAAATTACAGTTATAGAGTAGCAACGAAAATAATTTTATGGTTGGGGGTCACCACAACATGAGGAACTGTATTAATGGGTCACGGCATTAGGAAGGTTGAGAACCGCTGTCTTAGAGGTATGTGGACATTGCAACCTTTCTGATACAATCCCTTGAAGAAGCACTTGAGCTGAGTGAGAAAAGAAACAAACAAAAAATCAAGATCTGAGGAGATGTGATATACAAAAAAATGTGTCTTAATCGCTGAAACCTTTAAAATTCGGCACAGTTCACATAACTGTTATTCATGTCAATAGAAGTTTGTGAAAAGTTTAGAAATAAGTCTCAAACAGCACCATCCAATAGAACTTTCTGAGATAAATGTTCTCTGCATTGTCCGACAGGGCAGCTACTATCCATAGGTGACTCTTGAGCACTTAAAATGTGGCTTCTATGACTTAGGAACTGACTCTTTAATTGTATTTAACTTTAGTTAATTTAAATTCAAAATTAACCAACATATGGCTAGTGGCTACCCTACTAGATACTGCAGCTCTAAAAGCAGATATATAAAAATTGAGGATGGCAAATATGAGAGTGGATAGATCTGACCAAAAGGAGCAATAATAGCTACCATTTCTAGTCCTTTGCTCTGAGTAGAGGTTTGTGCTAGGCACTTTCTGTACATATATTCTATGGCAGCAGGTGCTCTATCAGAAATACATTTGTGTGTGTGAGAGGGTGTGCATGTTAATTTTTGATGGAGAGAAATTTCCTGATTGTTGGAATAGGCAGGAGCAAAACTCACCATAAAGTAGCTCTTCTCTCTTCTGAGAAGACTACAAGTCAGGCCAGGCCTCCATGTAATGGAAGAAGGGTGTAGCAGGCTTTTGGTGGCTTGAGGGACTTAAAAGCCACCTGTTTTATCCTTATCCCTATTGATGAGCATTTTCTAAGATTATATAAAAATGCAAAACACCTAGAACAGCCATAACAAATTTGAAAAAGGATAAATTTGAGAGTTTTCACTTTCCAATTTCAAAACTTTCTATTAAGCTACAATTATCAAGATACTGTGCTACTGAGATAAGGATCTATATAGGTCAATGGAAGAAATTGTGAGTCTAGAGATACATCTTTATATTTACAGTCAATTAATTTTTTTATGAAGATGCCAAGGTAATTCTTTGGAGAAAGTATAGTCAGTTTAACAAATGGAGCTGTGACAGTGTGATACCTACATATGAAAAGATGTTAAGTTGAAACATTATAAAAACAAACTGTAATGGCTACAGACCCTTAAAACTATAGAAAGTTCTTTAGAAGGTGATGATATATCTGAAGTCCAGCAATTTCCTTGATTACAGTGCCAGTTCCTTTCCTTCAATTAAAGTCAAGCACAGTTTCTCCATATTTGGAGAACAAACTATCTCTATATTAGTGATTGTAATTATTTTCACTCAAGGTCAGTGATTAATAGGTATTTTTTGGTGGTGAGATTTTAGATGATTTTTAAAATTTAAAATGTTTTCCAGTGTGGCTCGATTTATAAAAAAATAATGAGCAGGTATCATTTTTAGAAAGGTCATTATATTAAAAAAACACAAAATGAAACAATATAAAAATAACTTTTAGGATTAGGAGATATAGGAGATAGTCTTAGAAAAGAATTGTGGTCCTTTCTTATTTAATCCTCAGAGTTGAGCTGAGTTGAGTTAAGAGACTCTCCCCATTGCTTTGTACCACACTTAGTCTTCATGAAGTTGTCTAGTTTTCTACTGCTACTGCTTGATCTCAAGCTCTTTGAGGAGGAGCTATGTCTTACCATAGGACATAGGAGGCCCTAATTCATACATATGGCAGGTGCACTTCTTACTGCTTACTCCTGTGCCTTGCCGGTTATAAATAACACATTAGACATCACGCTTAACTGACAGCCTTTTCTTGGAAATTAAGCTGACTTTTCAATAACCCTCAAGGTCAGCAATCTTGTCAGCATTGCTCAGCTATATATATACAACATGTATTTTATGGTTCACAACTTATTTTTAGAGTATACAAACAGTATTTATTTCAGCTCTGCCGCCATAGCTGTGTATCTTTGGGTAAATTACTTAACCAAAGCCTCAGTTTCTCCACTTGTGAAATGGGGACAGTAACAGACCCTAACTGTTATTATTGTTGACAGGATTAAAAGAGTGAATCTCCGGAAAACCCTTGGAGGAGTTGTTGGTACATAGTCCGTCCTTAATAACTGTTGTTGTTTTTTGCTTTGCGGAAGAGGACCTAGAGTGTAGTATAAAGCGCTTATTCCAGAGGTCATGGATCTAGAGTCTAGACCCAACTCTGCCCATCAATAGCTGGGCAACCTTGGGTAAACCACTTCTGTTTCCTGGGTTGTAGTTTCAACTTGTAAAATGAAAAGAATGGAGTAAATGATCCCAAAGGGTCCTCCTGAATCAGTCACTCTGTGAATTTGTGATCAGGACAGTTAGTCTAGTTAGCTGTGAAAATAAACTCAGGTGGAAAAATAATTGATTTAAATTACCTGGATCGTGTTTATTACCCATGATAATGGGTGTCCCAGGGTAATTGTTCTCCCTTATTTATTTTGACAGCATAAACTTGGCCTACAGCCATGCATTTTTCTTTCTCTGTTTTTTACCCTTTCTTAACCCCCATCAGATTTTTCTGACCTGTTCATTTCATGTTCTGATCTTCTGAATTAGGATGGAATTTTGTTACTAGAAACCTTTTTCTAGTACAATTTACAATAGAATCCACCACCTTGAACAATCCCCGATTGGAATAAAAAGATCCTCATAAACCCTGCCTTCTTACAGTGTGTACATGGGACCTCGTTCTGTAGATTTTCATTACTCCTTGTTGTAGGGTTTTTTTATTATTAGTTTTTAACAAAACAGAAGGAGGAAGAGAAAATTGTTATCATCCCCTCGGGCATTTCTTAGTTACAGGAATGGAAGTTTAACTATTGGTGGAGACTCCATGGGAATTTGAAATAGTTTTACTGTTTATCCAAACTACCTCCTATGAAAAAGGTAACCTTTGCCACTGATTTAATAACAGTTGTTCAACTCAATTATGTAAACACTTGGCACTTTTGATTCTTCTGAAGTTTTATTGAATTTTTAAAATGCCCTTTAGCATACTAAAGATAAAATATATCCTGCCCTGCCTATCTAGAAACATAATATAATATGAAGGTAAGAAATGTTGCAAAAAGACTTTTCTTTGAGATGTGTAAACAATCTAATTTTCATCTTCAATTATCAATTGCATGTGATTGTGTAAAATAATGAATTTAGCCAAAGTCTACTGGGCTCTTATACACTTCGGCTGTAGTACAAGTAATGGATGGGGCTCTCACTCCGCAGGAGTGAGTTCAACACCCACTGTGGTTACCTGTCACTAGGTGAATAATGATGTCTGTTCTTGAGCTAAAAAATACTGACATCCTTTAGTTCAGATGAGAAGGAGGGACAAAGCACATGGTCTATTCATCTGCATTTTTCCTACAAAAATAGTAATTTTTAAATGGAAAGGTGTACACTTATGTACTTAGAATTACTGCAGAAACAAGAGTCCCAAAAATGCAAACTCCTTTGTATAAATTTATCCCTGGTCATTTTTCACTATAAAGAGCGAAAAATCATCTTAGGTAGTTTTCTTCTGGTTCTGAAGGAAGGCCATCCAGTTTGTTTGCAGTGGCCAGGAACGTCCTCCCTTCTTTATCCTGTTCTTGAGGATTCAAAGTGTCTTTTTTTTTAATTTTTAAAAATTTATTTTTCAATTACTGTTAATTCTTCCTCCATGAGCCTTGACATTAGGGCAGCATTGGGGAAGAGAAATTAAGAGCTGTTTTGGGTTGTCTCTTTTTTAAAAAAAGTTAAGTTTATTGGGGGTGACATTGGTTAATAACATTATGTAAGTTTCAGGTATACAATTTTATAATACATCATGTGTATATTGTGTTGTGTGCTTACCACTCAAAGTCTAGTCTCCTTCTGTCACCATATATTTGATCCCCTTACTCTCTTCATTCTCTCCCCATCCTCCTTCCCCTCTGGTAACCATCATACTGTTGTCTGTGTCTATGAGTTTGGTGTTTTTTGGTTGTTCATTTGTTGCTTTCTGTTTTATATCTCACATATGAGTGAAGTTCTTGTCCTTTTCCATCTGACTTATTTTGCTTAGCATGATACTCTCAAGGTCCATCCATGTTGTTGCAAACGGCAATATTTCATTATTTTTTATGGCTGAGTTGTATTCCATTGTTATACATACACCACATCTTCTTTATCCAATCATCAGTCAAAGGACACTTAGGTTGTTTCCATGTCTTGGCTATTGTGAATAATGCTGCAATGAACACAGGGGTACATATATCTTTGTGGATAAATGTTTTCAGATTTTTGGGGTCGGTACCCAGGAGAGAGATTACTGGGTCATATGGTAGTTATGTTCTTAATGTTTTGAGGAACCTCCATACTATTTTCCGTATTGGCTGTACCAATTTACATTCCCATAAACTCTCCACAACCTCTCCAACATTTGTTATTTCTTGTCTTATTGATAATAGCCATTTTAACCGGTGTGAGGTGGTGTCTCATTGTGGGTTTGATTTGCATTTCTTGTATAGCTAGTGAAGCTGAGCATCTTTTCATATATCTGTTGGCCATTGGTATGTCTTCCTGGAAAAAATGTTTAGATCCTCAGCCCATTTTTCAATTGGATTTTTTTGTTGTTGAATTGTGTGAGTTCTTTATATATTTTAGACATTAGCCCCTTATCAGAGGTATTATTTATAAATATTTTCTCTCATTTGGTTGGTTGCCTTTTTGTTTTTTTTTGGCTGTCATTTTATTTATTTATTTATTTATTTATTTTTTATTGTTAGTTTCAGGTGTACAGAACAATGCAATAGTTATCCTTTTCACCCTCACAAAGTAACAACCCCCCTCCCTCCATGTATTGCCCTCCCACCCCCGATATCATGCTTATCTATTACAATTCCATTGATTCCAATCCCCCTCTCTATTCCATGTCCCGATACTAAATGTATATATAATTATAGTTGACATACAATCTTATTCAACATCATTTTCAGAAATACAGTGCGGTGGTCAGACCTCTTCACTGACCATGAAGTGGTCTCCCCAACAGGACATGAGTCCATCTGGCCCCCTAAGAAATATTTACAACATTACTGATTATATTCCTCAGACTGACTTTTCCTATTCCCGAGGGTTGCCTTTTTGTTTTGTTGATTATTTCTTTTGTTGTACAGAAGCTTTTTAGTTTGATGTAGTCCCATTCATTTATTTTTGTGTGTCTCTCTTTTTCAATGACTTTGAATTGCCTTTCTCAAAACACACCTGTCTTACCCTGGGTTGGCTTTTTCCTTTGCTGCTTGGGTTTGAATTTATCTACTCTTGTTTCCTGATGCCTGGTTTCTCTGTTTTTAAAATCTGCGTTCTTAAAGGGGCTTGAACATTATTATTATTATTATTATTATTATTATTATTAATTGGAATTTCAAAGTCACAGTGTAAGTTTGCCATCTGGCTATGCAGGTTTATTTATTTTTAACTTTGCAGATAGTTTAAGGTATGAGGACATGTTAAATTGTGAAACCTTCTTACATTTAACTTTTCATGTTCTTTCTTGTGACTTTTAAATTAGTGATTCCAGTAGGGTTGCATAACAGAATCATGTCTGTAGATTTCCAAAAATACAAATAGTGAGACCTTTTCATAGAAGAACTGAATTCAGAAACTCTGGGGTGAGTTTGTGTCTTGAGGATACAGCCCCAACTTGACAAAAGAGTTGAACTATTAAAATTCTTGATGTTGGGAATGTAATTCAGAAAACAGGGACACAGGCAGAGCTGCTGTGAATATGATTTAAATAAGGGATTTGCCATAGGAATTGACCTTACACAAGTATGGGAGGAACTGGGAAAGTGCAGTCTGGAAGGGGAGGCTGGAGAGTCAGAGATACAGTCACTCAGCAGTCCACCTGAAGCACAGGTGAGGACAGACAAGTCAAAGCTTGAAGGGAAATCAGAGAAATTAAGCATGTCTGGCCGTAGAGTGGACTGTGCAGAGGAAGTTTGTGGCGAGTTCTATGGAAAGGCTACTCTGGGGACGCTGTGGGTGCTAAGCCAAGCCCCCAGCAGTGGGACAGTCTAGGACTGCTGTGGGTCAGAAGGACCAGCAGCTGGGAGGATGAGTTAGATGTGTTGTAAAAGAGAGCCAGGACATGCTGGATCCCACCAGGTACCCCTGCATGATGTCTGACTGTGATGGGTCTCCAAAAGTGAAGGCTTCTACTTCACTTCTTCCTTCCAAATATTTTTCAAATTTCTCCTCTGACCAACTCTAACTCACCCACATCCAGGGAAGGGAGTTCTGAGAAATGTAGCCCCTGGCCTTAGCCAAGCTGATATTGTACAATGCAGCACAATGGTCTCACATCAAAGTTGTGAGGGTGGAAGAACTATGAGTAAGGAAAGAAACCAGACCAACACAGAGAGAAGGGGAATGAATTATATTTATGAAGAAGCAGAAGATCATGTTTGCAATGAGAGACAGCAAGAATGGCTGGTCCTCAGAGCCACTGTGGTCTTCAATGACTTGTCAGTTTCAGACCCTATATATCCTTGGAGATAATCTCAATTTTTCTGAAATATTTGAGTAACATTATCTTGTAAACCGAAGAGTCTATTTATCTCAAACTTGTCTCCAAAATAAAATTGGATAAGCAGTAAAGGGCTCTTAATTAGCTGCTCAAACATTTGTCCTAATTGACTAGAAAATGTACAGTTAGGGTCTAGTGTAGTATATGTTGGCATATTGCTAATATTCAAAAAGTATTTGTAGAATGAATGAATGAATGAATGAATGAATATAAGCCATGGGTTGTTCTGCCAATTTTTGTATTCAAACCAGTAAAACTGTGTGTGAGAACCTAGTGCTTTAGGCCCTCCATCAAACTAAGCAGGCGCTGTGAGTCAATTTGTCAGGAACAGTAATTAACTTCATCAAGTCTTCTTTGCTATTCCTTATTGTACAGCATCATTCTTTACAAAAGAAGGTTTGTCAGAGTTAGGTAAGCTGTGTGGGGTCCCAGAACATTCTGAAGATTGTGGGCAGAGGCAGATATGGTAGTTAAATCTAAAGCATTAGTTTCATTACCATATTACTTAGAATAGTTGAGTAAACCAATTCTAGAGACTTTGTCTAGAATATTAAGTTTGAAATACCTTATCAAAGCCTTTTGTTGAGATGGGTTTTTAACTCTAGGGTGATCTGGTTTTTTTTTTTGAATGTGAAATTTTATTGCTCACTTGGGTATTTAAAATGTGAACCCATGTGTGTAACACATCTACTTCTAAGTATGCATTTTATGTATTCATACAGTTATCTGAAAGGAACAGACTTCGGCTCTTTACATTTCACATTTCACCCTTTGTTATTCTGGTGTATGGGAGGATGAGAGGAGTGAGATATGATCCTGTCTGAAATGGTGTGGAGAAAGATCTGCTAGCTGCTCTTTCTTTATAGAAGACTTGGTGTAGGCTGGATGGACTTGTGATCCCAAAAATAAGGCTGAAAAAAGAATAGATTCAACTCTCCATTGTTAGACCAAAACCAAATTATGAGGCTATGAGGGCTCAGAGCAAGACCGCCTTCTCTCTTCTCACTCATCTCTGACTGGGAGTACAATTGTGCATGCTTTGTAAAGGGCCATATTGGACCATACAGGTCAGAGCTGGTGAAGGGGATTTGCTAAAAACATTCAGATGCATGTGCGTGGTATATATTCTTTCCAGAGAAAGTTCTTAAAATGTCTTCTCTGAATTTATCTTTGCATTTTGATGCCTCTTTATACAAATTAAAGTGCTTTAAAATTGATTTCATAAACAAATAAAAATCAATTTCATAAATCGATTTTATAAATGACTCATTTTGATCTTACTGAATTATAATATAAATGGCATTAATTACAATTATTTTTCCCCAAAATCAAGCAGACAAAAGTTTATAAACATTCAGTCCATCACAAAATTTCCTTGTGATTACGGTAAATTCATGCAATCATTCACTGTCCTTTTCATTTCTCTCCTCTCTTATTCAGAGTTTGTATCTTGTGTCATATTTGTGTCTTCCAAGAATACTGGAGGAAGGCTGGAGGGACAGGGGTAAGACTTAAAGGTTATGTGTCTGCAGAAGTTCCTCTCAGGTGGAGCAAGACTTGGGCTTCATGGTGTGGGGCTGGACTTAGTGGAATGGGTAGCCTGGGTCTCTTAATTTTCTTAGTTTAGTTCTCCAGTTTCCTCTTTATTCTTGAAGTCCTTTCTCCTCCAGATTTGCCAGGGCTTGCTAATGATTCTCCTAGGGTGAGGTATTCCATGTAGGACACAGTATTAGAGATGTGACTTTCTGACTCTTACCTAGGCTCTTAGAAAGGATAATTTTCAAGCAGAGGAAAGACTGTGCAAAGGCTTGTGGGCGAGAGTCCATGGCGTGTTCAGGGAACGCTATGTTTACTGTACTGACTGAATTGGCAATTCCTTTCAGTATCACAGATTTGTTGAGCATATCTAATATGAACATTTGTTGGATATGTCTAAAATGTCTTCTTCAATATTACTGACAAAAGTGTTGATTATGATAGGACCAAGGACATGGCCCTAGACCCCATGGCATATTATTAAAGATCCTTTTCCTAGTTGATTTTGATTCTGATCAACACTTTGAGAAAAGATGTTTTGTTCAGATATAAGTTTTTCTAACTATACTATAATAATCTATAACTTCTTTGTCTTTATCACAAGATATATAAAATCTGTTATATGTTTTACTAAAATCAAGTTAATAATACTCTATACCTACCCTATGGCCCAACAATTTCACTCCTACCTTTTTACCCAAGAGCAATAAAAAAAGTACACTAAAAGACTTGTACAAGAACATTCATAGGATTATTTATAATAGCATCAAACCGGAAATGACTCAGGTGTTCATTAATTAAAGAACAGATAAACAAAATGTGGTATATGCGTACAATGAAATACTTCTCAGCAATAAAAGGTACAAACTACTGGTATATGTAACACAGATGAATCTCAGAAACATACTTAATGAAAGAAGCCTTATACAAAAGAGAACCTGCTGTATGTTTTCATTCATTGGCATTCTAAAACAGTTGAAACTAATCTGTCGTGCAAAAAAATCAGAAGAGTTATTGCCTCTTGAAGTGGGTAGGACTGGGAAGGGTCACAAGGAACTTTCTGGGATGATGGTTATGTTCTCTGTCTTGATAGTGGTTTGGGTTAGACAAGTTTATGTGTAAACACATCACTGTAACCAGCACCTTGACCAGGAAATGGAACATCACAGTGTACCTGGAGTATCTTCTGTGCTTGCTTCCAGTTACTACCTAACAAGGTAAACCACTGTCCTGATTCTTAATACCATCAATAATAAGACTTGCCTGTTTTTGAATTTCATAGTGCCTGGCAAGTAATGGATGTTGAAATATTAGATCTCTCTTCCTAGTCCTTTCTTCTTTCCAGTCACAACAACTGAAGAAGATACTGCAATACTTAATGTATCAATGGCTTAATGAAGCAAGTTATGACTACATGACTTCCAAGAAAAATGAACAGTCCAGCTCCCTGACCAAGTGATCTTCCACACAACTGGGTCTTTGAGCTGTAGCTAAAATAGCTGTTTGCCTGATTGAAATGTTTACTCTCCATTCAGACATTTAGACTATGGTTAGACACCCACTAAATGAGACATGCATATACAAAAACAGTCCAAACTGAGCAGATACAAAGAAATATTATCCTTTAGAACCCATTTGATCCCCTTTTTTAACCCAAGAAAATGTAAATGCAACAATAGATCAATTTGACTGTAAATATTATCTAAGTATGTCCTTTAAAAGCCAAAGGAATGTCAGATACAATTTATTTTCCACCAGTGCAAGCTAAGACATTAAGTGGCAATTCTACTTCCATTAGCTAAATCTGGCAAATATGCAACTGTTTAAAGGCATTGTCGATAGCCATTGCGCAATTAAGTATTTGTACTGATGCCTTATTAAATTACCCTTTTCAAGTAGGCATAATAAACTAGGAGTTCACTGTACAGATTTTCATGGGGAAAGTCAGATCAGTGTGGGATTTATTTAGAGAGAATTTAGTGCACTGAGTAATAAAGTAAATGTCATATGTTTTGACCAAATAAATCTTCATTTCCTTAAGAAAATTTTTGGAGTCAAGAAACAGCAAAATAAAAATCCCTGCAAATGTAAATGTCATGATTTATAATGTTATTGAAAAAACTTTATAATTGTGATTGTCTTCTTAATAACAAAATCTATTTTGTTTTTAACTGGGAGCATTGCCCTACACAGGAATTTCTAATCTTCCCATAAAAAGCTGACATTTTTTCCAAACTTTAAGATTCCTGCAGGGGCTAAATGATAAGTGGGTGAATGGGGAGGGGGATGATGGAGGAAGGTGATGGAGGAAGAGTTAGGACAAGGAGGCAATGGAGGAGATTGTTAAGCAACCAGTTAAAGAAGGCTTTGAGATCTACCAGGAGATCCTAATCTTTTGGATGGACCCTTCTGCATCTTGTCTGCAGAGCAATGTTAACTAGAAAGTTCTCTATTTAGTAATGCATTGGTCTCTCTCTCTTTTTTTAAGTCATTGGATACAGTTGTCACATAATTCTATTTTTTTGGGGGGGTCCAGTTTAATTGGGAAATAATTGGCATACATCACTGTATAAGTTTAAGGCATACAGCATGATGGTTTAATTTACATACATTGTGAAATGATAACCACAATAAGTTTGGCTAACATCCATCTTCTCATATAGATACAATAAAAAGAAAAGGAAAATAATTTCTCATTTTATAAAAAAACTCTTAGGATTTGCTCTCTTATCAACTTTTCTATGTATCGTACAGCAGTGTTAGCTATAGTCATCACAGTGCACGTTGCATCACTAGTACTATTTATCTTATGACTGGAAATTTGTACGTTTTCACCACCTTTCTCCATTCCCCTCCTCCCACCCTCTCCCTCTGATAACCACATGTCTTATCTCTTTTTCTAAAAGTTGTTGTTTGTTTGTTTTTAAAATTCCATCTATACTTGAGATCATATACTATTTGTCTTTCTCTGTCTGACTTATTTCACTTAGCATAATGCCTTCAAGGTCCATTCATGTTGTTGGTAGAATTTCCTTGTCTTTTTCTTTTATGGCTGGATTATACACACACACACACACACACACACACACACACACACACACATCACAACTTCTTTATCCGTTCATCTATTGATGAATTCTTCGTTTTTTTTCATGTCTTGGCTATTGTAAATAATGCTGCTATGAACATGAGAGTACAGATACCTTTTCGAGTTAGTGTTTTTGTTTCATTTGGATATATTCCCAGAAGTGGAATTGCTGGATCATATGGTAATTCTATTTTTAATTTTTTGAGGATCCTCTGTACTGTCTTCCACTGTGGCTGTACCAATTTGCAATTCCACCAGTAGTGCACAAGTGTTCCCTTTTCTCTACATCCACGCCAGCACTTGTTATCTTTTGTTTTTTGATGATGGCCTCTTGAACAGGAGTGGGGTGATATCTCATTGTGGTTTTAATTTGCATACTCTAGTGACTAATGATGAGCATCTTTTCATGTATCTGTTGAACTTTTGTATACCTTCTTTGGAGAGATATCTATTGAGGTTCTTTGCCCATTTTTAAATTGGGCTACTTATTATTATTACTTTTTTGCTATTGTGTTGTTTGAGTCTTTTAAAAATATATTTTGATATTAACCCCTTATCAGATATATGGTTTGCAAATATTTTTTCCCATTCCGTTAGTCTTTTCACTTTGTTGATGGTTTCCTTTGCTGTGCAGAAGCTTTTTAGTTTGTTGTAGTCCCGCTTTTTAATTGTTTCATTTTGTTACTTGTGCTTCAGATGTCATATTCAAAAAGTAATTGCCCAGACCCATGTCAGGGAGCTTTATTCTTATGTTTTCTTCTAGGAGTTTCATGATTTTAGCTCTTACATTTAAATCTTTATTTTAAGTTTTGTGAGTATTATTAAAACATGAGTCCAGTTTCATTCTTTTACATGTGACTATCCATTTATCTCAGCACCATTTTTTAAAGAGGCTGTCTTTTCTCCATTGAGTATTCTTGGATTTCTTGTCAAATATTAGTTTGCCACATAATTCTTAAGCAATGATTATGCCTTTCAGGGTCTGGTACCACATAGTTTCTATGTAAAATTAACTCAAATCCCATTTTTTGCCTTCCCCATCCACTCACCAAACTTAAAAATGTTTGGTTCCTGGTTGCCATTTAATTGCTGAGTCTGCCAAATACCAAATACCAAAAACCAAGCACTATGGTTTGTTCATAGTAAACAGTGATTATTTCTAATCCAATATGAATGGAATAAATGAAAATTTGGATTCTCTTTAAATATTAGGTAATGATGTAGTGTATAACAACTACTTGGATTCATGGCTGAATTTTAGTAGTTTTCATCTGGCTGTTTGACGTTACATAAGGACAGTCTCTGTGCCTTTCTTGTTGCTAAAATTGCCCCCCCAAAAATACTTTTACTTTTCAATTTGTCATAATGTAAAACACAACCTTCACAATAGTTGCTCTAAAGAAACATTTCTATAAGATAAATCATATTTGGAATATTTTAAGGGAGGTTCTTCAAGGAATAAGGGTAAATATTTTTGTGATAGAATCATTTCAATTTACCTTTCCTGAATACCTTGTCTTTTTATTCGTTGAAGGTGAGAGTGTGTTTGTATTTTGAATTTTTTGAATCCTGCTTATAATCTTTAATTGTTTTACCATGTTTTCCTGGGCTAATGACAGGTAAGGAAACTGAGGCACAGGTGGGTTATTTTTTAGTGGCCTCCTCTGTACTCGTACAGTTTGGTCTCTTCTCCTCCCACCTTTATGTGTATAGAGTTGCCTCTAACTGTTGTTTCAGACCTTCCCAACTGATGCTTTTTGTGGCTTTCACAACATTCAGAGCGAGAGAGATCTTTCAGGTACTGTAAATCAATAATCTCTGTAATAGGTGGTTCTCAAAATAAAAAGTAGGAAGTGTAGTAGTGTCCAAATTGGGGGCACCTTCACAGTTGGCCTCCTGCTAGAAACTTCCTGCTAGAAACTGCACATATCAGCCCAGAGCCCCTTACGCTGTGACAGTCTGTAAGAGGAGGCTGTGGCATAGCGGTGGAGAGCCTGAGCTTGGGAGTTAGATGGTTTGGGGTTCACAATCCTGCCCAAAGCTTCTGAGCTGTGGGAACTTAAGCAGTTTCTCCACCTGTAAAATGGAGATAAAGCTAGGACCTAACCTGTAGAGTTGTTATGAAGAGTAATATGTGTAGTGCTTAGAACAGCATCTGGCCCTGTTAGTGAATATTATGGGTAACTCTCCTCTGCCCATAGTAAAGCAGCCTCGCTGTGTATGATGCTGTGATGTAGGACTTGAAGGAGCCCCAAGCCTTATTTCTATGGGGTAACAGTGGGGCCTGGGATTACTGTTACTGATGCTGTGGGTTAAGATAGCAACAATTCTAAGATGGCTGAATATGATTCAGGAGAAGTGCCATGACGTCATTATGCTATGATCCTCTTTGACTTTGTCAGATGAGATAGCAAGGCCTAGAGGGATTGGCCTTAGGTTAGCACAAGTGTGAACTAGTAGAGAAAGTTTCAGCAAGACATACCAAGGTGAGGACTACTGTGGGCACCCCAAGGATATGTAAAGCAAGAGCTGAGGAGGGGAGTGTGCTTTCTATATTTTGCCTCCTCCAGCAGCCTTGTCTAGGAGAGAAATCAATGATTGGTATTCCGACACCTAACCAGAGTCTAGGTGGGTTTATGTCCCTGTTGAATACTCATGGTTTTTTCCCCTTGGTTAAGGAAGCATGCATCCCTCTGTCTTTATTAGGAGCTCCGTACAGCACTAGATTGAAGGCCTCTATTGATCTCCACATAGCACAGCCAAGCTCCCTGACAGTCACCTCCACTCAGAGTGCAGGAGTCTGTGAACATTGCCGCCTTGGTATTTACTGGGAAGACCTCTTGCTCACACAGACACTATCCAATCCTGTTCAATGTGGAGTGAAAAAAAAAATGGCTCCTGAACAAAAGCTTACAATTGTAGGAGGAGTGAGTGGAGGGAGGGACAGCAGCCATCTTATCCAAGGGTAAATGAATTTAGGATTTATTTGAACCACTTAGTCCACCTCTTGTCTACATGCTCTTCTGTCATGTTGAAAGAAACTGATGCTTATTAATTTCCAATAATGAGCAGGATCTTGACTTTAAATCAGAGAATCTACGGGGCCTCTTTTCATTTATTTAGTGTCTTTATTATTTCAGATAACATATTCTTGCCTATTATAAACTCCATGTCTATAACTTGTATATTTGTATATTTAAAATTATAACTTGGTATATTTAGTTGGCTTATTTTACATGTGGCATTTAAGTGGAATTCGTTTCATTGACATGCTATAAAGCCCCCCTAATATTCTTGTTATTGATTTTAGTATTTCAGAAATATTATTCATGGTGACACCTACTGGGAAGCAAATTTCAGTTATATCAATAGATATTATTATAATATAGAAAACATTAATATTTGATGGTGACATAAGTATGACACAAAGGCAATAAACTCGTTAATAAACACACACATGTCATTAATAAAACATTCTAAGGTGGCAACTATGAATTTTCAGCCCTTGTTTTTAAAGTTCACTGTTCATTTACCAAATGTATATTGCTTGTTGCCCATTGTTCAAAAAAGTTATTCTCAATTAATAAGGTTTTCTAGTAACATAGAGCTTGGAAATAATTATAATAATAATATCAGTATGGAATTCACAAATTAAAAAAAAAAGCTGTATCAAAATACAACAAAGCTTTTCTTTTCCTTTTTTTTTTTTTTGGTGTGTGTTGCTTGGCAACCAACATTGATCTGTCCAAAAAAAAAAATCATGTGACTTAGGAATTGCTAGTGGCAATATTACTCTGTCATTTTTCTTTCTCATACCAAGCTGAAGAAGCTACTACTAACTGAAATACCTATTGTTTCTTCTTTCTTTGAGGTTTAATTTCCGCGTATTTACCATGCATTGAGAATGGTTCTGCTAAAGACAGTGGCCTAGAAGAGATGGCCTGAGAGAGAGAGCTGAGTGAGAAAGACGTCTTTGAGATAAAAGACAAGACAGCAGTATCAAATTCAGTTTCTTATTCATGATTCATCAGGTCAATATTCCTTTCTGAAAATACCAGTCATGGCAAAATCTAAAGTCAGGTGCCTCCATTTCCTCTCACTTATATTTGGAACCTGCTAATAGTCTCCATGAAGCCGATGGGTGTGTGTGTTTCTATGCATCATTAGAACTATCTTCTGACACACTCCAGTATCAATACATATATACATCAGTGGATCTTCCCATCAGTCTGGTGTGTCCCACTCCTGTCTATGCAGCTTAGATCCCTGCTTAATGTTACCCTCCCTTCAGTGGGGTACTCTGTTCTCAGCTTTTTTCTAAAAGCTGCTGCTGACAAAGAATCCAATATTTTGGAGCCACCCTTCCATTGTTGTTAGTCTCTTGACAGAAGTCAACAAAACTCAGGACATGGACAATGGGATCTTCAATGAACAATATAAGTGATTATTTTTTCCATTTTATTTATTTGTTTATTTATTTAAATTTATTTTTTATTCAGTAACATTGGCTTCTAACATTATATAAGTTTCAGGTGTGCAACATTATAAATCAACATCTGTATGCACTACATCATGCTCATCACCAAATGTCTAGTTTCTAACCATCACCATACAATTGACTCCTTGTAGCCATATCACCCTCCCCGTATCCCTTTCCCCTCTGGTAGCCACCAATCTATTGTCTGTCTCTCCAAGTTTGTTTTTGTTTTGTTTGTTCATTTGTTTTGTTTTTATTTTTATATTCCACATATTAGCGAAATCATATGGTATTTTTCTCTCTGTCTGACTTATTTCACTTAGCATAATAGCTTCAAGGTCCACCCATGTTGTTGCACATAAATTATTTTTATAAGGTGTTTTTTCTTAAAAGAGTCAGCCTGGAAGAAATTTATGCTTTACCTACAGGTAGGGAGCAAGTAACAACACCAACACACCAATCAAATGGTCAAAACTCTGTTTAAGGAAATAGAAAATTGGTTTTATTTCCAAATCCTCTGTCTTTTATCTGCAGTTACTTGTTTATTTTGAAAATCTTTGAAACATATTCCCCATCAGAAGTGCATCCAGTTTCACGTTCTCTCTGTATTACATTCCCATGTTTATGAGCATTGATGCTGTTTCCTCATATTGCTTTTGTAGCTTTCCCCACCCCACTCCATGTAAGAATCTAACAAGGCAGAAGCTTCAGAGACTCTTTATTGGCTAATACCTGACCCCTGTCTCCTGCATTACAGCTCCAAGTGACCATTTTCAAGGCAAAAGGTCATCCTCATCCCCATCCCTTTGGAACCAATGTGCATCAACCTTCTAACCTCTGCCTCAGAGAGATGATGGCTGTTTGGGCTGCAATCCCTTCATTACAGATGGTCCATATTTTATATTTAGTGTGGGAGGTCAAATTTAGGAAAGCAATTTCTCTTAAAGCTAAGAGTTCCAATAATCCGATGTCTTCTATTGGCTTATGGGTGAGTGGGCAATAATGGGTTTATGGGAAGCGCCCGCTGGTCTGTTTTTTGCAGGGAGGGGATTATTCCTGTCAATCTAAATTTTTAGAATTGGTGAGCTCCCATTGTTTATTATTCAGTAAGCTTTTATTAGATTGTCTCCAAGCACAATGCAGCAAGTGGGGCATCCTTCTGAGCAGGCTAGCAGGCTGGATCAATATCTCTAGGCATTTAAAATCTTGGATAAAATAATGCTGCATTTTCATCTCAGCTCCAGAAGAGAGTCCAGTGTGTAGTTCTGTTGCAGAGAGAACATACAGAAATATGCACGGTGACATCAGCATAGACGATAGTTGTTAAACAATGATAGACTCCATGGGTAGAATGGTGAATTTTTCAGGTGAACGTATGTTTAAGATAATCTTTTACTCTTTTGTGACAGTTTAACCTAACTCTACAAAACAACCCATGGTATGACTGGGCTATATAAATGCATTTATTGTGCTAACTTTAAATAAAATGCCAGAGAAAGATGGCATTGATTTTAAAATGAATAATGTAAATGAATTCTTATATATTACCACATATCTGAATGGAGTGAAACAGAGACTAGTTAACTCACTTACGTGTAACAGAAGAATCAAATCAAGCACAGTGACTTTGGACTGAAGAGAAGCCATGTGACCCCAAGGCCTCTGGTTGTGCAAGCCTCAGAAGGCCGAAGTATCGTAAGAAAATGGGGGCGGGGGAGATGGTCACAACCTTCATGTCTAGGTTGAGCATTGTCATCCTTAATGAACTCTAGAAGTAAAGCAAAGAAACCACTCTAGGACTTTGCATTCAGACAGCAGGCTTTAAAATTCCTTATCCTGGGTTTCTGATTTACCTGATTAGAAATTAGGCTGGGGGTAGAACAGACTCTAGGAAAGAAAGTCTCCTGAGACGTAAGTGATGTTGAGATAACCGTGGCCTCCTCACCTGCCTGCCCATTCCCTCCCCTGGGTATAAAGACATGCGGGACACACATGTATCATGGACAAAATTGAATCGTGTCATCAGGTTGTTGAGCCTTGAAGATGTATTAATAATAATAATAATAATAATAATAAGGTAATGATGGTGATAGTAGCTGCTAGTATTATTGCTTTTATCATTGTTGAATATTTACTATGTTTTAGATATTGCCATGACATTTTCTCAAAAATTCCTTGGAAACAAAACATTATTACCTAGTTTCTTTACAATCAAGAAGCTGAGGAAGGAAGTAAATGTTTATTGAATATCTCTTATGTATCAGGCAATATGATCGGAATTTTCAAATATATTATTTCACTTTGCTCTTAAAACTCTTTTAGGCACATAGTATCTGTAATTACACAGGTGAGCAATCCGAGACTCAGAAAGGTTAAATAATTTGGTCAAGGTCACAAATTACTATGTGATAGAGTTTGGTTAAAAGTAACTAGGCCTGCTTTGTTCCTAAGTGCATGTTGTTTTCACTTGACTATATTGCTTATGAGAAAGAGCAAATACCGTCCATGTTGAGGTTCTTTGTCTCGTTCTTCAGAGGTATTTGTCTCATCACTACCTTATGTGCACTCAGCTCTCAAGGTATTTGACTCTGAAAGTACTAGGCAGACGGAGCTGTGAGAATCCATGAGTTTAAGCCCCATGTGATTACTCTGTCTCATAGATGGCCACAAAGTCTGGAAGTCTACAAAGATTTCATGGAACCAAAATGCTGGTATCAGGAGAAGACCACGCAGAGCTCAAGGAAATGGTTTAATCCCAAAGACATGTAAACTAATTCCTCTTTAAAGTCCATGCTATTAACTCATGAACTTTGAGCTCTTATTCAACACTGAGTTAAATTTACTTGTTTTTTAGAACATTTAAAAGAGTTTGTGTTGAAGTGCTGAGTATAACATTTTAATGGGGGTCAGGCAGTTGCAAAAATCCACCTAGGAGATGAAAATGATACTCTGCCTTGAGGACATAGAAGAGGCAGATCCAACATCACTGTGAACATTTGATTCCCACATCCCCTGCTTGGACAGCCTGAGAAATCATGACTACCATGCCTCACTTTCTCACATGCAAAATAGGATGATGGCATGGCTATCCCATGGCCATACTGATTAAAGATTAACCTGCAAACAAAGCAGGGGGAAGTGCCCAGGTGTCTGAATAGAAATATTATCCTCTTCGTTCAAATGTTCTTTAACATATGCAGGAAAAAAGACACAAACAGGATGCTAGTGAAAGCAGGTGGCAAAATGCTGAAGCCACAGTGCTTGGGCAACTGTTGAACATGAACCTGTACTAGGTACAAATACTTACCTGACAGGATGGAGGAGAGTGCAGCAGAGAACCTGACCTTAGGAACATAGTACTGTGTGATTTTCCTCCTCTCTGCTGTCCAAAAGAAGGGATACAGGAGATGCAAAGTTAAAACTTGTGACTAAATTCCAGATTGTCTTTCTTTGAAAGAGCATCAAGGCAGCCATGTGCTTGAAGGAGTCTATGAGAATAGCAAAAGGCAGTGACTCAGAGGGAGTGGACAGTTAGCACTGTCCCCCATCATTAGCTCTAAGTAGGCAGTCACAGAAGGAATCAGAATCTAGCTTCTTGAAGGGCTTTGGTGGGTAAAGTGTTTACATGAACACAGAGGCAACCAAGTTGTGGAAGCCTCTGAGATAGCACATCTGTCTAGAGCAGCGGTTCTCAACTTGTGGGTCGCGACCCCTTTGGGGGTCGAATGACCCATTCTCAGGGGTCGCTGGGTACTCATATGTGGACATATCTGCGTGTGGGCCTGGAGACGGATAGAGGAGCGGTGCCTTGGTTCCTAAGACCATTGAAAATACGTGTTTTCCGATGGTCTTAGGTGACCCCTGTGAAAGTTTGAGAACTGCTGGTCTAGAGAGTTATAACAATGAGGACGTGGCCCCCCAGGGGCTATGGAATGGACCCTGGGGCCTGGAAACTGGCCTGGGATCTTGGCTCTGCCATTTGCCTGGGTGAGTGGTTATTTCAGTTCTCTAAATCTAAGTTTCCTTAGGAATGATTCCCACCATGTAAGGTTTGAGGATTCAATGAAGAACTGCATTTAGCACAGTCCTGGAACATTTTAAAAACTCCTTATAGAATGGCTATAATTGTTATTCATTCTAAGAGAAGATTTAGGGAGAAGGTTAGATGAAGCATGATGAACAAAAGTTGATGGTGGTTAGAGAATTTTAAGTGTCTAGGAGTTTGTTTCTTTTTAAGATATTGAAGAATTTGTTTTGTAAATGTTTTGCAAATGAGAAATTCATGATATTTTATGATATTATTTGTAGAAAAAGCATTAAAATGACACTGGCTTCACTCACCCTTATTTTCTTAATAGGAGAGCAGCCCAGAACAGTCATATTATAAGGTATCACTTCCCAAAATGTGTGTTCAGAACACAAGTTTCTAAGAGAAACCCTTGTGAGATTCACAGTGCATGCTATCACGTGTAAAGTCCCCGAGTAAATTGATTTAATTTTGTTAAACTCAGTATATTCCAAACTTATTTGACCACACATTACCTGTTAAAATTCCTACAACACTTTGGGAAAAGTTAATCTAAGTCAACACTTTCTTCCTGGGGGGAATCTGCTAGCAATATAGGCATGGAACCCAGGAGGAAATACTGAGTTTTTATACACCCCAACCTTACATTACTATGAAAATCTTTGCTAATAACCCTGAAAAAAAATGCTAAGCCACTTTTTTGTGTGTTGAGCAGAAATGACCATTATTTTTAGGGTATCATTTAGTGAGTACCTACATATTTATTAAGTGTTCACACTTGATGAACATTTCTGGGGGCACAGAGTCAAAATTTGACAATGCCGTAGAACTACTTGCTAAATACAACAGTAGTCGTGACTCACTTTGCTGAGAGTTAATTATGATTCTGCAGAGAAGATGTTAAAGGGCAGCGAAGAGTGGGCTAGTGTGAGAGGAAAAGAGAAACAGCTCCACCCAGCAGCCTGCTGTAGTTTCCCTCTGTCTGGACATAAGAAGTGCTTATAAAGAACAAGAAATCAAATGTTTTATCATTGAAAAAGGCAGGAAAGGCCTTACCTTTCCTTTAGGGGTCCAGAATTTGAAGCTACAGCAAGCTAATTCTAACTCAGTGTGCTTTGTCAATCCTAATTCATGCACAAGTGGTCTTGTGAATCAGATATTTTTTTCCCTCCATGCAACAATGTTTTTAAAAAGTGGTTCATTCTAAACGAGACTACAAAAGTGCATTTCAGCTATATTTTCCCTAAACGGTTAGGATCTCCCTCCATCCTAACCCTGGTAGTAGAACTGACAAATTTTAACCACTGATCCAGTCAACAAATATTTCATGACTTGCAATGCACTGGGATGCAAAGATGAAAAATACTTAGTCCTTACCCTCCAGCTCCTTCTGTGTTAGGTGATATAAGACATAAACAAATAATTAGTAGACAGAGAAATTTTTGATACTTGAACTGGAAATAAAGTACACTGGGATAATTTCTGGTTGGGATAATCAAGGCTTTGTGGATGTGGCCCTTCAGCTTAGCCTCAAAGAAGATGTAGGCATTTAACAGGAAGAGAAAAAAGGGTTGGACACTTCATACAGAATACTTTAAAATCACCTCTTGAAAACAATCATGGGGAGCCTGGCAAATAAATGTATTTCTCATGCTCCATGGTTTCGTCATGCCGAGATCTACAGAGATGAGATAATTTCTGAGAGCCTGACACAGCAGCTCTCTTCCCCACTAGGACGTGCGTAGTAGAGCTGCAGTTAACAAGTCTTTGTGGTCCCGGAGAGAAATTGATATTTGCTGATTGCCCTGTGCTGAAGTAAAATTACAAGAGTGCATTAAAATCCTTTGTAAAGAAAGTTGAAGGCATTACAAAAATGCGTGGGCATGTTGGGCATTAATATTTGATTCAATATCTTTTAGTTGCATATGGCATATTTTGATGGAAGAGGCGTGTGTAGATATAAATACAAATTGGAGAACCACCAGGGCTGGTGCTGTCAGTAAGACTCCTGGTTGGCAGGATCCACTCGACTTCGCCCCATGCACAGGCCTTCTGAGGCCATATCCTGAAGTGAAAGGAATCAAGGGAAGCTTTTTTTCTTCCTACCCCATTGTCTGTGAAAGGAGGAACTAGGAGCTTCTAGTAACCAACAAGCATACACACCCAATAAGGATTGCTAGAGCGCCTACTAAGTTCAAAGCACTGTGCTCAGACACGACATGGGTGGCAAACAGATAAACACAGCTTCTGTCCTTAATTTAAGGAGCTCAGAATCTAGTGGAGGGACAGACACATAAATAGCCAGTGGATGTGAAAACAGCAAAATGAGTGCTTGGGGAGGAGAGGAGGAAACGGTGAGATCCTGCAAGTGCCCATCGATGGCAAACTATTGCATTGCATTAAAAGTGTTCTGCCTGTTTCCGCTCATAAAGTACCCTCTGGGGACTTTCTGGATCATCGCAGACCCATACGGGCACCATGGACGTTTCCTTTTTTTCTATATCTCTTGTCCAGCTCAGCCCTGCTAGAGAAGCTTTCTTCGTTGGTGTGGAAGAGACTTTCCTCCCTGTCTTTCTATCACAGGGTTCAGTTCTAGTCTTCAGAGCTCACTCAAGTTCAATTAAGCAGAAAAGGATTCATTACAGGGCATCAGGCAGCTTACAGAATTTTGGGGGCAGTCAGAATACCAGGCTTGGATGCCGCAGAGCAGAAGTGAGCAGCCAGGAGGAATGCTCAGTCAGGCCACCGGGCTGTTCCAGCACAGAGCCCACTGTTGCTGCCACCTGTCACTCCACATTCACGTAACCCCGACCTGAGCAGCAGAACCTCTGCTCTGGCTGCTGCAGATGAGCTCAACACCTCCATGACAGCTTTCCAGGAGCCTGTGGTCTCATAGAATTCACCTTGCTCTTCCAAGCCTCACAGGGCAAGCCTGCTTGGTTGAAGCAGTCATGTGCAAGGGATGCTTGAAATGGTAGTTATTGGATTCTCTTTGGGAAAAGCATAATCCACAATGCAGAGAATTACTGAAATGGGGAGATGGGTTAACAAAATCATCGGCAGCCACAAATGAGAGAAGACTATTGCATCCTTTCTCAGTTTTGTCCTTAGAAAGTTTGATCACAGGCTTTATTTTTTATTTATTTATTTTTTTAATTGTCAAATGATTTCTTTTTTTTTTTAATTTTTTTATTGTTAGTTTCAGGTGTACAGAACCATGCAATAGTTACCCTTTTCACCCTCACAAAGTAACAACCCCCCTCCCCCCATCCACAGGCTTTAAAGTTTAATGATATTCACAGATTGGCTTGGTGCAGAATGACATTTCACCATCTGACCAGGGACAGCAGAGCAGCTTGGACTTTCTTGGAATGTGTTGAAGAGAAGCAAAGACGGCCAGAAGCTGAGCTCCCCATTTGCTTTCCTCCTGACTGTCACTTGTGCCCTGAATTCAGAGGCTCTATGCCAGACCTCATGTTCCTGAGTGACATATAATTCTGTGCACTCCTTCCCTGCAGGCATGTGATGGGGTAACCTCTACTGGGGTCAGAGAGTATATTATTTTTCTCTGAATGAATCAGGTAAGACTAATTAGAGGTCAAAATGCAACATTTTGGGGATTGTATTTCTATACAGTTGTTTTAACCAGAATTTGGTGTCAAGGAGCACAGATCCTGTCTAACTGGCCCAAACTTAGAGGAAGTTTGATTATAACGATACCGAGAGGATTCATTGAATGCCCAACAAGTCTCCAACAGGGTAAGATAAGTGCAGCAGAAGTTGGTGGATTTACCACCAATAATATGAATCCAATGCATGTTTTTGATTCTGTTCTGCCACTGCTTGTTTCCAGGACAAAATCTAATTGGCCCAGCTGGCCATTTTGTTCCAAGCCACAGGTTGCTAACCAGCCTTGGGAAGCCTCTCTTCAGGTCAGTGTTCATCCTTGGTCTAATCAACCGTGTCATGAGTTGGGAAGGGGGCTGCATGATCTGTTGGCCACTTAGCAAAGGCTATGGGTGTCATCAGATTCCCTGAGAAGGGATACATTCAGGGCAGTCCATCAAAGTCTGTCTGATAGGAGTAAAACTCTCCAAGGCTATTGAGTTGGCCCTTGCACATGTCTGGCAGGTTGGTAGGGAAGGGGAGCTCAATGTCTATTTGCATGAGGACTGAAGGGTCACCAGAGAGGGAGCTTATCTAAAGGTAAGAGAGAGCCAAGCACCTAAGGGGTGCCACCTAAGCTGTGGCTGTTGGAGGAAGGGGAAAACTGTGTGGTGACTGTCACTCACAGCCTTTTAGCCTGGGTTATTGTCAGGTCAGGGCCCCACTGGAGAAGAAGACAGAGGTGAAATTTAAAAGGCCTGTTGGAAACTTAAGCAGACATGTTTTGAGTTCTCTCTAAGAGAATGTAATACATATAGGGGAGACAGATATATTCTCCTCTTAGCCCCGGAACACAGTGGCTCTGTGGTCCTCACAGGCACCAGCTCTTGCCAGCAGAAGAGGCCTAATTAGGGTAACAGGTCGACTGATTGCACCTATTTATCTTTCTTAGGAAAACCTCTGGGATTTCAGTCAAACTTAGGAAGTGTTTGCCAGGAGGCTGGGTCTTCATGACATGTTGGGAGCAAGGGCCAGTGACATATGGGCATTATCATTAATGTGGTCCCATTTGTATCTGTAGGCTAACAGGCTAGTGATATATGGGGAGATATCTAGTGCTCATTTAGTTAAATTAGGTTATAGTTATTTATGAACAATGTAAATCACTAGTTAATTTCAAAGGAGGTTACTTTATTGTATAGTTTCTACCTGTTTGCCATCAGACAATGTGCCTGAATTGAATGAATTTGAATATTCTTAAATATTTTAGGAAGAGCTCAATATTATTAAAGCATAGGAATGACATTCTGGTAAAAACTATATACATGCTGCAAATTAAAGGACTTGCTAGAGCTGTGGATAGACAGCATGGATTTCTTTGCTGGTGTTCATCTGTACTTATCTACCCCCCTGAAGGGATTCACCAGTAGCTGTCTACAGGCGTTGCCCAGTACTTCCCAATCCCATTCCTGTTGGCTCTTTCTGATCTTGGCCTCCCATCCTAGCCTCAGTTAAGCACAGCAGACTTCCAAATTTTATCCACATCACTGAATATTGAAATAATGGTTGGAACAAAAAGGTAAGCAAACATATAAATGACAAGGAGCTGATTCAGACGACCAAAGCCCTCTGTACTCTGGCCTTCTCCCAGCAACTGCCAGTCAGCTCCTCAGAGTGAACATTTTCAGTGGGATTGGTTGATTTCTGATTAATGAACCTAACAGAATCTGATTCATATTTTCCCTCTCAAAACTTTTACACATGTATATTCATCAACTTAAGTCTTTCTTGGGGTGGGGTGGGGCAGTTAAGGATTTTGCCATAAAATTCTTATCTATGAAATTAGGATTAGCTCTAAAGAAAGGTAGACAAATGCATTTCATATTTGGATTCAAGTTCTAAATGTCTTCCTAAGCATTTCCCCATTTGTTCTTTTTATTTTCTCTTCTCATATTTTATTTTCTTAATCTCTGTCCTTTCTCTCTCTTTTTTTTGGCCTCTCATACCCCCTTTCTTCCATACTTGCTCCCTCTACTCACTCCCCTCCATCTCTCCCTCCTTTTTTTTCTTTCCTTCTTTCTTTTTTCTTTCCTAGTAATTCTTCTGGAGTGTAGGGGCAGTGGTGGAGGGAGGCTAGTGTTTTAAATCAGTGGTTTTCCACCAGAGGCAATTTTGCATCTCAGGGGACATTTATGGGTAGGGGCCAGCAATACTGCCAAAAATCCTACAATGAACAGGATAGCTCCCACCCCCACACAACAAAAATTGTCCATTTATCAATGGCGCTGAGGTTGAGAAACCCTTCCTTACATGAAGATGACTCTGTATGCATGGAGAACACGGAAGTTAGACATGTGGAAAGGGGGCCTTGTAGGGTCCTGTATCTTTCTTTCTAGCTGCAGTTGCTGCCTGGCCCTTTAATTTAACTCTTCATCTACCACAGCAAGTATAAAGTTTATGTATATAGACCCACTACTGCAAGCAGCAGTGATTATAGCTTCAAAGAAGCAGACAGAAAAACCCATTAATTCTGTATATGTGGGAAATGTGAAAGATAAACCTTTCTCTTGATTTATTTTTTTCAAAATGTATATGTGGCAGAGGATCTGCTAGGAAAAATAGATGTGAATAAGTATAATTATGGTGGAAATGTTCACCTAGGCATTTTATAGTGTGAGGAAGATTATATAGTCTCTGGGTTACTATGACAATCGTGACAGAAAGGTTTAAAGGATTAAAGATCAAATTAATGAAGAGAACAAGGAAGTCTATAAATATCTGGGTCTTATTGTAATTGAGATGGTTAACTGTAAAGCAATGAGAGAAAACCCATAGAAAACATTTGGTTCGCAAGTGGCAAAAATAGTTAAAATGATATCAGTATAGACAGGGAAATTCAAATGATCAATACTTGTAGTACCAGATCTAGTAACTCTACTTAATTGTGGTATAAATCCATAGATGTCACTGCATGTAAGATGTGAATATTAGTGGGCCAATTTATCTGGGTCACTTGACCATAAGCAGACAGTGGGAGAAGGGAAATTGGCATCTAAAATTTATTTCCTTCCCAGATTACAAAGCAGAGGAACTACTAGCTAGGTTGTAACCTAACTAAATTGGTCAGTAAAACCAATCACAGTTTTATAGAGTCTACACTAAAGCTGGAAAAGATAAACTACAACTCAGCAGAAAATTTACCAACATGCCAGAGTTAAATAAGAAAAAAAAGTTGCATGATACTTACTGGTAACAGCTAACCTTAATAATATTGGAGATAGCAATTGAGGTGCTGAGGCTACTGGGTCAGATATTACCAGGGGCCGTTTGACAGTTTTGCACAGGGCTGGGTCGGGGAGCAGCTGCAGCACCAGCCCCATGCTTCTCTGGTTTTTGGCTTTTTCTGGGTCCTAACAGCATTACCCAGAAACGGGAAAACTCGAGCCTAGTTAATTCAATCCAAGTCTAAGGTCTTGGACACCAGAGATATGCTGACTCTATTACTAATTTTTCTGTCTTTTGCTTCCGTATTTCTCTGGGGCATCCTCCCCCTTGACTCCTCTCTGTACCCCAGATCATCCTCCCCATCTTTTCCACTGTGTCTCTGATATCTCAGCCTCTTCTCACAGCACCCCTACCTTCTGGACCTAACTGTGACTTGTTTCTCATCAGGAGACATCCTTGTGTTGCGTCTCTAAATGAGTCTGCGCTTCTCTGTCTGAGGCATCTGTCACTCCCCACAGCCTCTCTGATGTCATTTCTCTTCATTCCCCAAACAGTCTCCCTGTTTTGAAGCCCACACGGAGCTTGCTATAGTCCTCTCTCTGCCCTGTTACTGTAAACCCCTCCCCATCTGATCCCCCCTTTGTGAGTGGCATGCACTTTGCTCCCCTCCAACTTCTGTTCATACCCGATTGAATTCTTCCATCACATAGGTCATACACTTAGCCCCCTCTTCCCAATTCCCTGATCTCCTCAATGCCAAGGCCTTCATTTCTACTCCACATCAACAGTTCTTATCTACAGCAATGCCTCACCATCATG
The DNA here is from genome assembly GCF_001890085.2 of Hipposideros armiger. Taxonomy (NCBI): domain Eukaryota; kingdom Metazoa; phylum Chordata; class Mammalia; order Chiroptera; family Hipposideridae; genus Hipposideros; species Hipposideros armiger. The sequence continues at coordinate 5,067,588 of NW_017731362.1, forward strand.
CAGACTGTTCCATACCTGAAATTTCAAGCTCGATAACCCTTCTTTAGGAACCCAGCTTCCTATCCTTCCTGCTGTCTCACTCAAACAGTACCTATTCCTTAAGCTTTTCAGTTTGTCAATCTTCTTTTGACTTCTTTCTGCACCAGTCTTAAATTCCTGCTGTTCATAGTAATTGTTCTCTCACCAATACCTTTATATCTCCCTCCTGCTTATGTTTTTGACACGTTTCCTACACACGTCTAGCTGCACAGCCAATCTATTGACTACTGTTAGAGAAAGTCACAAATTGCGCCTGTTTGTGTCAGTACATATTCATGGCTTCTAGTGTCCTTTGGGCTCAAGATCCCCTCCCACTTCTCTTTCTTTTCTTGTCAGTGCTTCCATTTCCCCCAACTCTGTCCCCTCTCCAATGCCTGTCTTAGTCCTTCTTGGAGGATGGACAACCCTATTTAGCTACTTTAAATCATGTATGGAACATAATGGTGTTTAAATATAAATAAATAGCCTTGGTTTTCTACTTACGAGAAGTTTGAGATTAATGGGGAACTCTTTAGTTTCTCGTCTCCTCCTTGTCTGCAAACTTATTTGCTGCTGTATCCGTTCTTTAGACCCAAAGGAGGCGTTATCCTCCCTGTTCTCTTCCTCCTGCCTCGTCTGGAACCTTGCTCTATCAACCGTCTCCCTTTTCTATGGTGTCTTCAGCTTCTTTCTCCCTTCTGCTCCTTGTCTTAGACTAACCTGTGATCAAGTTCTCCCATTCTAGGCAAAACCAGAGCAAAATCTTCCCTTTATTTTATGATGCTTTCGAGTTTTTAGGCAATCTCTCTTTTCCATCAAAGCTCATTCTCTTTACACCTCACAGTCCCATTTACTGAACCCCTCACTGACATCGGCCATTCAAACCAAGGTCTCTGGTGACTTCCGCGCCACCAGATAGATGCTCTGAAGAATATTGTGTCCTTGTCTTATGTCAGCTTCTCTGCAGCACTTGACATTTGGGACCCACTCCTATTTTTAAGGCTCCCACATCTCCATCTTTACATCAGTGGCATGAAATGGTGTGTTGACCTGAATGTGCCAAAGGATTGCACACATCTCTGCCTTGCACATGCCATTCCCTCTTCTTGGAACACCTTTCTCTCCATTCCCCTCTGCCTTTTCTGCTTGGAAAAGTCTCAGTTATCGTTCAACTTCCAGCTTAGACACCACCTCCTCTGAGCTGCCAAGGCAGACTTAATTCCCTGCATGGACCTCTTGTTACTAAGCCTGCCTTACCTGGAGACATCTTTCTATAAGTTGGGCTTCCAAACTAATTTCTTCAGTCACAAAGTCTCCTATCTTAAATCAGAAACAGAAATAAAAAAGAGAAAAACTTAGATCTTTATTGCTAATAAAAATTTTTTATGCATATCTTTTTCTCTGCATATGGTGGCAGTGTTGACATAGTATAACTAGTCATTCCTCTTTCTCCCTTCTCTATCTTCTTTATCTTTTCTCTCCATTTTAATGCATTTTTAATTAGCATTGACTGGCTAATTAGCATTGACTTCTAGCATTGAAATTGGCCCAGTTGAAGTATTTATAATGTTTGTTTCAAAACTCAAACTAAGTTCTTAATTTTTGTTCAGCCTGACTTGTAAGAAGGTCTTTGGTTTGTTCCTTAACAAATAGAATGGCTTTAAAAAGACGTGGCTTTCCGTAAGCAAGGTACATGCTTTTTTCTTGTAGGAGAAGCATAGTGTGTGGGTTTGCGTTCAAATATAAACATGCAATTATATTAGTAAAAAAAACAACAATATTGTCGTATTGTCATTTTGAAGGCCAACAATTCACTCTCAAATATGAATTACTCTTTAACACAACTGAATGATATTTCATCATGCACCTTATGTTAGGTTTTACTTTATAATTTTTCAGGCAAAAGTATTAAGCAAGAAAATGGCCTATGATGACACTGAAGTCCTGACTGTAACTGGGCTGGAAAGATCTCTCCAGCTGTGCCCCGGGCTGGCTCTTGTCTCTTCTGTTGCTTATGTGTTAATGGCACTGGTGTCACTGATACTTCTGGGTCCCATCACCATGCAGATTGATGGCAAAAACAGTTCTGGCCAATATGGCTTTTAGATGTCGCCTGTCTAGACACAGTCAGGATTACTGGAAACCTGTCTCTTTTCTTTATTTCATGGATACTTTATCCTTTTGCACTTAAATCTCAGTCTCTAAGGGGATAGACATATCTTTTCAGCTTTGATATTTTACAGGGATGAGGGGCTTTGTTTTATGTTCTTATAGTTAGCTACACTTGGCTCTATTCTCTCCTCCCATGTCCACTTGAGTTAGTGGAATAGGTTTACCCAAGTGGCTCTGAAGGATACCCTGCATTTTTTTGCACATTTTCCTGTGTAATATAATAGGTATAATACTTTTCAAGCGACTCCTTTTATGCTCTTCTGTCAGATTTCTTCCTCCTTATATCCCACCACCATTATGGTTGGGGCAGGGGTGTGTAATTTAAATGCTACCTATGAAGGAGGAGAGCAAGACATGGGGAAGTTTTGTGCCAACAGGCAGAATTAGGAGAAAGCTCATTGCCCCTGGTCCCAGAGGGATTGTGGGGAGAATGAGTGGGTTGGAGATAGAGTGGAGGAGGCGGCCTGTTCTTGAGGGGGTCTTACAGTGAAGGGCATCCCGAGTGGGTGGTGGGAGGATGCCACGTGAAACTAAAGCTGCCACCTCCTCTCTGCAGTTAGGGCTTCCTAAACACCCACGTGCCATTTTGAAGAAGAGTAGGAGGAAATCTGAAATACTGAAACTTTAAACCAAATGAGATTACTGGGTTACCTAAAGTCACTGTTTAAACTATAGTGATCCTTCTGAGTTCACTAGACTGAACCAAATTTAACAACTCTTAACTCTGCTGCCCTGGATGCTGTGGTCCTGAGAGAAAGATATGTTCAAATAGGGAAACAAAGAAATTACAGTTTTCTTTGCACATATGAGTATATTTTAAGTACATTTGGGACCCTGTTATATACATTGGGTTGTTGGAAAAGTCATGACACATGTTTGCAACAGATGGCACTAGTTCATTTTTGGAAGTACTAGAGTCATTTGCATCTATGTTATTACTGTGTCATTTGACAGCTGACAGTTCTAGCTTCATTCTAAAAAATACCTGACGAATTTGATTGAGTTTTGGAGATTTTACAACAAGTTGAAGATGGAAGACCGAACAGCATTTTTGTCATATTATACTGTTTTACTTCCATAAAGGGAAGAATGCGCATCAAGCTTGTGAAAAGTTGCATAAAGTTTACAGTGACAATGCTCTACAAGAACATCAGTGCCAATGATAGTTCACAAAATTCCGTGCTGGTGATTTTGATCTCAGTGATGCTCCTCGGTCAGGGAGGCCCACCGAGGTTCATGAGCACAAAATAAAGGCATTGATCGAGTGAAATCCATGTTACACGACACGAGAGATTGCAGAAACAGTGAACATTCATCATTCAAGTGTTCACGACCACCTGAAGAAGCTGGGATACATAAACAAGCTCGATATTTGGGTTCTGCATAAACTCAAAGAAGTTCATTAGACAGCGCGTATGAACATCTGCAATATGCTCATTAAACGTGAGGAAAATGATCCTTATTGAAATGACTGATATCTGGTGATAAGTGGATTGCTTACGACAATGTGGTGCGCAAACGGTCTTGGTCCCGATGTGATGATTCGCCTCAAACCACTCAAAAGCAGACATTCATCAGAGGAAGGTTATGCTCTCAGTGTGGTGGGAATTTAAAGGTGTCGTGTTTTTCGAGCTCCTACCAAGGAACTAAACAATTTGAATGTGTACTGTCAGCAATTGGACAGTTTGAATGAGTCCATCATCCAGAAACGTCCAGAGCTTGTTAATTGTAAAGGAGTTTTGTTCCATCATGATAACATGAGACTACACACAAGTTTGATCACCTGTCAAAAATTATTGGAGCTTGGATGGGATGTGTTGCCACACCCCACCATACTCGCCTGACCTTGCGCCGTCAGACTTCCACTTGTTTCTCTCTCTTCAAAATTCCTTATGTGGTATAACGTTCAATTCAGATGAGGCTGTAAATCAGCACCTTGTTCAGTTTTCTGCAAATAGAGACAGGTCCTTCTATGAACGAGGAATTATGAAGCTCACTGAGAGATGGCAAAAGGTTATCGGACAAAATGGGCAATATATCATTGCTTGATTTTTGTTCTTTATATAAATAAATGACCTTTGAAAAACATAGACAAAGTATGTCATGACTTTTCCAACAACCCAATAGCTGAAGAAGCTTGCCTTTCTCTCCCCAAAGCTTTGAGTCACTGGTCATGAATGTAGGTTGGGCGTATGGGATGGGAAGACCTTGACAATTGGTTAACACACCCTGAAAATGGAAGACAGCTGTATGCACATTAGGTTTGGGGAAAGTACTTGGTGGAGGCAAGACCCCTGAGCGGCTTCTGTTTGTTGATTGACTCTTGCTAGGGAAAGGTGTGAGAACTTCTTTAGCCATTTTCCCTGTCAGGTTGTATGGACACTGTGGATGACTCACCCACTTCCATTTTATACCAGCTGATTATTAGAGCCAGTTGCAGTATTTTTGGTCTCATTGCTAGTACTCTGTTGAGGAATGGATAAGCTTATACTTATCTGAGCCAATGAAAGGCAAGGACAATCTTTCTGGGCCTTCTTGAAAGGAAGTTCTGCCTTTAAGAGAGAGGAGTGACAGGTTAGCCGAATGATCTAAATGGAAAAGTGGAGAGATGATGAAACGGGGTTTCGGATGGCAGGACTGAACCACGGGATCAATTGACCCTGAAGTCAGCCTCACCTCTGGATTGCCTCTAGGATGAGCAAATGTATTTCTTTATAGTTGAAGTCACTCGAAGATCAGATTCAGTTATTTGCAGTGCCAAGCACTTGACTGAGACATAGGCCATTAGTATTTTTCTCCATGGCAGAGAATGGAATTATCCAGAGAGACAAACTAGTTTTTATCACTGCTTTTATGCCAAGTATATATTCCACAGGACATTTTCTAAAAATCTATTTGTAATGCTTCCAAGCAGATGGGAAATTTATTAGCTTGGTGAAGTCTCATTCCATTCCTGATTCTTTTAGTAACTAGGTGGGCAAACGTTAGTTTCTTTAGGTTTCTGTTTCCTCAGTTGGAGATGAAGGTGTTAGGAATCTCACTAGTTCTTAGAACTTAGTGTACATTTTTAAAAATGTGGGGGAAGAGTGCGTAAAATGCAGATTCTTAGGGCCCCCTTTAAAGATTCTAATAAACTTTTAGCAAGTGTAGTATTAGATGTAATTCTAATACAAAGTGATTCAAGGACCACACTGAGGCAATCTGAACTAAAAACACAGTAAGATCCTTTCAAGTTGGCTTGGAGTCCAATTTGTCTTACCCATCAACAATTCTTACCTGTACCATTCCTGTACTTTATTCTTTTCAGTTGTGAAGAAACCATTGGTTCTAACAATGAAGCTTTATTGGGATGGATGACCAAATGCAGGGGGTTATAGAATCACCAAGCAAGAAGGAACCACAAGAGGTCAATGCAGGTCACATCCCTGCTCCTGGGCTAGACACCATCAAAAATGCCCAGAGACATGGATGTCAGCTTGTGCTCACGGGATCTCAGGAACGTGGTGCCATATCCACCCTGGGTTGTTGCTTCATATAAACTCTTTCTAAGCACACAGGTCAGGGAGTCATAGGGTCAGTCTGACTAATCACATATTCTCATTTGAGGATTTTCATATTAGCCTGGTATGGGTGCCTGATTGTCAAAGAATTGGGAAATAAAACAAAACTTGGAAACTAATAGTATCCTGAGTACCATTTAATCATTGGAGATGCTTAAATGAATTCTTGACCTCATTAGGAATAATGCTTGAACTGGCAATATATGGAAGGCTGGTTAAGCTGAAGTTCACAATTGAGAGAGAATGCTAACTCATGGAAGTTCTTTCTTATAATTGGTTTAATCTCCTCCTGCTGCGATTTAAGCTGGTTTTATCTTCCATTCTTCTCTGTGGAGTGGGAATAAACTCTGGTTACCATTTCTCCTTAATAATCCTTCATTCTTTTGGAGAGTTGTTAACTTTCCCTTCAGACTTCTCTTTATATGACTAAAAAGTTCCACTTCTCGTAACGTTTCTCATACATTCCATTTTTCAAACATTAATAATTTTCATTTGGTGTCCCTAGACTTGCTCCAAATTTTCCACATGTTTAAGTAGTAGTATTGTAAATAGTACCAAAATAACAGCTCTGACAATTGTAGGGTGCAGTTTCCACACATTTCTTTGATATAGAGTGCAGTGTAAGGGGATGGAACATGGACTTGCCAGGCTGCCTGGGTTCAAATCCCAGGTCTGACACTTTGGGAGGTTATTTAACCACTGATCTCAGTTTCCTTGTCTGTGAAATGGGTATAATAGTGACTATCTCATAGGTTATTCAGAGCATTAAATGAGTCTACATACATAAGGAACTCACTACGATGAGTTCTGGCATGTGGCTATTATCACAGAGGGGTAGGTCATGGAAAAAGAGAGAATGCAGAAAGAATATTAGCCTTCTGAAATAAAGCTAGCTTTATTCATACAGAAGCCGAGTTATATATAAATGGTGTAAGGATCAGCAGCTATGGAACAAGAACGTTCACTGTTGGGAGTGAGAAACTTTCATGTTGCACATGCTGCTGGCTCTCAGGAGCAGGCTGCCAAGTACCTGGCACTTCTCTCTTACTTATTAGCTATGTGATTCCCTTAATGTCTCGGGATTCAGTGAATGCATCCATAAAAAAGGAATAAAAACAACTCATCTTCCTGCACTATATAAAGTTTTCAGTTTCTTTTGGGAGGTCTAGTATGTGGGTTTCTAACACTAAGTTTTGGTTAATGGGCGGTGGGATTTGGGAAAATAAAGCCACAAATAATCAAGCAACAATCTACGAAAAAAGCAAGGGAGAAAAACTGAAAATAAATGAGCTTCCTCTCCTAATGCCAAAATCCAATGGCAGAACCTCAATCAGTTTGGTTTGAAAAGCATGTTTTTGCATCTTATTTGGAGATAACGTGGTTTTGTGGTTTATCACGTAGGCACTGGCGTGGACCAGAATTTAGATTCTGACTATGCGATACACGTCAGCTTACTTATTCTCCTGGGCTTCCAATGGGCCTCATCTGTAAAATGGGGATATTTATTCGTAGGCCTACCTTACAGGATTGTTCTAGGAATAAAAGTGAGAGAACATGTGTAAAGCACTTGGCAGAGCGATGGCACACTGTAAGTCCTCAACGAGTGGTACCTGGTGTGGTAGGTCTCTATTTTGGAGGTACCAGAATTCAAAACTAATGATCACTTCTTGGTCTTTCGGGATGCATGTGCGTCCAAATGCTGTACCTGGAGTTGAGATATGAGAACCTCAGGTTTTGACGAGTGAAGGTGCGAGTGATGAAGTAGGAGCAGGGAGCGGGATGGCAATGTCTCCCTTCCGAACCTGAGCATGTTTGTTCAAGTGCAGGGTTGGCTGGGGATGAAGGGCAGGCCCAGAGGAGCGCTGAGGTGGGGGAGGCAGAATGGGTAGCCACATATGATAATGCAAACCACATTTCCTGGCTCACCACTTAGTTCTTTCCCTTGGGAAATTTTTACTGGTATTTTGCCTTACTGTGAATCTTTGCACTTCCTGTTATTAACTGGTTAAGAAGATAATTATAACATGGTTATGGGAAACGGTAATGAAATATACCTTACTCTACAGCAAGGGAACAAGACTTCTGCCATTTGGGAGAGACAGGCAAAGCAAGCCCTTCCTTTTAAAATAACGTTTATTCCTTTTAGAATTATAAAGTAATATCTTATTTTAGAAATTATTTTAAAACACAGATATATAAGGATTATTCAAATGACAAATGTTCTCACCATTTAGTGATAATTATAGTTTGTACTTTGTGAAGTTTTTCTTTTCCTTTTTCTCAATCTCTGATTGTATATGTATTTATGCATATGTTATATAAGCAGTATATGATATTTAGGCATTTCATATAATATTTAAACAAAATCTAAATCAAAATGTAAATATATTAAAATCTACATACATGTACATACATAATTTTACATCCCTATTTTAGTAGTATTGTGTGGTAAACATTTCTTTATATAATTACATATTTTTTATAAGTGCATAGTTTTGCATTTGTAGTATAATTTATGTAGCCAGAACAGTATTTAGGTTATTTCCAAATTTTTATAAGTGAAGCTGCTATAATAATTTTTCCACAAAAATTCCTGTGTACATATGTGGTTATTTCTTTGGGATAAATTTCTTCCCCAATATGTTAATATTCCCTATAAGTTGCCAAGTTAACTTCTAGGAAGAAGGTGACATATTACAGTTTGCAATGTATGAAAATTCTTATTTTACTTCATCGTCATGAATTAGCATAATTATTTTTTGAAACTTTGTTAGTTTGCTACGTAGTTTCTCCTTGTTTTTATAATGTGTGTATGTGTGTACATGTATTGGGTTTTAAAAAACAGGTGAATTTGAAAAGATTGTTGTCTATTTGTATTTCTTTAATTTAATTTCTATTAATGTACTTTGACCATAAATGGAATATTTTTACTTATTTTCTAATGAGTTCATATTTACACTTGTATATATGTTTGTGTTTATATGCCTATTAAGATTATATTCCCTATCATAAATGTTCCATTTCCCCATAGTTTTTCATTTGTATTTGCATTTTGTTTATATAATTTGATATGACTTTTTCAAATTTAGTATATTTAACTCCATCAATACTTTTCTTGGTATTTTTAATGCTTAGAAATTCCTAAGATCAATGTATTGCTTTTACAGAAAATCAATTTTTATAATTCATTTTTATTTGTAAAATGAAACCATTTATTCCACCTTGAATTTATTTTGGTGTGGAGTATAAGATAGTGTGCAAATTCACAATCTTGTCTTTTTGCATAAACCTAAAGGATTTTTTTGTTTGTTTGTTTTCTTTCTTTTTGTAATACATAAAGATTTCCCTAAGGCAAGGGAAGATTGCAGAAGCAAAACAATCTGCCTCTGAGCTGCTGCAGGCTATGTGAGGTGGGATAGAAAGGGTCAGTCACTGGCCCCTGGCTCTGGGGGAGCCTTAAGCCATGGGCCAGTGTTGTTATAGCCAGCCGAGCTGGCCTGGGTCTGTGTTCAGAGGGAGACATTTAGAGGCTTATGCTCTCAAGGTTCCCAGTCAAGTCATAGAAGCAACAATCTTCTGTTGATTGAATTTTAACTTAATTTAATTTAATTTTCTTGGCAATCACAGATGGTGTCATCCAGCAGCTAGAGGCTAAAAAGGGGCACTCCACAAACTGAATGAAAACATATTGAGTTATAATCAGAAGCACAAGCAAATGGAAGCAAAAGTGTGACTATCAACAGTGAGTTGCAGTGTGGATTCTCAGTACAGCAAAGGGGCGGGCGGTGGGGGACTGGTCTCCATCAAGTGCTTTGTGCACGTTTAAACAGTAACAGTGATGTCACCTAGGAAAGACTCTTCTCAGGGTTACAATCCACACGGGAGGGTTCAAAACCAAACAAAAACAGTGAAGGAAAAGTATTCAAGTGTACTTAAATGAATAGAATCAACACAGTTAAAATTATATTTGATTAGAAACAATAGAAACATTTTTCATGTAGAGTAGAATTTTATCTCAGTCCAAAGCAAGGGCAGGGAACACACCTTGGTTTCATTGACTGTGCTTTGGCGTTGTCATATTCAAATATTTGTTGCAAAAAATTACCATATTTTTGATGTTTGATATTTCATGTTTCCGGAAATTACAAGTCTCTCTGTTTCTGATGCAAAGATACGAGTGGGCACTAAGTGTCTCCTGCAGGGAGAAGGTACTCACTCCCATGAGTTATACAGGAGAGTCAGACAGGAGGGGGTTCTGAATCATCGTAGGACCTCTGCCTCCAGATGTGTTATTTATTCACCCAGTTAACAGCCATTTCCTGTAATCAGTAAAAGCTGATCAATCGTCCCTGATTAAGATGGAGCCAAGAGTTTTCTGGCCAGGGAAACGTCTGTGTCGCTACTAATCTACCCACATGGCCGATGGGAAGGGAAGCAGCTACAGGCTTCTGTGCTGGAAAGCTCTCACCCCAGCTGCTGTGGTCCTCTTTATTGCCGGGTGTCGACGCTTAGGCCTGGGCCATTTTCTGATGCAACCCTGATATGATGACACTCTCTTTCTGTCAGTCTTGGCTGTGTTTTGGATGTTTCAAGCCATATTCACTGGGATATGAACTCAGCATTGTTCATTTTTTTTTTCCAATTTTGGTGAATAAATGGTATGCTTTCACAAAAATTTGTGAAAACGCAACCCAGATAAGCAGGTGGCTCTAAAGGTCGCTGTCAAATATCTCCCCCCCACACACACACACACTTTTAAATAGAAAACCGGCACTTTGAAATGCTCAAATTGTACTGTTTTCTATACCCTTGTAACAGGTCAGGTGCCAAAGCTTGATGAACGAGATAGAATCACACAATGGGATCAAAGGGCCGGCCAGCCCAGTTCATTTCCAGGGGAAAAGCTCACCAGTACACAAAGGAGGAGAAAGAGCTCTGCTTGAAACCAATTCTCCCTTGAAGTACAAACGTAAAAGAAAGGACATCACCAGGAGCAGTTATCCCTCTGGTTAGAGTAGTTTTGCAAGCCAGGCCTGGGCACGTAGAAGTCAATTATTTGATGAACGGGGGAAATAAAAGCAGTTCATTTGGATGAAAAGGAAACCCTCACCCAAACCGTCTCTTAAAAATTATCTGGATAATTCAGGTGAAAGCGGCCTTTTCTGTCTCCTGAATTATTTAGGTAATTGATTATGCCCATCTGCTCCTCTTGAGAGAACTTAAGGACCAAATGCTTTTTTGGCGTCTCCTTTTCTATCCTTCCCTTTTATGTGACTTACTCCTGTCTGTGTCAGGAGGTTCTATGAATAATCACACACCAGCTGTCACTGGTTCTATTTTCACCTGTTCTATTGGCAAATTTGAGCAATCCCAAATTGGGGTGGCATTCCCCAACTGGCTGAGTTCACCTAAATGGTTCTTCAGCTAGGAGATTGTCCTATCACCGGCCACTTGAAAAGGAAGTCTGCCTTTTGGGTATGTGCAATCTAATTGGTGGTACAGATAGAATTCTATTCACAGAGAGATTATTACAGGGTTGTTTTCTTGACACACGGAAATTCAGGAACCTTTTGAGTTCGTCTCCATGTGGGTGATTCTGACCAGAACAGCCCTTTGTTTTTAAATGGTTTCCCCATAGCTGTTTTTTGCTTCCTGGCTTTGGTCCTATCCCAGGTGGTGATGGAGCACTTCAAACTCAAGGGAGCAAATGGAAAAGGGTCAGCATCTGGCTCCTGGATACGGCCTGTGCCCTGTCGGGGCGCCTCCGCTCAGTGCTAAGACCCTAGGGCAAATACGCGAAATAGGCTATGTGATAGGTAAACAGAAGATCGCTAAACTCGAGTCCCAAACCCTTGGGTTCAGGTGTCCTCTCCAATAGTTATTAAGTTCATGGCCTTGGAGAAACCACATAAGTTTTCTGAGCCATGGATTCTCCACTTGACCCTCCCTGGATTGTTATGAGATTTGAATGGGAGCCTGAAAACATTTAGTGAGCTATCAGTAAGGCATGTGATTATATGACAAAGGGGTGCCTGGTCTAGAATAATAACAGGCATTGAGCACCTACTATGTGTCAGGCATTGTTCTATTTTATATCTAGTCACTCATTTATCATCACAACCCCTGTAAGACGAGTACTATTATTATTTGTTCCACTTTTCAGATGGAGACAATAAAGCACAGAGAGGTTAAGTAACTTGTCTTAGGTAACCCAGCAGAGAGGATTCTGGCTCTGGAGTCTGAAATCTTAACTTCTCTATCTATACGGTCTCTCTAGGAGCAGTGGGCTTTGGTAAGTGGGTGTGGGTCTTTGAGAAGTACAAGTCTAGTCTTGTTTTGGCTAAATTGGCTGACTGGCTGGTCTAACCAATGGAGACCTGCTCAGCCAGGGGATGTCTGAGGCCTCAATCGTGTGGGACCATTGGGCATGGTAGCTACTGCTGAGGTCAGTGGAGCCATCTGAGTGCCCCCCTCCGCCTCCCTTCCAGCCTCGCACCCACTGTCCTGGCAGTCAGGAAGTTATTGTGCAACAATGGCAGGCTGTATGGGAGGCAGAGGAACAATCCTGGAACCCCGTGGGGCCACTTTACACGTCCTCCTTGAATTAGCCCTTCTCCTTCATTTTCAGGACACAGCTGTGATTACTGCCCCTGTGGGCGCAGGGATCTGCACACTGCCCTGTAAGCCACATGGGGCGCATAACACCTTCCTTTTGTCCTTAGTTCTGTGGTGATTCTTCCTGATACTCATAAATCCATGCCTACCTATTAGGGGCTTATCACCGCAAGTCCAGGACACCCAGTGATTGACGCTCCCCGGTCTGCCTTTCTCGAGGGAAAAGACAAATCATCAGGAATTTTGAACATATGTCTCTTGAACCCGTGCTATGTTGCTACTTGCTGTGCATGAAATTTCACATTATAAATCATGAAATCTTGGCAAGATTCTGCTTGTTTGCCAATGAATTTTGATTTGGCTTTAGAGCAGTGGGAAGTGCAAATACAATTAGGTTTGAAAATTATTCAAGAATCGTTTTAATGCTCCCAGGAGATTGCTCTGCTAACCCATGTGGATTTCTTCTCCCTATCAGAATTTAACCACTTCAGGGAGGCTTTTGATTAGAAAGAAAATGTAAAATCTTTTGGAATGAGACCATTTGTGAACATAAATTATTGGACAGTTGCTCATATTTGCTTAATGCTTTGGAGAGATAGAAAAGGGTATTCGAGATTTTAAATTTTATATAATGTGACATCTGAAAACTTACCTTGATTTTCTTAATGAAATATTTTAACCTCATTATGAAAATATTATTAATGAATAATAATAGCTACTACTTATGAGCCACTTTCTCTGTGTTAGGCACTTTATACAATTTCTGCTATTCTTCTCAGATATCTTTGCAAGTTAGAGATTGTATTTTTTTACTTTATGTATGATAAAAGTTTGTTGTAGTCTCAGGGAAGTTGAGTAACTTGCCCAGGGCCATAGAGGTGGTTATCAGTAGAGCTAGAATTTCAATCGTGGACGTTGTAACATTGTAACTCCAACCCCACAACCTCTCAGACCTGCTGGCTCCTCTGAACAAAGGGGAAGGCATAGAACTTCAGTCTCATCCTTTCTCTGACATCACTAGTTAGTGAATTTGAGATCACAGCCTCAACCTGTGGTTGGCCACGTGCAGCTAGGATCAGCCAGGAATCTGAGAGGGCCTTGGGGGGAAATTCCAGAGTAGGCTCCTTTCACTGGATGAGTGGAATAGCGGAGCATGATGGCTAAGCATTTGGGTTCGGTGTTACCCACACTTGGTTCCAATCCCAGCTTTATCAACCTGGGCAAGTTTCTTACCCTCTCTGAGTTTCAGTTCTTTAGAGGTAAGTGGAGCATAATAATTGCATACAGTTTATGTGGATTAAACAAGAGATTGTAAAGCATTTAGCATAATGTCTGGCATGTGGTGGGCTCAATATTGTCATGTATGATTTTTGTTATATCTTGCTTTGGAGGGAGGAAAACTCACACTGGCAGAGGTCATCTCCATTGCTCAGATTATAGCTTTATTCATATCATTTCCTTGTTTCTCCCATGCACCAAAACTGCTTAAATAGTTAACATTGTGTATCTTTGAAGAAGAGGAAGGTGAATTTCAGTTTATATCTATGTATAATTTTACCAAATACTCTCAGATACACCATGCATATATCATTTCATGTAGTCTTCACAGTGACATTGCATGATCTATAAGCAGGTATCCTGTTCCCATTTTCATAGATGGGGAAGCCTGGGTTCAGTTCAAATCATTCCCTTAAGACCACATTGCGCAGTAGTGGCAAAATCAAGACTTGATTCCCAACCTTCAGACTCTCCTTCCAGGGTTTTCTTCAGCACAGAGAACCTAGGTGTCTGGTAATACCACCAATACAATGCTGACAAACATTCACATTGCACTTATTGTGCTAAGCACTTTATATACATGATCTGATTTAGTCCTCAGAACAGCCTGGGCAGTGGATCCTGCTATACAGGTGAGGGCACTGCGACTTGGGGAGGTTAAGTGGCCTCTGGTCACATGTTACATGAATGTGAAGCTGTCTGTCTTTAATACTGAGGTCCTACAGTGCTGCACCCTCTCTGGTGCAATTCCTTCTGGAAGCGATAAACCTATAGATCTGAGTATGGAATGAGGCCATGAGACCTCAAATTGGTCTTGTTCAGGTTGCTGGCGTTGTGGCTCCTTCTCTCAAACACGAGGATATGAAACACTCAGGACTTGACCTGTGGCCTGGGGGCTCAGAGAATTACATGGAGATATGGGGAAGCCTATTCTTTTTATATTAAGACCAATCTGGAAATAGTATAGAATAAGATGCTAAATTTACATGAATATTAAAGAATGAACAGGAGACTTCAACTATAATACATTTAAAGCTTTTTGATGCTGTTTACAAAGCCTCTAGGTACACGAGCTTAATGCTACTGCTATGAGGGGCACCTGGTGGAAAAGTTTTTGAAATCCTGACTCAGCCAGTGTCCAAAGTCCTTTCTCTGTTCTGGCAAATGATGAACGCATAGATCTGTGAGCTACAATTGCTTTTTGCAACTCGTTGCAGTAAGAAGCTGTTGGCCATTGATTAGCAATGGGCACATTTTTCACCAAAGCCTTTGCCCTCCCCTTGCTCTGCTAATCCTGTTTGCAAGCATTTCCCCACAGAGATCGCTGCTTTCTAATAATGAATAAGCTCGCACTTGTGAGTTCAAACTGGCAAATTGCCACCAGACATTTATTAGCTCTGGATTAATGGATCAAGACTCAAACTTTCTAGTTAAAAGAACAAGACAAGCCCTCAGGATTCGAGACTCTTAAAAAAAATCTCAAATCACTTGGCATTAATATATATATATATTTTTTGCAGTTCTGGGAGTTAGTATTTTTTTCTTCCCCTCCCTTGTAGAGTTTGATTTGTAAGTAAAGCTGCGAGAAGAATTTATTGTTCCACCATTGGGAGCAGGGAAAATTGCCAACCCTGGAAAATGTTCACATTGTAATCTTGGGAATTTTGAACAGGGGTGGTGTCCTGGCAGAGGAAAGTACTGCTTAGTATATAGGATACTGGAATATGTTGGGAGACTAGCATGGCCACTACCTGTGGGTTTGGAATGGCGGGAGAAGTCAAGGTGGTCAGCCTAGACAAGGAAAGACTCCATGGGCTGTGTCGATTGTCTGGGAGTTTCTGGCCTGGGGGAAGAAAGTCACTCTTATTCTTAGCACCCCAGAAATCTGAACAGAGACCACTGGGTGGAAGCCTTGGGAGACACATTTTAATTCAGAAAGAGGATGGAGTTTCTAGAATAGTTGAAGAAGCTCAGTTATAATGCCTGCATCAGGAAGCATTCGAGCCTCAGTCCAAGAAGGAAAGGGGAGAGAAGGAGAAGCTTACTTCAGTGAGCTCACAGTATGAACTGGGACTTTCCTCCATCAACTCTTTTCATCTTGTCAACATCACTGTGAACTTCATGAGCGTGATAACTCTCATTGTACACAGAGAAGGCATCTAAGAGCTGGGGTAGGGATGCCCAATGAGAGAGGAAAGCAGGTTCACCAGGCGAAAGGAGGCTGGATGGTGGGGTGGGGAGGAGACCACGTGGCATTTCAGGTGTTCAAAATCAGCAGGTTAGTTAGTAAGACTAAGTGGTGATACTGAGACCCTCCCATTTGCAGCTTCAGTGGCATAGAATTGAAGGTTGTTCCCACTGGAGTGATCACATAGCTGTGAGCCTGAGTCATCCATGTGGATGCTGAAGTCATCAAGAAAGGTGCAGAGGATTATGAGAAGAGAGCTAGAGTCCTAAGGGAGAAGGTAGAATGACCCTCCAAGAGCTTCCAGGATGGAGGGAGAGAGGTGGATAGTGCTGGCTTTAGAAGAAGAGAGATTGTTGACTTTTGGCAGAGATATAATGATCTGGAAGCTGCCTCAGGAGTTCACTAGTAAGCTCCCTCCTTCCCACCAATATCATAGACATTAATTGTTTGATTGTGAAGAACTATTATGCTTAGACTCAGTGAAGACGAAAAAGGAGTAAAAAATGTAACTTCTGTCTTCAAGCATTCTGCATTCTGATTGGGTACGCAAGACATGTACTCACGTGGCGAAAGATGGGTTCTTAGGTGTAGGGGAGCCTTTCATACTTTTGCGTTTGGACCTTGAAGGAGTTAGCCAAAGATGAGGCAGATGAGCGTTGAAAGTAAGGATCCCTCAGGATTTCACTGGATGGAAGTGGCTCCAGCAGTACCACCGAGGGGTGATTGGCATGATGTGTTCAGAGGGTGGTTCGTGAGTGTCCGGGAGCAGAGGGGACTGAGTTGGTATGTAGCATGACCTGAAGGTGGGCCTTGACCTCTACTCAAGTGAAGCTGAGAAGCTCACATTTAGCCCTGGTTCTGTGGTAGTGGTCCTCCATTGAGGAGACAAGGACAGAAAGATCTTAGTCAAAGTAAAAGAGTGCATTAGGGTGCAATTGAAAGGAAAATGCATCTTCTCTGGGTTTCAGCTACTACTTTCTGGCAGATGATTCTCAAATCTGTTTTGTTAGTGCCGACATTTCCCTCTCAGCCTTCACTGTTTCAATGACACCCGCCTTGCCAAGTTAAATGCTAGCATTGTTACTGTGCTTCCCCATAACCACCCCTTCCACGGTCATCTTACCTTCAGTGGCTCTGCTATGCTCTGATACTCTTTAAGAATGAATCATCTGAGATTATCCCCAAACTCCCTTTCTTCCTCCTTTTGACATTTAATGGTTGATTATTGTGTGTCAGGCACTGTGTGGGGAAACCGAGTTGAGTGAGTCTTGGTACCTGGCCTAGAGGAGCTACCAGGTTACCTACAGGGAACAGTATGGGGTGTACACTCGGTTATGGGGAGCCAGACCTGGCAGCCGAGTGTAGGGAGGGAGGAAAGGCTACCTGAAGGTGATACCCAGAGCAAGGCTGAGGAGATGAGTAGGAGCTAAAAGTGGAGAAGGGAGGGTCGTTTCAAGAAGAGGGACGCATACAAAGCCCAGAGATGAGAACAGTGACTATTTCTGGAGCATCAGGTGAAGCAGGGAGTGTTCAGAAGAGAGACTGGCCGCTTAGCCCTCATCCAGTGATTCCTAGCCTGATAATTTTTCTCCGTTTTCCCAGATACTATCTTGACAGAGCTGGATTATTTTATCACTGAAGCCACCCAGAAACACACATTTAACCAATTTCTATGCCTATAGCTTTCTTCTAATCTTTAGTTCTTGCAACACCAAATAGTGTCACTGAAGAGTTCCCAAATCTGTTTGGAATTACATATAACTTCCTATTATCCTTTCAAGATCCTCTGCTGAAAATGCCTCCTCTCCTACTCTGTGGTATCTAGCTGTTAGTGTGATTCCGGTGTGTGTGTGTGTGTGTGTGTGTGTGTGTGTGTGTGTGTGTGTGTGTGACCTTGATGAGGCCTTCTTCTTGTTCCTGGTACCACACCTGCAACATCTAGCACCCAGCTCTCAGTCAGGACGTCGATTGTCCCTCTTCTGGCAAACCATGTCCACCCCTGCCTTCCAACCACACGAAGGCTCCTGTCTTTCATCAACTTCTGCCTAGAATTGGCCACAGCTCTTAGATTTTATTTTATTGAGGACTGATTTTTTTTTAAATCCAAAAGAAAGACCATTTCTATGATTTTTTTTAACTGCAGAAGAAAATATTCATGTTATTCCATGTTGCTTATGTAATAGTCACATAGAGAACTGCTCCAGAAAAATGTTTGTTTCCCTTGATTAAATGGTATACTTTCTTCTATGAGATAATGAGAACCATTTATTCTTTTCCCTTTAGTTTCCTTCTGGAAGCTCAGAGCTAACTTTCATGTTTAACTGTAGTAACTCTATCACTTAAGGTTTTTAGCTCAATATTGCATACAGACCTTTGTAACACATGATGCTGTTCAGCAGACTACCTCAAGTAATGAACTTCTGTCATTAGAACTGTACAAACCAGGTTGGAGGACCACATGCCAGAAATTTTTTCTCCCGTGCTTTATACTTGAATGCCTTCAATGGAAGGGACAGTAAGCAGTGGAGTGGGGATTGCAACCCACACAATATGGCCCCACAGTCCTTGCTCTTAACTTTTACACCATTCTGCTTTCCCAGTTGATCAAAGAGAAGAACCCCAAAGTATGAATCTAAAAGCATTAATGAGATGGAGTAAAAACAGCAGAAAGCAGTAATGTATCTGGGTATGTATGGAAGCAAAAGTTTAAAAATATATTGTGATTCCCACCCTCTATTCTGTATTACTTGATGTTGTGAATCAAGTACCCATCTGATGAATTCTCCCCAGGGCCATATTTAGAGTATCTGTATCATAAGTGGAATGCTTTGCTTTTGCAGAAAAATGAGAAAACTGGCTGGCTGCTGTTTACAGTAATCATGGGTCACATTCTAAAGCCCTTCCATAAGTCAGGGTGTTGCGGATGCATTTTCTACGTTAATTCATTGAATTAGCTGGGCAAATACTTAGTGAGAACTTGTTCCATGCCAGGCAATAGTCTAGGCAGCAGTGAACAAAACTGACAGATATCTTTGCCTTCATGGAGCTTAGACTGCAGGGACACAGGCAATAACTATCAAATGCAACAAATACAATATGACATAGTGTATTAGGAGATGAGATGGTAGGGGATATGGATATTGAGGTCGTCAGTGTAGACCTTATTGAGAAGATAGAAGTTGAGTAAAGACTTTATAGAAGTGTGGGAATAAGTTGACTCTGTGGATATGTGGGTAAGGAAGATGCCAGACAGAGGCAACAGCCAGTGCAAAGGCCCTGAGGTAGAGGCCTACCTGGTGTGTTTGAGAGACAGCAAGAAGGCCAGTGTGACTACAGCAGAGTGAATGAGGGGGGCAGTGGTAGGAGATGAGGTCAGAGAGGTAATTTGGCTCAGATCGTTAAGGGTCTTGTAAGCCATTTTAAGGGCAATTTTTACTCTGAGTGAAACAGGGAGTCATTAGAGGATTTTGAGCAGAAAAGTGACATGACTTCTTTCTAGTTGCTGTGTGGAGAGTAGGCTGTTGGGGACAAGAATAGAAGCAGTTAGAGGGTTATTACAGTAATTCAGGAGAGATGATAGTGGTCCTCAAGGTGAAGTATTAGAAGTAGCCATATTCTGGATATACCGTGAAGCCAATAGAGTTCTCTGACAACCCGGATGTGTGGAGGGAGAGAAAAAGAAGAGTAGAGTCAAGACGGACACCAAGGAGGGAACGCAGTCAACATTGACTAGGGTGGAGAATGACTGTCAGAGGTTTGTTCTTAGATATTTTGATTTTGAAGTTTCTATTTGATGAAGTAGGCAGTTGAGTCTGGAATTCAGAGGAGGTCTGGCAGTTGTTGACGGATAGATAGTATGGGATTTGATGATATCAACAAGGAAGTGAGGGAGGATAAAGAACAGAAAAGAACCAGGCTACTTCAACATTAAAAGTGTGGGGACAACTGAGAAAGAGCTACCAGTGAATATGAAGAAAACTAAGAATGTAGTATTCTGGAAACCAGGGGAGTGCAGTGTGTCAAGCAGGAGAGATAATCAATTGTGTCAAATACCAGTGATACATCAAGATGACCCCTGGATTTATCAACGTGGAAATTACTGGTGGTTTTGACAAAATATAAGAAGAAAAGATGAATAATAGTAACAGTGCAAGACAAGACTATTTTATTTAACCTTTAATACATTTGCAATATAGCAATGCTATGCTACTTACAGCCATATTTCTCATGAAAAATACGCTTAGCAATACAATGAACAATCTATTGTGTGTTCACTGTCCTGTGGAGCACTGCTGAGGATGCTCAGGAGCTATGTCGCATACTGCACCATACTGTGGAGACTGGGGGAGAGGCATGCCTTAACTGAAAGTGGAAAGCTACAAGAACGTGAACTGTTAGCAGTGGAGAAGACAGGAGCCCAGCCAGGCTCTCCCAGGTGTGAAGAGCAAGGCACCTGGGAAGATGAGGAAGGCGAAAGATGTGTTTTCCCACATTCTTGTTGTGCACTTGACCTCCCAGGGAAATCTATTTGAGCAATGAGTAGGCAAGCTTAATAAACATCTGTCCTCATGGAAGTGTTCCTGGTTGACTAAGTCACAGCTAGCCCCATTCTGTTTTCTTGGTGTGGTTAAGATGCCGGTTACGGGTGCAGAAGTAGTGGAAAGTCCAGGAGAAGACAGACCAGGACAGGGAAGCAGGATAGACTCACGATGGAGGCAGATGCCCATGTGGTTTCTCAGCAGGAGAGACTCTAGGGGAAGTCCAAGCAGGCATTTTAGGCCGTGTCAGGAAGCTCTGGTGTTATGCAAAAGCAGACATTTCGGAAAAACTAAAGTGATAAAAGTGGCATATTGAGCATGTATTATGTAGCAGACATTATACTAAGTATAAACGACATGCATTTTACTCAGGTCGTTAATCCTACGAGGTAGGTATTATTAATATCCCCATTTTTAGATGAGGAAACTAAGGGATCAAATGATATGTCAGAGGACTATAAAGGGTAGAGTCAAAATTCAAACCCAGGCGATTTGATTTCAGGTGATCTGCAGCCTTACCACCATACCATACTGCCTCCCAAGAAGCTGCTGTGTTTTGGCCAAAGTACCAAAAAATACTCTCATAACATCATTTGAATATATCTTACCTCTTTTTGGCAAAAGTGGAAATAGAAGTCTCATCCTAGGTCATACAGTAGATAAGGAGGCAGAGTGGACATTTGAGCCAATATCAGCCTGGTTGCAAAGGCTGTGATGGACTTTCCATGATAGTGGGCTGCTTCCAGCAAGAGCAGAACTGATTTCAGAGCTTCAGGCAGGGACAGGCCTGGAGATGGCCCTGTCTACAGAGATTAATGGCCAAGTAGGAGTGACAGAGTCTTTATAATCAGCCTGAGCTGGGCAAGAGTCCCTAGCTGCCCCTTCATAGACTTGCCCTTGGGTACTTTAACCTTGTTGGGCCTCCAGGAACTCCTCTTGAAAATGAGAATAAAATATCCATATCATAAGGTTTCTGTATAGACTAAGTGAGTATGATGAAAATGTACATAGTGAAAATTTCCTCAATGATGGTACATATTCTTATTTTAGAGGCAAATTGTCATTGTATTATTCTAGAAGTGACTACCTCATCCAAGTTCCAGATAATACCAAAATTTCAGAATAAAACCCACAGAGTTCTCTGGAACATCCTTCTTTGTAAATGAACTTGATGTGGTAATTGTAGCACTTTCTTGTGTCTTGTGTGCAATAACTTCAAATTTTACATGCTAAGAATGGAAACAAATACTACATTCTCTGATAAAGGAAGAGTAAGAAAAGTATATTAGCTGCTTTGCTTTTCTGAAGGCCTGTTGTAAATTTCAAAATATAGCAAATCATTTGCTACGGGAGACTCCAAAGTGAAATTGAAATGATTACTGAATCAGTGAGTTAAACATCAATTGATTGTTTTTGTAACTAGCCTCTAATTGATAAAAAATTATGGGTTTCAATATCAGAAGGGAATACGATATCCCTAGTAATAAGCAGTGTTAATTTGGTCCATGTGGGAAACTGGGGAATTGATAATTCCATAGAGAAAGTCTGCTCTGGAAGCCATGACGTAGTTGCACTAGAGTTGGTATGGACAAACACAGGATTTATGGAAGGAGATGCCATTATTACCCTCTTTTAAAGGGCAAATATGAAGACTGTGTTCTCTTATTGTCACACTATTTACTGGGAAATTCCATTGTTCTGTTCTCAGTACAAAATGTTGAACCAAAGCCATAGGATAAAGATTAGTAGTGTGAAAGTTTACATGCTATGATAGCTTCATGAGCTTGGAAAAGTCACTTTACTTCTGTGAACCTCAGTTTCCTCATATGTAAAAGTAATTTTACAATGCGCTAACAGCCAACATTCAACAATTGCTTACTTTGTACCGGGAACTGTGCTAAACGCTTTATATGTACTTGCTTAAGTCTTATAATAACTTAATGAGATAGATAACATTTTCACCTCCATTTTAGTCATTTCAGTCCCAAATTTGGTGTCCTTCCTTGCAGTGTATTTAACTTCGAGGAACTCTATGGGAAACAGAATTGTTTAATCTGGAAAGGATTCTAGGAACCCCAAGTGATAATATTTCCCAATTGTAGTGTTGATGCCTTCATCTACACTTTAGGGATTGTAGTGAAAGGCCTTTAGCAGGTTTCAGTCCTTTGCAGTTTAGTTTTGCTATTTATGCTGAGGTAGTTTATTTTTGATTCAATGTACATTTGAATAATGGCCACAGTGCCATTTCTTTTCAGTGAGTACCTTTTATGTAATCAACAAATAAGCTGAATTTTAGAGATTTTAGCTTCTTAAATTCTGTTAGCTTTCCTCTGCTTATATTTTAACTTACAAACTGAGAACTCCATTTCCCTTGCTTAATAAATAGATTTGGTGAAATGTGTTCCATTTTCCACATTTAAATCCTTTTTAACTAGAAATTGGGAGATGAAAAGGCCTTGGTTCTTATGTATCGTCACATAAGTATCACGTGTCTATTGATAAATGAGTAGGATCTGCAGTTTATAAGAATTAGCAATAATAGCAATAATAATAAAGATAATGTTACTATTGGTTGAGTGGCTGGCACTGTGCTAATTGTTCTACACAAATTATCTAGTTTAATTTAATCCCCATAATGACTCTGAAGTTCTGTTATTACCTATATTTTATAGGTGAGAAAGCTCAGGCTCAGAGAGGTAATGTGATGTGTCTAGGTTCACACAAAGGTGTATCCACATGGGCCTGGCTCAAAATACAAGCTCTTGTTTTCTGTTCATAGTGCCATCCCTCCCAGGAGGGTCCTGGTCCATTTTTCTTTTCCTCTTCATTATTATAAATTTATTGGGGCAACATTGGTTAGTAAAATTATATAGGTTTCTAGGGTACATTTCTATAATACATCATCTATATATCACATTGTGTGTTCACCACCCAGAGTCAGTTCTCCTTCCATCACCATATATTTGACTCCCTTTTCTCTCTTCTACCACCCCCCTCCTCCCTTACCCTCGGGTAACCACTAAACTGTTGTCTGTGTCTATGAGTTTCTGGTTTTTTGTTTGTCTGTCATTTTGGTTTGTTGCTTTCAGTTTTATATACCACATATGCGCCAAGTCATATGGTTCTCGACTTTTTCTGTCTGACTTACTTCGCTTAGCATGATAATCTCAAGACCCATCCATGTTGTTGCAAATGGCAGTATTTCATCTTTTCTTATGACCAAGTAATATTCCATTGTGTGTGTGTGTGTGTGTGTGTATATCGATATCTATATCTATATCTATATATCTATATATCACATCTTTATCCAATCATCTATTGAAGGACACTTTGGTTGTTTCCATGTCTTGGCTACCGTGAATAATGCTGAACATAGGGGTATATATATCTTTACAGATAAATGTTTTCGGATTTTTCAGATAGATACCCGAAAGAGGGATTGTTGGGTTGCATGGTAATTCTATTCTCAATTTTTTGAGGAACCTCCATACTGTTTTCCATAGTGGCTGTACCAATTTACATTCCCACCAACAGTGTATGAGGGGTTTTTTTTTTCTTCACAACCTCTACAACACTCATTATTTGTCTTGATGATAATAGCCATTCTAATAGATGTGAGGTGATATCTCATTGTGGTTTTGATTTGCATTTCCCTCATAGCTAGTGAAGTTGAGCCTTCTTTAATATATCTGTTGGCTCTTGCATGTCTTCTTGGGAGAAGTGTCTGGTCAGGTCCTCTGCCCATTTTTTAATCGCCTCTAACTTGCCCCACCTTTCTCTTCTGTGCATCACTGTTCTCTTCTTCTCACCCCGTCACAGTGTTTTCCCTTGCTCCTCTCCTTATGTGTTATAAATTCTCCCCCTTCCTCATTACTCTATCTTAAAAGGAAATCTTTATTCCGAAATCCATTTCAGCCCTAGGTTGATGGTTCTGAAAAAAGAGTTGGAACAACTCCTGGGACATCTTTGACCAGACCAGAGGGCATCTTCCACCCAACTGGTTAGTTTTCTTTTAATGTTTTGGTTACTTTTCTCCCCTGTCAAGACCCTTACTCCCTCTCTCCCCCAGTCATCATCTCCAGCATCTCTGTGCTCAGGAAGAGCCTTGCCTTGTGCTTCTCAGATGTCCTTACTCCTGCTAACCCATCACCTGGAAAGCCCTTCCTCTACCTCTCTACCTATTAAAATTGTATCTGCTTTTCAGGCGCTGCCTGAAATAGCAGTGTCTTCCACAGCTTTCCTGGTTCTCCAATTGGGTGCAATTTTCTTGTCCCTTTGAATCCTATGGTACTTTGCCCACATCCTGAATCATATAATAATAGTAGTGGTGATGATGGTGGTGATGATGAGAAGGAGAAGGAGGATGAAGACGAGAAGCA
The DNA here is from genome assembly GCF_001890085.2 of Hipposideros armiger. Taxonomy (NCBI): domain Eukaryota; kingdom Metazoa; phylum Chordata; class Mammalia; order Chiroptera; family Hipposideridae; genus Hipposideros; species Hipposideros armiger. The sequence continues at coordinate 5,092,336 of NW_017731362.1, forward strand.
GGAGGTGAAGGAGGGGGAGAAGAAGAAGAGGATGGAGATCAAGACAAAGAAGGAAGAACAGGAGGAGGAGGAGGAGACCTACGATATGCCATTCGCTTCACATGTAACGTCTCAGTTAATCCTCACAACCATCCTAGAGGTTACATAATGTTATCACCTTTTACAGATGAGAAAATGAGTCTTAGAGAGGTTATGTGCATGTCCATGTGCTTCCCTATTTTGGAGACAGTCCTCTCTGACTGCAAGAACTGGGTCTCCTTTACCTCAGGCTCCCTTCAGTGCCTTTCACAGTGCCTTGCATCCAGTAGGTTCTCAATGATTATTTTTTGATCAAGTAGAAGAGTTAATTAACCCAGTAATTAACAAGTGCTTTACCTACTGTGCCTACCTATAGGGGTCGCTCTTCCATGTTTCCTGTCCCTTCTCCTGATCTTTCTCTTTGGACCACCATGTGTGGCAGAGACAATGCCACATGTTCATATAGAAAAGCTATCCGCTGTCTTGCTGTCTTGCTTTGAGTGAAGCTGTGTGATTGCGTTCTGCCTGATTGAATATGGGTGGATGTGACGTGCATTATTTCCAGGCCTGGACTTTTAAACCCCACTGGATCTCTCCTGTTGTCCCTCTTCCTGAATGTGGAGCTTCCAGCAGAGGATCCTGAGGCCTAGACTGAAGGAGAGCCTGGATCCCTGACTAACTGAATGAAGCACCCACACCCACCCACCGACCTGCATCGGGCTAGGCATGAAAGAGACATGTTATTTAATTATGTTAAGCAGTTGAGATTCAGGGATTATTACAGCAGCTGCAGTCACTTATCCTGATGAATACGCTTGATGTAGAATCCAGGCATATAGGAAGGCAAGTCTGTCCTATGGTTTTGAATGAAGCCTCCTGGATCGCAACTGTAGTCAGGGTGGCTTGGTGTCAGCATTCCTGAGACAGCAGTCAGCTTAAAATGGCCCTGCCAGGAGTATCTCTCTTATTATCTCAGATTCCTGACTTAAGGAGGAAGTCCAGTTGAGGATTTTCCAAGTGCTCTATCTAGTGGTAAAATTTATTTTTCAGATAAAACAGCAGTAACACCGTCAACAAAACAATAACAGCAGCAAAACAACAACGAAAAACTTATCAAGGGCTTTTTTCCCTTTTCACCATTCTGTCCTGTCTTCCCAAATTAGATCTTTTTTCTTTCCAAACTGTTTATGATGCTAGAAAATTCTCTATGGCTTTCCTGGATGGCTCCAATATCTAAAGATGTCCCTCACCTCTGGATTTATTACTGGGCTTCACTGAGTGGGGTCAGAGGGCATCCCAAGCCCTATATGCTGAACCTCCTCCTTCTCTTATGTGCCCCATAACTCTCCTTTGCCATTTATTGACATTTGAGACACTTGATCTATGACTGCCTTTCTCTCCCTCCCCCCCTGTATCCATGCCTGGGTTTCCAGGGACAGCAGGAATACATTATTTCAAGAGTGAGACTAGGGCCAACTTATCTAGGCTCTGTGAGCAAATTATGAGTAGAATTTTGCATAGGTTGACATTACATTTAAGTCTTAAGATTCAACATAGCATTGAACACATTATTTAGATTCTCGATCCAGCAACCCAAGCCTGGAATGAGAAATGAGTTGAAGATCCCCACAGTACAGCCCTCTAACTCTTGGCTTGCCTGATCATTGTCTCAGTGGCTCTGTGAGGTAGGTGTCATCTCCATGTTAAGATGGACCAGGATTCAGAGACTGACCAATCACAGTGGGGATAGAATTGGAAACAGGTCAAGCATTCTGGCTTTTACCCCTGGACCACGGCAAGCTTCTCCCTTTATAAAGTACTATCTCTAAAGGAAATTGAACTTATAAAGAGCATAAATTAGGAATGCCTGGAAAAGCAGACTGGATCTCAAATGTCCCAGTTTCTTAGAAAATCAGCTTGGCTTTACTGCCAGGAGGACCTGCAGCCTGTCCTGCTCAAAGCGGGGGTGGGAGGGGACTTCTGGCAAATACTGGCTTTGCTCATCAAATGTCACAACTGTGGTCAGCTGCATGCTGGACCAGAAGGGGCTGCTGTGGACTCATGCACTAGGACGACTTTGCTTCCTTTATTCTTTTTTTTTTTTTTTAAAGATTTTTATTGGGTAATTGGGGGGATGGAAACAGTACTGGGGAATTAAGGGAAGGGGAACAGCCCACGCCGTCGCCAGCGACCCACGGCAGCCCAGCTCCAGGTTGAGCTGTTGTTCAGCATCTTAGCTGTAGAGGGCAGTGTCACTGGTCCTCACATGTGGGATCCGAACCGGGGCCCTCTGTCATCCCAAGCGAGTTACCAACCATTGCGCCACTCGGCCGGCCCCCTTTATTCTTATTTCAGATCAACCTTTAATTCTACAAAATGACTCAGAATGTTGACTTTAAAAATCATCAGCTCCCAGACTTTAGGGAGTTGTGAGGATATTGGGAACAGAATAGCCTAGCTCTGAGGTTGCTAAACTGATCTTTGGAGGGGTGTCTGTCCAAGATGGATCTTCTGTGGGTGCAGGGCAATGAGAAAAATAAGAACAATAGGGAGTTTTCTTAATAAAGCTATTTTCATTCCATTTAAAGGCCTGACCTTTCTTCTAAGATTATATATTTTTTCTATTTTTTGATGGTAAAATGATTATGAGAATAGATTTTCTTTTTAAATTCTTGATGGGTAAAATAAAAAGTTAGAAACTTTATATTCTTTCCTAAATTATATTCTTTCCTAAACCTTGTATTCGTTCTTAAATTTCCTAAAGTCTTTACTAAATTTAATTCAGTAGTTCATCCATCAAAAGTTTGGAAACTACTTGTTTAGCAGATATTTTTCCAGACACAGTAATCACTGTCATTTGGGGGAGGGGGTATCCTTCTGATATGTTATCAGTCTTGGGCAATCAGTCTTTATTTTATCTGAGTAAAGTAAAAATTTTATCTTCACCTTCATATCAATCAATTTGTCTGTGAAAGAGCTTTGGTCTCCTTTGGCAATAGGGACTTAGGTCTCTCTCTTTTTCTCTCTCGTGTGTGTGTGTGTGTGTGTGTGTGTGTGTGTGTGTGTGTGTGTGTGTGTGTGTGTGTGTTTTAGGGTACCAGAGTTGATCTTTTAAGGCTAGGCCAAAGGAACTGACTTAGGGCAGTTCAGGATTTTTGACACACAAAAATAAATGAATTTGCTTACTGTCACCTATAGTGATGTTGGATCAATTTTGTTTTTATGCTTAATGCAATATTTTTAATAAAGTAATTGAACAAATTATTATGAGATAAAAAAGGGTTTAGAGTCCCTACTACATTTTATAAAGCACCAATAGTTGATGTTCTGTTAATAAATGCTTTTCATTAATAAATCAGATCAAATATATCAAGAGTTAAATGATATTTACTTTTACATTATATAATTTCTATTTAAAACAAAATTAGGACTTATTGTTAAGAATTGGTAGGGCCCAGTGAGAAAATCACCAGTACGTTCTCTATTGATTGTTGCAAATTTGAATATATAATAGAACTGGGGAGCTGGGCTCTACACTCACTCACTGTTGTTAAAATAAAACATCACCAACACGCACTTTTTTAAGGCTCACCGTGGTCCGTCTTTATGACGTACAGGAACATCGGGAGCATTTTGGTCTTTATTTATTGGGGCTGCATAATCTAATTATCTCTCATTAGTCCAGAGCTGATTATTTCATTTATCTTTGTAAATGTGACAACAAAAGCCTCGCTTTAATTAAGCAGATCAGCAATTAGCTCTTGTTTTATAGGAGTTTTAAACATCCCTGTACTAATAGCAGGCGGCACGATGATAATCAGAAGCCCAGGGAAGAATGGTGGCAGTGGACAGTTTGATTTAGAACCCCACTTAAGTGAAAGCTACGTAGGCAAAGTGGCTCTGCAATGACAAAGGTCCAGAAAGGGCTGGGCAAGCCAGAGGACAGACTCGAGAGGGCCAGGGCAAGACCTTCTCATCTCCATTATGACAGAAGCAGGGTCTTCATTCATTTTTTGCAAAAAAGTGATTCATTTGTAATAGCAATTACTATTATTTACCAATCATCTACTTTGCATCTAAGACTTTACCTGTATTTATCTTTTTAAAATATAGTAATAGCGCTGGAGGTGGATATTATTAACTTACTCCCATTTTACAGATGAGCCAGCTGAGGCTTAGAGAAAGATTAAGTCATTTGTCCATGGTTACACAGCTAAAGATTAGAACCCTTATTTGATTTTGCAACTCTTAACATTGGTTTCTTTTTTCCACCTCCTTTCTTCTTTTTTCTTCCCTGCCCCATCCTTTTCTCTCCTTTCTTTCACCCATTTCCATGATATGCCAGGCACTGTGTGCTGGGCTGGAGATAGTAGAATAAGATGAGCAAGACTTGGCGATGACCTTTGAGACACTCACAGTGTAATGGAGACAAAGACATAAACTAACCCTTGCGATGCCCCTGACAATGCTAGGACAAAACTGGGTAGACCTTTCCGTGCAGGCACAATCTAGGATGATTGGCACATCTGGGTGCTTAATCAATATTTATTAGACTGAATTATCCTGGCCACTTTCATTATTACACATTAAGGTTCCTCCTGTTTTCCTAAGGAGGAGCTGCTTCTAATTGTCCAGAACTCTTCTGATTACCCATATAGGCTACACTCTAATGTTTAATATGAATGAGACTTACCTGTAAGCAGAAGCCTGGCATGGTCCATTATGTGCCAACTGTTAGCCTCATTTAGTTTTTCAGGAATAGCTGGAGAGAGAAGGTGACTATGGATTTTTCAGAATTAGAGAGAAGGAAATAGGAAAATGAAAGAATGCTTGGAATAAGGGGAGGGAATTCTGTGTGCTTGGAAAGAAGAGAGAGAATGAGATTGGGTGACTGGGGAATGGGCTCCTGCCTTCCCTGGGGAGAGGCTGGTCACCAGCAGTACAGAGGAACAAACCAGGTGGGGCCGGGCAGCTTCTCAGCCGGGTGCTCAGGCTGATCGGCTCTGGTCCCTTGCAAGATCCTCACAAAGACTGATCACACCACTTTGGAGACTGGACAGTGTTGTGATCTCTGTGAACGCGAATCACACAGTACTCAGATTACCAGAACTCCTGGAAGTATTTTAAATTAGTGAGTTCCTTAGTATTATTTTGTAGCAGATACTATGTAAAAATGCTTTGCATAGGTGATGTAATTTTATTTTTACAATTATATTGTGAAGTAGGTGTCATTTTCTTTATTGTGCAGATGAAGAAACTGAGACACATACAGGCAAATTAACTTACCTGGATTCACATAGTGGTGGAGCCTAGATTTGAACCTGCTGCAACCCTTCTTTGAACTTTCTGACCCACCAAGGGCACCTGGCCTTGGAAATTGTGAAAACAAAATTAATTTAGTTACCATTGCAGAGAACCCTTCTTTATATGTTTCATGAGCCACAGACTGGGGACTTTTACTGTAGGCAATAGGGAGCCATTGAAGGATCTAGATTGAGGTATGACACAATTAAAGCAGTGTTTTAAGAATGTGGAGGATGGTTTGGAAAGAAACAACCCTGGAGTTAGGGATATTGACGAGGAGGGTATCCCAAACACAAAAGGATGCAAGCCTGGTGACAGTTGTAATGGGGAAAAAAGGCACAGATGTAAGAAAAAATTATAAAGAGTGTTTGATAGGCCCATAATCATATGAGGGAAAGGTAGAGAGGACAATTAAAGATTACTGTGTTTTTCAGCCTGCATCGCTAATAAAAATACAGAAGTCATGTGCAGTTGAGTAGATGAACTACAGAAAAACGAAATGCTGAACATGGTGATAAGTCTTTGGTGACCTAAGATGTATGGATTCCATGGGGCGAGAGCCAATTTGGAGGGGATTAAGGAGAGACTGGACTGTGAGGAAGGTGATAGAGAACACATAGGATGGTTTTCAGGCCAGGGAGACATCTGTCTATTTCAAGGTAGAGAGTGTCTGATTTGCCACCCTGCTCCCAGCCCACAGCTGCTCAAGAAAGGACCTATAAGGTGATAACCACCACCTCTCTCATCCTGCTCATGAGACTGAGATGCCACATAAGGAGTAGGACCTGATTTGTGTTACTCATCTCTGCATCCCCAGCACCTAAAACAGTGCCTGGTGCAGAGTAGGTGCTGAATAAATAATTGCTGACTGACTGAACAGTGAATGCGTGAGAAACTGAGGCCAGAATGCTGGCTCTAGCATGACCTCAGGTGGCAGCAGCCAGAAGCAGAGAGGTCAGGATGACCACATACAGAAACTGGGAAAGGCAGAAACCAGGACACCAAAGCTGAGGGTCAAAATGACAGGGATCGAATTTTAACACTTAGTCTGAGGGGTGAGCATTGCAAAGGGGAAACAACAGGATTAAAGTTCTGTGACAGGAGCATTGATAAGAAAAAGACTCCTGTACCTTTAGGCCATATTTATTGGTACTGGGGGTTTGGCATATGGATGGAGTGAAGCTAGAAGCGGATTCTTCTGCCTGTAATTAGGAGGCCTTTACAGAGAGATGCAAACTTAAGAGGTATAAGTAAAGCATAAGCAAGTATAATTGTTATCCTTCTTCTCTACTCAGAACCATGGAGAAAAGTTAGCAGTGGGTTGAGGGGTGTGGTGTTGGGGTCATAGATCTTGGCCAGTCTTAAGCAGTATAGATTGAAGGTATTTCTTACCACTCTAAGCAGGGTTTAGAGTAGGCTGGGGTGGAACCATTCTGACCTTCTGTGAGTGCCCAAGGCACCTGGGCCCTTACGTGTCTTCCTAAGGAAGTCAGGTGACGAAAGCAAGAAAGTCTCACTCAGGGTGGATTTTCTTGAGGACCCTCAAGCCCTGGGTGCCCCTTACCAAGTTAAGTAGTTTTATCAATTTAAAGGCACAAATTTGGGGACATCAGAGAGAAAAGAGTTACTGAAATGGAAGAGATTTAAGATACTGACTAGAGAGGAGATAATTAAAAGCACAAGACCATGGGCTCACATCACGCCATAGTTGGAAGGGACCTCCTAACTTATGCACCAATATCCATAAAAAAAAAATCCAGAAAAACAGGCATATGGTAGCTGGGAGCAAATGGAGTCAGGAAAGAGGGGACAGCATTTATTCTGATCTAGAAAAGGAATAGCTGCTTCTCTGAGAAAGAGTGGTGCGTGAGAGGATAGGGATAGAGAGAAGTTATTTTGAAGTGAATAGGAAGACTATTAGGGCTTTTATATTAAGGAGTAGAAGTTTTGCCTCTTCCCTCTCAAATATTATTTGTTTTTCTCCCCTCTCGCACAAGGAGTTTGAATTGCATGGGGGATGTACAGACTTCCACATGCTCCAGTTCACCTCTAGCACACGAGTAGGCCTGCTGGCAGCAGCTAAACCAAAGGTGTGTACGTCCTGCAACTGCAACTTGTAAGGAAAGGAAATCCTAATTATAAACACTTTTCAGTTTCTTGAACAACAGTTTTCTTACCCTACTTTCAAAAAAGAGAAATTTATTAGCTTCCCACACAACAGTATTCCTCTCTAAGGGCAACCATAAAGAAAAGTTAAATACATATGTTTATGTTACACATGCATAACATGTGGAGTCCAGGTGGTTTTGCCACAAAAAAGTTAAACAAGTAAACAAATATGCACAATAATCCTGAGGTTGATTCAAAGACCTTGTTTATACCAAAGCATGTAGACATAGGTGGTATAAAGGACTGATCTTATGTCCCCACCAACCCCCAGAAAGCTAAACTTGAAAGGCTACGTAAAATGGATAGCACACAGCACATCAGGGCCAAGTCTTCCAGACCGAAAGACAAGCCGGCAGGGTCTGCCTGGTGTCTAGCTGAGAGTAGTGCGTGTAACGGGGAAATGTGTCATCAGGGGTGGGGTGGGTGTGGGGTGGGTCATCAGGCTGCCAGTGTAGTGCCTACTCTGTGCTAGAAGATAGATGTTTTTATTTAATCCCCACAACAACCCCCTGAAACCACTCAGAGATTTTAGATGAAGTTCAAAGTGGTAAAGTAGCTTGCATGACGTCATCTGGCTTCAAAATGGAGGAGCAACATTTAGTACCTTGGGCTTTTGCTCTCAAGAGTTCGTGCACTCTCCTCCTCACTGTTCTGCTCCATGCCTCTGACCAAGCCTGTGGCCTGACCTCCAGGACCTGGGAACTGACACTTTAAAATGCATACCAGTGTTTCCCACTTGCTTTTGCTCATTTGGTTACTTCTCTCAAGATTAGTTTTTCAGCTTAATTCATTTTGGCTTTGGGGCTTTTTATACAACCACTTATTCTCCCTACCTTGCTTAAGAAATTGTATTGCATTTGATATTTTCTGACCTTACACTTGGGTGAAGGAATAATAGAGTATTTTACACAGGAATGAATTGTGATGTCGTAGGTGAATGTGTGGGAGCTCATAAATCAACAGTGACCCCTGGGGACCATGGAGGGCCTCCTGGCCCTGGCCAGTGCTCTTTAGACCTCTTTATGCTAATAAAACAGAGATTTCTCTCTGAAGGGCTCCACCTTCGCAAATGACACTCTTAATAAGCTTGGAGCAGTATTGCCACGATAGACTGTTTACCTGCTGGTAATTGGTAATTTAGCCAGTATAAAAAGGCTAATGGTCCATCTTCTCCATTTGGAGAATTAAGAGGTAGAATTTTGTCCAAGTAAACTCCATTTCCCCGTGGAAGGCTTTGGAGAGAGCCATGGACAAGGAATGTGTTTTCCAAAGGTATTCTTGCTGAAAATATAGTTGTGTGAAGACATGTAAGATTATATGTTTCCCGATTTTCATATGAGTTACTGAGTTTCTGTGAAGGGACTTTGGTATTTATTTGGCCATCTTGGTAAGTAGGAAATGGGGCAATTTATCAAAATGGCAAAGGCTAGATTATCCTGATTCCTTGTTCTAGTAATTTGTGACATGGGACAATGAATGGTAATGGAAGACTAGCATGATCATTTAAAACTTGCTTATTTTAGTCTATACAGGGTTAATATGGATATATAGGGCTCGAGGGGAAAGAGAGAAAAAGAATGCTACTTTTTCAAACTAAATGATCATAAATAAGGATTTTTAAAAAGCGATGATGTCAACACAATGAAGTATTATGGAGATATTAAAATGATAATTAAGAAAATAAATAAAATAAAATTTTATATGGTATATGCATAGTGAAAAAAAGCAGTACACCAAATTGTGTGTGTTCTCTGATGAGATCTGTGTAAAGTAATATGTATATGGACAAAGGCTGAGGAGCAATATGCAAATACGAAATTACTTGGGATAATGTGCTCTTGTACATCTAAGGCAAGGTATAAGGGATACAAGATTCATTTTCGCTGATGGGCATCAGTGTATGAGTTAATTTGTTTTACTACTAGTAAGAACAACCATATTTTTCTAGTCAGACGATCTTGGTCTTAATTCATTCTAACAGTAGGATTCCTATAGGCCAATGTAATCACAAAATAGATTAGTTTGGTGTTTTGGGAGCTCAGAAAAGGGAGCCTTTCTTCTGCCTGGGCCTCCTATTATTGCTTTTATGGAAAGAAAAGAATTTACACATGGTCCTGATGTACATTGAATTTTGTCAGGTGGAGATGGAGCTGAAGATATTTCAAATGTAGGAAGAGTATGACTCAGGGTCAGGGATAGAAAAGTGTTGCAAATGAAAATGCACAGAGATAATTAGATAATTAAATACTTGGTTTGGCAGAGTCTGGGCATGAAAGGGAATGGGGAGAGGTTCTTAAAGGGTAAATGGGGGGCAGATTATAGATGGCCTGGAATGTCTCACTAAGCACTGTACACTCCCCCTGCTTTGCAGATTCCCTCTTGAGTAAAAATCTGTACCATGTCTCAGAATGCAAATTACTGAACATTTTCATTGCTTAGCCAGCCAGACTCTCCCAATGCATACACCCTGCCCTGGCATTAAGCAAAGTACCCTTGGCAATTGCATTATCTCATTCTGTCCACTTTTCCAGCACATTTGTAAACTGAAATAGTACATACTATTTGGATGGTGCATAATCTAGTGGTTAGAAAAGGTATTGGAATATTCACAGGTTTAGCTTGACTAACAGTAACATTTTGGCCATGACCCTCACCCTGATGTTGCTTTTGCTTTTCCAGGTGGAGGGCAGTCCTCATTCATTGCACTAAGGTGCCCCTTCCCTCAATGTTACAGACAAACCATCTACTGGGAATGCCTTTCTCCCCATCAGTCCAAACACCTCTTATTCTTTAAAGTCAAGTTCGAATTCCACCACCTTCCCAAATCTTGCTCTTGCCCATCTCTCTGTTGTCTTCTTTGCACATTTGTACATTGCTTTTGTTTTTACTTGCTTATACCACATACTTGGTAATTAAATTCTGTTTCACATAGCCCTACACATTTCATGAGGGTAGGCTTTTCTTTTCTTTTTCTTTTTTTTTGACTCAGGTAGACTGGAAGCATCTTCAGTTTAGGAATCATCCCAGAGATGTCATATATTCTGGGAACATAGCAGAGTATGGAACTTGTGCATAGTAAATACTGGTGAATTCTGTTGCTTTCAAACAATCCATCTGTCTACAAAGGCATTTAACCAACCTTTGTAATTTTTAATTTTATTTTTACAACTCAAGTGCTTAGAATGGAGTTAATTATTGGGTCGTCATGAAAGTCATGATGCATTTTTGCATTGAAAAACATAGAAAAATACATCATGACTTTCCCAATGACCCAATATATTACCCAGAGTTTATGGTATGCTACCAGCATTGGCCTATGCAAGGCTCTGTTGTTCTATATTTTATTTTATGATTCATTTCTCCTGTATCAGTTATTCCCAATATTAAATCCCACACCATTCCACAGACAACCACTCTTCAAGTTTAATGTCTGCCATTCTAACCCACCTTCCATATATTTATTTTTATACAGTAGTATATATAGTAGTGTTCTATGTCTGGACTTTAAAAAAATTACATAACTGTATTGGCCTGTACATTTGTTCGATTTTCTGTTTGTTTTTAACTTATTTTTTAACTCCAGTTCCTTTCTTCTGCAGAGTATTCCATCCTATGTGTATTTACCCTATTTCTTCTCCCATTTCCTTAGTGATGGAAACTAGGGTGGCATAGTCCTGAGATGAACGTCTTCTAGAGCAGTACGATCTAAGAGAACGATAATGCAAACCACAGATAATAACCTTAAATTTTCTAGTAGCCCCATTAAGAAAGTAAAAATAACATACTCTATTTAACCCAAAATAACTAAAATATATTTTAAAAAATAATCAATATAAAACATTATTGAGATATTTCACATTAATTTTTAAAAACTTCTTTTTAGAGCTGTTTTAGGTTTACACCAAAATTGAAAGGGAAGTATAGACACCTCACATACATTTCATGTTCCCACACATATAGCCTCTCCTGTTGTCAACATCACTCACCAGAGTGGTACATTTTCTACCAATGAGCCTACACTGAAACATCATAACCATTCAAAGTCTTTGGCTTACCACAGGGCTAGCTTTTGATGTTGTACATTTTATGGGATTGAAAAAAATGTGTTATGACAAATATCCATCATTTTAATATCACACAGAGTATTTCACTGCCCTAAAAACCCTCTGTGCTCTACCTGCTCGTCTCTCTCCCTCCTACTCTGTACAAGCAACCATTGGTATTTTTAGTCTCTATAGTTTTGCCTTTTCCAGAATGTCATATATTTGAAATCATACTGTATGTAGCCCTTTCAGTTTAATTTTTTTCACTTACTAATATGCACTTAAGTTTACTCCATGTCTTTTCATGGCTTGATACTTCATTTCTTTTTCTTTTTATTTAAAGATTTTATTGGGGAATTGGGGGGGAGGGGAACAGCGTTGGGGAATCGGGGAAGGGGGACAGACAGGTAGACAAATTGCTGTTTTTGTTCTTCAGTCTAGTTGTGGAAGATGTTGCTTCACTGGCCCATGTTCATATTATCTTTGCGCTCTTCCTGGGTGAGGCAGATAGGTTGCTGGCTTCTGGACGGCTGCTCACAGCGGCTCCTGGCAGCTCACGCTGGCTGCCAGACACTCACATAGCTCACGGCAGCTCACTGTAGCCTCGCTGCAGCCTACGCCGTCGCGGGTGACTCACAGCAGCCCAGCTCCAGGTTGAGCTGTTGTTCAGCATCTTAGCTGTAGAGGGCGCAGTGTCACTGGCCCTCATGTGGGATCCGAACCGGG
>NW_017731362.1:5107775-5113821 GCF_001890085.2 Hipposideros armiger
CAGTGTCACTGGCCCTCATATGTGGGATCCGAACCGGGGCCCTCTGGCGTCCCAAGCCAGTTCTTAACCATCGCGCCACTCGGCCGGCCCTCTCCATTGATTTTTGATGCATTTTCTAACATATAGCAAATTTCCATATAGAATATATAGATATGGCTCTATTTCTGGGCTCTCCATTCTTCTAAGATTTTTTTTGGTCTTTTACAAGCAATACTATTATAATATTAATATTGTGAAGTTGCTCTAATATCTGCTACTGTGATGTTTCACCTATGGCTCTACTTTTTAAAAAAAAATTTTAGTTATTTGTGAGTCTTTATTTTTCTATGTAAATTATAGATATCTTTTTAAAAATTCCTATTCCTCCCCCAGTCTCCTTTTGGAATATTGAATGGGATTAGGTTAAATTTGTAAATGAATCTAGATGCAATTGATACTTTTGTAATGTGAAATTATCCCATCCATTAATATGGTTTATGTCTCCTTTTATTCAGATTTTCTTTTATCATAAAGGTTTGTGCATTCTTGGTTAGGTTAATTCCTAGATTAGTTACTGTAATACTTTGGTATGATGTTTTCCTTTGTATTTTCTGATTACTTATTGCTGATGTTGAGGGAAGTTTTTGATTTTTATATATTCATCTTGTATGAGCAACCTTGATACATTTTCTGATTAGTTCTAATAGTTGATTCTCCTGGGTTTTCTATGTATATAATTATTATATATCATCTGCAAATGAAAATGTTGCGAATTTCCTTTCAAGTTTTGCATAATTTATTTCTTTCTCCTGTTATTGAATTGTCCAGGAACCAGCAGTGCTTGGTTGAGCTGTAATTGCAATAGCAGACATTGTTGTGATTTTTCTCTTTTGGTTTACTAATGTAAATTGATAGATATTTGATATTGAACACAGAAGGAATAAATTATATTTAATTATGATGTGTTACAAATAATACATTGTTGGTTTTAGTTGACTAATGTTTTATTTAAGGACTTGCGTAAGTGAAATTGGTCTATAATTTTCCCCCTTTTTATAGCTCTTTTGGTTATAGTATGAAGGAATTATTCATAAAATGAGTTAGAGAACTTCCTGTTTTCTATTTTCTGGAAAAATTTGTGTAAGAAAGATTTTTTGCTTTGTTAGAACACACTTGTGAAATCATTGCTCAGATCATTTTTATAGAGGAGAGATGGTGGTAGAGGGAAGGTTCTGATAGCCGATTTCTAGGTTCTTTATTGGTAATTCCATGTCTTTTATATCTTCCTGTATTCACGTTGATGATTTATAATTCTATAGAAATTTATTCATTCCATTTAGGCTATCAAGTTTTTTTAGCATACTTTTGCTAATAATATTCTTCTGTTTCCTTTTTAATTTCTGAATTTTGCTTATTTGTTTGCTCTCCCCCCACAGATTAATCTTGCCAGCAATTTCTTCATCTTATTAGTCTTTTCAGTGAACCATTTTTTGGGATTTGCTAATGACTTTTACTGTTTTGTTGTTTTTGTTCTTTTTTTCCACTGATGTTAGCCTTATTTTTACTATTCTCACATTTTTCTTTTCTTTTTTTCTGAGTTGATTCTGTTGCTGCTTTTTCTAGATATTTAAGCAAAATGGTTTTCATTTATTTTCATTCCTCCTAGCTTTCTATGTAAATATCATTAAGACTAAATTTACCTCATAGTATTGCTTTAAAAGTAAGAATACATTTTGGCATTTAATGCTATTATGCACTTCATAATTTCCCTAGTCATTTACTCTTTATCCTATGGATTATATAACAATATAATTTAGATTTATAGACATAAAAAATTTTAAGGTATAGTTTTGTTATGTTTTTATTGCATTGTAGACTAAAAACCACATTGTATATGATACTCATCTTCAGAATTTATTGAAGTTTTCTTTGTGACTTACTACATGATCAATTATTGTATATGCTCTTTCTTTTTTGAGAAAGTCGGCTAACTTTTATGCTTTATTGCTTTGTGGGGGAGGTACTCAGGAGGTTTTGGTGGGGTAAGCCTGCTTCCTCTTCAATGTCACGGGCTTCTGGCCGAGTAGGATGGCGCTGGCCCTGTGGATGGCGACCATGCACAGGTCTGGGAGGTACTTGATTTTGCGGATCATGTTCCGGATGCTGCTGAGGGGGGCCTAAGCGTTTTTGTTGATGGTGGTCCGCACTTAGGATGTGGCTGGCTTTTGCTGGCCGGATCGCTGCTTCATGAGGACCACCACACCTTTGCCCTATGGCCGCTGGCTCCACACCCACTGTCTTGCGGTGAATCAGCCCTTTGTAGCGGAAGGTGTTGGGGGCTTTCAGCTATTGGGCTCGGTGCTGTAGTCTGCTTATTTCTTTTGATCAGGAAGCTGGAGCCGTTGCTCCCGACCCTCCGTTGCAGATTGGCTGACATGGCAACAGCTTCTCTCGTTGGGGCAGCTAGAGAGGAAAAAGTTTGTGTATGAGTAGAGGCATCGTGATTTTCTCAAAGTCACAAAAGATAGGAAAAAATGTAAACACTAATAATTGTAAGATTTGGGATTAAAATTTCCTGCTTACAAGTATATACATCTAAAAGTAATATTTAATAACATTTGTTAAACATCTGTTGTAATTAGACACTGCTCTGTGTGCTTTGGATAGGATTTATTTAGTCCTCTTAACAATGCTATGATACAAGGATTAGATTGTCTCTATTACACATATGAGGGAGTTGAGGCATAGAGAAGTTAAGTAACTCATTTAACATTACACAGACAACGAGAGTAGAATCAGGTTTTGAACTTAGTCTGACTCCAGTGCCTACACTCTTAACCTGCTTCCTAGGTAACACACATTTTGGTTTCCCTATTTCTGCATTTGTAGCAGAACTTCAGCTGTGTTCATTCAGGTAACCACCCTACTTTAGCTCCATGAATGGATCCTAATTATTGTAGACCTGGGGTCGGCAAACTGCCGCTCGTGAGCCACATGTGGCTCTTTGGGTACGTTCTGTCTCAAAAGTTTGCCGACCCCTGGAAGAGCCAATCCTGTCCCTCACAACAATTTAAAAATTATTCGAGNCATCTTAGCTGTAGAGGGCGCAGTGTCACTGGCCCTCATGTGGGATCCGAACCGGGGCCCTGCTGCTCAGAGCTGGCATCCCAAGCCAACTCTTAACCACCGCGCCACTCGGCTGGCCCCAGTTGTTTACTTATCCTTGGATTTTAAGAGTTCTTTTATGTTTTGGATAACGATCTTTTATCACATGCATTTTTCGGCAAATATTTTCTCTCAGGCTGTGATTTGTCTTCTCATTCTCCTGACATTGTCTTTCACAGAGCAGAAAATTTTAAATTTTAATCTGAAATGTTTCCAATGAAGTCCAGCTTATTAATTATTTCTTTCATGGGTTGTACTGTTAGTGTTGTATCTAAAAAGGCATCACCATACTCAAGGTCATCTAGATTTTCACCTATGTTGTCTTCTATGAGTTTTATACTTCTGTATTTTCCATTTAAGTTTATGACCTATTTTGAATTAATTTTGGTGAACAGTATAAGATCTGTATCTAGATTCATATTTTTGCATGTGGATGTTCAGTTTTTCCAGTGCCATTTATTGAAGTGACTATCTTTGCTTCATTTTCTGCCTTTGCTCCTTTTACAAAGATCAGTTGACTATATTTATGGGGATCTATTTTAGGGCTGCCTATTCTGTTCCATTGATCTATTTGTCTATTCTTTTGCCAATATGTCACACTATCTTGATTACTATAGTTTTATAGCAAATCTTGAAGTGCTCCAACTTTGTTCTTCTCCTTCAATATTGTGTTGGCTATCTTGGGTCTTTAGCATCTCCATATAAATTCTAGAATCAGTTTGTCAATATTCATAAACTAACTCAGAGATTTTGATTAGGTTACCTCGAACTTATAGATCAGTTTGGGAAGAACTGACATCTTCATTTCATTTATTGTATTCTTCACTTCTGACTGGTTCTTTTTCATGGTTTCTGTGTCATTTTTATGCTTGCTATCTCTCTGTTGAAGTTCTCACTAAGTTCCTTGAGCATTCTTATAACCATTGTTTTGAACTCTGTATCTGGTAGGTTGCTTGACTCCATTTCGTTTAGTTCTTTTTTTGGAATTTTGTCTTGTTCTTTCATTTGGGATGTATTTCTTTGTTTCCTCACTTTGGCTGCCTCTCTCTGTTTGTTTCTATGTGTGAGGTAGATCTTCTATGTCTCCTAGTCTTGGCCAGGTGGTCTTATGTAGTAGGTGACCTGTGGGGCCCTGGCACAGTCTCCCTGGTCACCTGCTCTGGGTGCTCCAGGAATGTGTGGGTTGTGTGTATCCTCCTGTTACAGTTGAAGTTTCATTGCTATTGGCATGTCAGTGGGTGGCATTGGCCTTCAGGCTGATTGGCTGTGGGGTTTGGCCATGTTTACGGTTTACAGGCTGCTGTGGTGGGGACTTATTCAACTGAGTGGGATTCACCCCAGTGGGCTTGGGTGCCTGTTGAGACTGCCCTTAGTGTGTGCTGATTGTGGGGCTCATTGGATGGTGTTCTGCTGTGGTCTGGAGCCAATCTCCAAGTATGTTGGTTCTGGGGCCTGATGGGAGGGGCTCTGGTGCAGGCCCAGGTCACCCATTGGTGTGACTGTCCAGGGACTACCTGGTAGGAGCTACAAAATGATCCTCGGTTGTTTGCTGCCTGTGCTAAAGTTGGAGGCATGTGAGAGGCCATGCTTTGAACTGAGGATGGCTGCCACCTGCCGGCTCCCTTAAGTTTCATCCACTGATAAAGCCTCTTGCTGTATACGAGCTGGGTGAGACAGGGACTCCGGGAGTCACTAGAGTGGGAAGAATTGTGGTCACAAGTTAATGTAGACTCCGGTTTGGTGCCAGTGCTGAGCCTGGAGTTACTCAGCAAAAGTCTCAGAGCATACCCAGGCCAATAGCTGCTCACCTGGGGCCTGAGGACCCCAATAGCTTTACAAGAAAGAGTGCAATGTGGGTGGGGCTGGCTGCTTGAGAAAATGCCTCTGGCATTGTGGAAATTGCATGGGGTGGGATCCCAGTGAGTCAGCGGAACAGAGCAGTGGAGCTCATCAAGCCAATCAAATTCAGGTTTGGCCGTAAGAGTAGCGAGCGGGCTCAACACAGGAAAGATGGCGCTCGCTTGCTGGTTGCTTGGGAGAAAGACTCCACATGGAGAAAATGACAACTGTCCTCCAGCCCTCCTCTCAAAGCCACAACACCTCAGTCTGTCCCATGTATGTCTCTGATGCCCTGGAGGTCACCATCCCTCCGCTGGAGCCCAGAGTGAGTACCTGGGAGTGAGGGAGTCTGTGTGCAGGCTGTTGAAGAGGATGTCTGGGTTTCCCGCTGCCTTCTGTCCCACCCAGATGGTCAGAATCCCCACTGTTTTTCACAGCCAGATATTGTGGGGTCTCCTCTTTCTGGCACTAGTACTCTGGTCTGGGGAGCCAGTGTGGGGCTGGGGTACCTCAGTTTTCTGGGGGGAACCTCTGCAGTCAAGATACCCCTCCCAGTTCTCAACTGCCACACAGAGGTTTGGAGCCAGCCTGTTTCGTATCTCCACCCTCCTACCAGTCTTGATGTGTCTTTTTAAAATTTATTTTATTTTTTTATCCTTAGTTATAAAACTTCAGTTCAGCTAGATTTAAGATGGTTCTCCAGGTTGATTGTTCTATAGTTTAGTTGTAATTTTAATGTGTTCATGGGAGAAAGCACACAGTGTTTCCCTACTCCGCCATCTTGGATCTCCAGCAGCTGTGTTCTCCATTGATTTTTTTTTTTTTAAAGATTTTTATTGGGGGATGGGAACAGCGCTGGGGAATTGGGGAAGGGGAACAGACAAGTTGCTGTCGTTTTGTTCTTTAATCTAGTTGTGGAGGATGTTGCTTCACTGGCCCAAGTTGGCACCATCAATGCGCTCTTCCCAGGCGAGGCAGATCAGTCGCCGGCTTCTGGACGGCCGCTCACTGCGGCTGCTGGCTGCTCACGCTGGCTGCTGGCTACACATGGTAGCCCATGGCA
>NW_017731362.1:5117061-5169167 GCF_001890085.2 Hipposideros armiger
CCAATCCTGTCCCTCACAACAATTTAAAAATTATTCGAGAGCCATAAATATATTTTTACATAATCACCATTATGTGAATAATATCCTTTAAAAATTTACAAATGGAAACTGTGATAGTTTTATTTTCATTTTCAATTTTACTTCAGAACCACATGTACGTACCCAAAGAGCCGCATGAGGCTTGCGAGCCGTAGTTTGCTGACCCCTGGCGGCTCTTCTGTCTCAAAAGTTTGCCAACCCCTGTTCTAGGTCAAACATGGTGCTCCCATTCTCCTTAGAGTGATTGGTTTAGAACCCAAGATGAACTCAATTGATGCCTGGCATTCCCATGGTAACTCTTATAGCCTGCAGTTGGGCACATGTTCTAGGATAGCCCAATGAAAATAATGGAAAACATTTATATTCCAGGGGTGGGGGAGAGGTTTTTCTCTCTCCTTTGGATATACACAATGGAGAAGGCTGCTGCTGGCAGCCATCTTGAGGTTATGGGTGAACAAGCCTCCACAGGAAAATAGCCAGAAACAATAAAAATTGTGGAGAAGCAGAACTGGAGCCCACTCTTCCTGCTCTATGGAATGATACATTTTCTCATTATTTACTCCAGCTTGAACAGGACTTTCTGCTACTTGTCACTACAATGCCTCTATTACAACTCTACTACTTTAATCACATTATTTAAGGAGATGTCTTTTGTAGCAGTGAAATTAAATTATATCCTGTAGATAGTGTAATTTAATTGCTTTTATTGGCTCTGTCTGATAACAATATTCCCTTATTAAAAGAATCCATGAAAGAGAGAAAACTTCTGGCAAAGAGTTATTCTTCCACCAAGACATGAGAAAACAAATGCAATATTTAAAGTTTTGAAGTTCAATTGTATATACTCAGAGTTGCTATTGTCCCTAAGACACCATTATAACAGCACTCAGTCTTCTGCCACGTTGGCGATGTAGGCTTTTCAGGAGCATGGCCACTGGATTGAGTTAGAGGAATATGAAGACATGCTCTCTTTGCATGTGTCTCAGTGTCAGCAGTGGGAGCCTGTTGAAATGGCCTGCTAATGCCCCTTTTTCTAGGAACTCTTCTTCCTACCTCATCCACACATTGTAGCAGGTGGTACCCTGTTCTCTCAGTAAACTTCTCCACTTGGCCTCAGTTATTGGTTCAGAGTTAGCCTCTTCTTTAGGAATTGTGGCACTCATACTGAGGTGTGGGTGGCGTTGGGAACAAGAGATGAGAGAGAAAGCACCAGGCTCTCAGGGAGGAGCATAAATAAGAAATATATTATCCTGATGTTTCCTTTAATTTTTTTTTCATTTTGAAGTAATTTTTAGATTTACACAAGAGTTGCAAAGACAGAGTTCACATAAACTTTTCACCCAGCTTCATCTAATATTGACATCTTAAGTAACCATGGAACATTTGTCCAAAAGTAAGAAATTAAGGTATTATCTAAACTACAGACTTCGTTCATATTTTGCCAGCTTATCTAATACTATTCTTTGCTGTACCAGAATCTGATCTAGGTACCACATAACATTTTGTTATTATTCTCCTTAGTCTCCTCCAACCTGTGACAGTTTTTTTTTTCTTGTCTTTCATGATCTTGATAGCTTTGAAGAGTACTGGCCAGGCATTTTGTAAACTACTTTGTAATTTGGGTTTGTCTGAAGTGTTTTCTCCTGATCTGACTGGGATTATCAATTTGGGGGAATAATTCCACAGAAGTGAAGTGTCCATTTCATTGTATCATGTCAGAGGTTTGTACTATCAACATGACTTTTCACTGGTAATGATGACCTTGACCATGTGGCTGAGGTACTATCTGCCGGGTCTCTCCACTGCCAAATTACTAATGTTTCTTTCCCATACTCGATTCATTAGAAGCAAGTCACTGAGTCCAGTCCCCTCTCAAGGGAAGGGGAATTGCGCTATATCTCTAAAGCAAAGAATATAAAAAAATGTTGTAGATACATGCTAAAACCACCACAGTAATTAATAAATATTTTAGGAGAGATACTTGAGACTAGGCACAATCTTCTCTTAATGGCTTTTGAGTCTTAAGTTTTCATTCCTCAAGCTTGCCTGCTTTCTTCTTTGTGCAGGGCATCTTTCATTTGCTCCTCCAGGTCCACACCTCAGCCTTCTCTAGCCTCCTCTCTGCACTCCTCAGAAGACTCTCTGCATTACATCCACGGGGCTGTGTCCCTGGCCTCTGGCTGGGGAAGCCCCAGCAGGAGGCCTGAGAGTAGGAGAAGAGTGAGATTAGGATATTTTCCCCCTCACCCTCTATGAGGGGTCACCTCAGGCTCTTTGTGTCCCCCCAAAGAAGGAAACCAGATACACCTGACATTCGCTCCTTCTGGCTCTGGTGGCATTTCCTCCTCTTGTCCTTTCTGGTGACAGCTCTGCTTCTGCGAGGTCAAGGTTTTGCCCTGTGCCTTGTAGCTCCTCATATCCCACATACACCTTTGCTATTAGTTCTTCATAATAAACCCTCTTTGGATTATCCTAAATTGAGTGTGCCATCTCTTTCCTGTTGGGACCCTGACCAATACATTGACCATGGCTCCTAAGAGACACACCTCCATTTTAAGCAGTTCCTTGAAAAAAAAAAAAGAAAAAAAATTATTTTGCTTAAGTTACTTTAAATCAGGTTTTCATTTATTGCAACAAAAAGCATGTTGTCTTGAGATTATAATGCTGACTTCTATGTAACTATGACAATGATAAGAGTTAATTAGCTTTTTACAGTACTGCATTTTATTAAGGTTTTTAAAAAATATTTTTCATGCATACAACCATCAGAGACTTGTACTAATCTGTCAAGTATCAGTCAGGGATATTTGTGCCTACTTTGCAAATGAGGAAACTGAGGCATAGAGTCCAATTCCCTTATTTAAGTTCGCAGAATTAGTATTTGATAGAACAGATACTGTCATCCAAGTCATCTGGTGATAATCCTGTGTTTTTCTCAGAGCATCACTGTGCCTGATGATCTTCTGTACAGATCCTCTATAGCTATATTCAAATCAGTCACTCTCTGTAGGCCATAAACCTACAGATCACATTCCCATCACATCTAGAAGTGATGGAATCAAAACCCAAGGCCTGAGGAGGCACAGAAAAAAGGAGCTTTAGATTTTACTTCCCCAAGATGCATCATGAGGAAAACTTGTTCCTTAAAATAGCCCTAGTATGGGAGTGGTCTTTGAAGGTCAAGAGGCACATTGGCACTTTAAAGGCTCTGAGAAAACGTTCAGCTACTTAGCTCATTTCTTTACATGTAACCCAGTTTTCACAAACTTCTCACTAGAACCCTTTGGCTGTGTCCACACCTTAGGAAATGCTGGTATAGAATAGAAATAGAAATTGTATATAAAACAGTATCCAAGTTGAATTTCCCTTTCAACTAACAAAATATCTAGACTAGATCATTTAAACCATTGCTGGCCACTTTGGCAAGAGACTCGAAGTGGTGAAATATCTATTTGGCTAAATCTACTGGATAGGGGCCAAATCTAGACTTGACTTTGCTTCTATGTGGACCTGTCTCCAACATAATAACTCCTAAGTTGCAGAGTGATTTAGAGGTAGATTAGGTTTCTTTTTATCCCATGACTTGTTGTTTCAACCTTGACCCAGTAAAATTGCCCTTTTTCAGGAAGAATTGGTAATGAAATCAGTGCCATCACTCAACTGCATATCCTTCAAGAGGCCAAGGAAAAAATAAATAAGAGAGTTTTCATGAGAGAAATTCTAGTGTAATATTTTTAGCTACAGCCAGCCAAGGAATTGGACTATTTTGTCAAAATCACTGTAGAAAACATGGACTAAAAGGAGACTGTATAACTTTTCTTACTCCAGATTTCATGACAATACTATAAATTGCTTAGAAAATTCCATTTTGAAATGAGACAAGCCTTTTATAAAATTATATCATGGAGTTAGGGCATGATATGTGGTGAAAGCCTAGCAGTTCCTGGACCTTGTTTGAGCCATCACAGCTGTTTTGCATAATATGCTCAGAGCTCCGCAAATACATGTAGCGAGCGGTCTTCTGCTTTCATAACTTTCATTCAGAAAAGCCTTCAAAAATTTAAAAAATAATCCGAAACAGTGGTTCTCAACTGGAAACAATTTTGTTCACTAGGGGTCATTTAGTAATGTCTGGAGACATTTTTGGTTGTCACTACTTGGGGGGCAGGGGTGTCACTGGCATCCAGTGGGTAGAGGCCTCAGATGCTATTAAACATCCTACAATGCACAGGGTGGCCCCACAACAAGGAATTATTGGGCCCAAAATGCCGATACTGCTGAGGTGAGAAGCCCAGCTCCAAATAGTGCCTTGCTTAAATTAGTATCTTTTGAAACATGCAACCAAAGAAGAATGAGCATAAATATTACTCAGCTACACTCTGTTAGCTCTTCAGACATGGAAGATATACTCTCTGAACATATAAAGGCCTAGTATTATCTGAATTAATTTGTGATGTACTCATTACGTTCATCACCACTACTGACTAAATAAAACTAAGTGATATTCTCAATGCATGGAGATGAATAATTTTAATCTTCACTTCCCCATAAAATTAATGTCTAGTAATACTTCCAGGAGACCCACACACAAGCAGATGAACATGTGGTTGCACATGCATACACACAATCACCCATAACAATGGTGCCCTTCATGCTGAGCCTAAATTGTTTGCAAAGTATAGAAGCAATTACAGAACAAATTCCGGGTCTCAGCCTGCCTCTCTAAAAGAGGTCTGGCTCAGAGGTGCCGAGTTATTTATGGCTGGAGCAAACAGAACGCTTAACTATGCAGATAAACTTCTCATTCTTTTATGTGAGGCAGCAAAATAAACACCTTAACAGTTCATGGTTCCCAGAGTGCATTACTTAATCGGCCCAATATCATTCTAATTTTCCTCGTAGCTCACTGAAACGGAGCCTGCGAGCAGATAAAATGTGTCTTTAGCTACCATGTACTTATTCCAATGACTCTCCAGTTGATGGATGACTTTCTGATTTTTTGAAACAATGCCAGCCCAGGGCCTCGTGGTGGCTGCACAGCGCCTGAGATCTCTTGTTGTGCTTTGGGGCATGGGGAGAGAGGGAGGGGGCTCTGCAGTACGAGGTCTGGCTCAGTCATTTTCAAAATCAATACTTGCTCTCCAAGCCTTGGATAATTTAGAGAACATAATTCAGAATTCTCCCTTTCAGCATGTATCCTCCATCACAGGGGTGTTTTCATCCAGAGTCAGCACAATGCTTGTGTGACCCAGGAATGCACAGATAAGGTTAAAAAGAAAAAGAAAAAATGCATTTATTCTCATTCATTCTCTCTCTCTCTCTCTCTCTCTCTCTCCCTCCCTCCCTCCCTCCCTCCCTCTCCCTCTCCCTCTACCCCACCTTCCTCTCCCTCCTTCCCTCCCTCCCTCTCCCTTCTCACCCTCTCTTCTTTTCTCCCTCTTTCCCTCTCTCCTCCTCTCCAAGCATCTTTGGGACTCAGCATATGTGTGTTGTATACTTCATTGT
The DNA here is from genome assembly GCF_001890085.2 of Hipposideros armiger. NCBI lineage: Eukaryota > Metazoa > Chordata > Mammalia > Chiroptera > Hipposideridae > Hipposideros > Hipposideros armiger. Next base: position 5,122,606 of record NW_017731362.1, read on the forward strand.
GAATGTTTTTATTTGGAACATTACGGTGTTGCATGGTATGGCTTAATATTTAAGGCTTTTGGGGGGATGTTTTCCATGATAAACCCCTAGCCTAAGGGATATCAGCTCAGATAATTTATTCCCTGCAGGTCTGATTAGGATATAAAAATTTCAGCCCAAGGGCTGTTAAATTCTGCTTTTCATTTCAGAAAGTGCCATCAAAGTAGTGTTTTGTTACCATGATAAAATTTTGTGTTCCTGTGCACAGAAGCGACAAGGTTTCATTTGCTTAAAAACCAGCATGACACCAATTATTTAATCCTTCAGACTCTATTCACTCAGTTGCTCTAAAAAAGGAGCCCCAGTGGAAAACATCTTGGTCATTTAAGTACAAAGAGCTTGAGATTTGATAGCAATTTTCCAATACTAATTACATTTCATACTATCTATCGTATGCATGGCTTGCAAAACCCTATTGATTTTAATGGATACTAGTGCATTGGGAACAGGTTATTTTATGACATGTTGTGTTCTAGGACCTCCATGAAATACCTAGATCTTAAAATGTGGGCACAGATACACTCTCAATTATCCACAAGTGGATTATCCACTTGGCCTATTACCCACAACATATTTTAAATTAAAGCTGCTGTCATTAGGTGACTCGGTAGCCCTGGGCCAATTTCTATCATCAATTTTCTGGGCTGCTGGAAAAGCAAGCTCATTTTGATAGCCTTTGCTAACATGATTAGTAGGGATATACTATTGGAGTTGTCGCCAAATGTAAACATAAAAGACTTGTGGATTATGTCTTATTCCAGATTATCCTTGTCACAAATGCCTTCCTTTAGCAAGAAAAATCAAGAGGCCAATTACAAACACAGGCTCATTGACATGCCGTAAATATAAAGTATCCTGAGAAATAAGCATAGTCTTACACTGTCGGCAAGTGATTGGTAAAATAGTTCAGGCTGCAGTGCCACCTGCTTCGTGGTGCCTTCCTGCAGTTTGCCCTTCAGAATTGTTTGCCTCTTCCTCTGGGGCAGCCTTGAGTAGTGCAACAACAGCATGGGCTTTGGAATTAGAAAGAATCTGAATTTTGATTCTACAACTTATTAGCGGAGTTTTCTGGACAGAATACTTAGCCTTGCTGAACCTCACTTTCCTTATATTTAAAACTGGCCATAATAATATCTACCAAAATAGTATAATATATATAAAGTTTATAGTTCATATTTGGCGAATAACCATGCGCTCAATACATGCTTCTTTCCCTTCTTATATCTATTTTTCATTAGGTTCTGATTTTGGAAACAATAGTCATATTTAATTCATGTTTGAACTCCCCACTGTTTAGCAAATTATCTTATATGTAGGGTTTAATAATATTTGCTCAATTGAAATATGAATTAAAATTGTCTTGGTTTTATATCTGAAATAAATTATAACATTTTTCAATGTACATAAATCTGTTAAAATTATTTGCTGTTAATTTCATAGGAAGAATGAAAACTAGGTCAATGTTTTTATATGTAAATATCAGCAATCAGGCATAAGGTTTTTCTTAAGTAAAAAAAATTATCCTTGAGAATATTATTAACATGTATATGGCTATATTATGTGCGTATTACATATGTATGAAGACTAAATACCAACTAACATTAACAGCAGGAAAGACTCCTTAAGCAACTTCATAAATTGTTTTTATTGCTTTTAGATCTATTCTAAAGTCTACATGTTGAAACAAGAGTTTTTGCCATGATTAAAATACCATATATTTAAAATTTGCTATGTTTTTCATTTTTTCAATTTAGGACATGGTATGACAAAGCTTCCATAATCTTATAATCTTAATGAAAGCAGATGTCCTTAGTGTGATAAGCAATTAGTTAATCCTAGGAAATCAGAGGTTTTTAAAGTTATGTTTCTTAGCCATGAACTGCAGCTTTCTCTCTTCCTATGTGTCCAATTGAAATACGTGCCATATTCCTTAAATATTTATTTTGTACCTTCTCTGTCCATGGTACTGAGTGGTTTCTGTGGCATCGATCAAATATGGAGTGAGTCAAGCTGGGATAATTATGTTTGTATACCTGAATGTTGGGCTTGGGTGACTGGTAGTGTTAACAGCAATACCACTCTTTTCGGTGTATTTATTTGTTTGATTTTGGACTACATACTCATTCATTTAAAGACTATAATTATAGAAGTAATATATGCTTATAAAATATTATAGAACTATATAGCCTGAAAAGTTTGTCATTTATTGAAGCAAGTATACTTTTATATATTTAGGGTTCCTTGATTCTAAAAGCAAAATGGACTAACAGAATCCTTGGACAAAGGTTATGTTTCAAATCTGTAACTATTGTGCAAACATTTGTAGATGCACGTTTGGAAAGAAGCACTCATGTTTGCATCTTTTCCAACATCTGTGCATTTAAATCAGCAGCAAAAGCACCAGGCATTTGGGCTACTAAGATGTTTCTTATTTACCTTATTTTGGGTAATTGGATTTAAGACGCTGTTCCTCTTTGTTTCAGTAACGGGGAACTCTACCTCTCTGAACTCTGCATTACATTCATTCTCACCAACATAGTACTAATGAAAATGACAAATAACTGGGTCTCTTTTGGTTGCCCCCATGCAACAGCTTAAATACATAAGTGCATAGCAACAATATGTGAATAACATATCAAACTAAATATGTTCAAGTGCAGTAGGTTGAGTGGGTTGTGTGGGGTCAGCATCGTGAATGGAGGTTAATTTCTGTCCAGTCAGGTGAGGTACAAATGCATCAACTTTGCTGGAAAATGGCTCCAATTGTGGCTGAATGGTCTAGTTTCCTGTGGGATACAAGCAGTCTATTATTTCATGTTTTAAAAGCCTTGTTCAGGTTTGACCATTTGGATGGAAATCAATACAACAGAGGATAGGGACAAACATCAGAGATCACACCAAGTGCACCTCTGAGGCCAGGTTCCGTGATTTCTCCGGTAATCCAGGAGACAAACCCCTTTCAGTCTGGCTGCACTAGGAGCTCTGTGGTCCAGTTCAGTATCACAGGCCTTACTTCATTACTAATAAGATGCGCCAGGGTGGGGAGCAGAGCTGGCAGCCCTTTGGCTCCCTAACGCTTCTTAAGCCATGATTGAAGTGAATCAGTCAGGAGAAAACTAAGTCATTCCTTAGTGAATTGGGCCAACCAGGATAGCTATCAGGAAAAGGCAAGCTGCTACTCGTGTTTATATAAGTGACCTAGATTTCTAAAAAAACCAAACAAACAACTACTTAAATTAGTCAGAAATGTACAGGGATTTTTGTGTGGTAGGTGAGGTGGAGCCGGAAAGGAATGAGGCAAATTTCCTATTGTGGTTTGTGAAAATAACTTCTGGCTCATATATTTGTAAATGTACTTATAATGAATTATTTTAGGGGTATTTACATAAAGTTATGGTACATACATAAGAATCTTTCTTCAAGACACCCAAGTTAGAGTCCCAGAGTCACAGACATCGAATTACTGGGATTTCACTTGGTAAGGCCTATGTCTGAATCATTCAAGTCCAAACCTAGGCCTACCCTGGTCAAGTTTTATTTGAACAAAAATGAGAGAGAGAAAGCCATGCTAATTATGCTAATAAATTTAGGTTTTGCAAAAAGCCAAGTATAATTTAGTAACACTGTAACTAGTATGATTTTTTTCATTCCCTGATTTTGCCAGGAAATAGCCTCATTCTCCACTTTACCTGGCTTGGGAATCTCACTTAGATTTTCAATGCAGTCAAGTCCACCAAACTGCCAGCCTCTAATCTGAGTTGATTCTAGTTCTAGGTCCCCTTGTGGGAATGGTCTTTTTGTCCCATGAATTTGTATGGGCTTACATACCACAATAGCCAGTCACAAATGAATCCTACAGTTCTTCCCCATGCGTATGCATTGGAAGGAGGTGGTTTTTTTGTTTTTGTTTTTTGTTTTTTAGCTGAGCCATTCTGCCACCTGTTGGCAGCTCAGTGACCCCTCAGCTTGGGCTGGGAATTGAACTGCTGTTGCTCAGAGCTCAAACTCGTGAGTGAGCTCTTAACCAACTGAGCCACTCTTCTAGCCCCTGGAAGGAGTTTTGATGCAATCGGTCTCTTTGCCCAAATCCACTAAGTGAGTGCCATCTTTGAGTTGCAGACTTACAGAGAGATGACCTAGGGAAAATAAGTTTATGTTCCTGAACCAGTCTTCAGCCTCTAATACACATGCCCAGTGTCAACTGGCAACTGCAAAAGAGAAATTCTGGCCATTTGGCTAAAAATTTACCTTAACACGAATCCAGTGCATGGACTGCATCTGAGGGCAGTGACAGGCAGGCAGGGGGGTAGACCATCCATTCTTGACTTTTCTGCTCTGCAGAGTCCTAGAGGCACCTTTCTAGGAAAGTTGCTTACCTCTGAATGTTTTTTATTAAAGATTGGAAAAAATAAAAATAGCACCCCATTAAATGTTTTCTTGTGTTCTGAGATTCATGAGGTAGAGAGTCAAGACATGAAAAACATGATTTGTGTCTAGGTAAGAAGTAATCAGTATTGTGAAACTCAGAAATTGGGAAGTAAATAACTATTAAGTTAAAAGAGGTAATTTATTAAATTTTGTTGAATTGTCTAAAGCATCTTTTTAAAATAGGTGCTCTATAGGACAAATATATTGAGTTGTTGGGAAAGTCATGACGTATTTTTGTATGTTTTTCAATGCAAAAATGAGTCATGACTTTCCTGATGACCCAATAGTTAAACTGGCTTTAAAAAAATCTAGAGGTATTAATTTTTTTTTCTGCTGTAATTTGGTAGCATTTAAATTTCTACTTTCATAAAAATTCATCTACAATGGTTGAATAAGAGCATAACAAATTTATTTTAAGGAACTGGGCATTTTCATTTTCTTCTCTTGGAGACTACGTTGTATCTTAGACATCTCCATTATTTTTCCTTAAATGCATCTGCAACTTTTCTTATATTCAAGCAGGAAACTGCTTCTAAATCTGTCTATTTTGTACTCTAGGAAAAACTGAAATGCATTCTGGTGTCCACCCCACCTTCCCCCACAGTCTGAGTCTCTTCGTGGGCCTCATATCTCTTAAACCACCTGCTAATCATAACAATTGCTAATTTGAGCCCTTTTTAGTCACTTCTGGTGACACTGACAATGCCATCTAGTTTGCAATGGCCATGTGGTCAGTCCCCCACCCATCCTCGCAGGCTGCTGCTGCTGTGCCTTTAGCTGGGGTCTCCATTGTTCTCCTGGCCTCTGCTGACCATAAGCAATTCCTTCTTCTCTAATCTCCAGGGATCTGCTGCTTTCACAAGGGGGCAGGGCCATTTGCTTTGTGTGCAAGATAATCTTCCCTAGAATTGTTCACATATGCAAACATACACGTAAAAAACCCCGACTCTCCGGACATGGAAGGATGTATGTAGCTATATATGGGTACACACACACACACACACACACACACACACACACACACATATACATTTTAGTATTAGCAATTACAATCACTTATCAGTCCTGCCTAGATATTTGCAAGTCACTCAGTGATATCTATTAATTTCTATGATTATATTTACGTTTCTTCTTGCCTTGTTTTTAATAGTGATATTTTTCTTCTCAGATATGGCAATGGTGATTTTAAACATTACTGAGTTTTCCTTCACTTTCATTTTCTTGAAGCCTCAGCATACCCTGCCCACTCCTCAGGAAAGCATTTTGGGAATGACTTGGAGATGGAGGTAGATGCAGGTCCCTGGCCGGGATGAATGATTAGGACTGAGGAATTGATCATCAATACAGGCAGGCCTGAGCTCTACTTGGGAACGTCCCTTGGCTGAATAGCTGATAAAATTTACTGGATTTCCATGTCTGAGCCTTTGCAATCGCACTCTGTACTCCACTTTGATGGATTTAAAGCTGGTCATTATATTACAGGGCAAGTTGTAGCAGGAATAAAAGCAGGTCGTTTCAACCAGCCATTTTAATCAGGAGACAACCTTACTCTGTTATCATTAAAGCTTGCCATATGCCATAGAAAGGGATAGAAACATACTCGACTTTCAGGGCAGATTAAAAAAAAAAAAGTTTCATTTTGTAGGAAGCCAGAAAGGAAGTAATCCATTTATATACATATTTTAAATATTTCTCTGCCTCGGTAAGGCAGCCAGTTTTTGTAAGCTCCCTTTGGGATTGTGTGTCTCCTTTTCCCTAAAATGTTGAAGTAAATTAAAAAGCGAAAAACCCCCTGCTCCGTCATTTTCGGTATCTCTGCTGGGAGCGGCTAGTCTCCCAGGCGGCCGAGCACGTCGAGAGCGCCCCCTAGGCGTTGGCGCATGACATGGCAGGAGGAAACGGTGGCTGGTTGATAACGGGCTGCATGTGTCTGTGTTCAAGTCCACGCACAGAGCACAAAGCCAAGGCCGCAGCCCACAAAGTGTAAGTTCTCTGTGTCCCCTGTCTGAGGGTGGGCTCACAGGCGTCTCCACTTGTTTCAGAAGTTTCAGATGGAGGCAGCCCCGGATGCCTGACTTCCAGTGGTCCAGGTTGATGTCCCTAGTAAGGCTTGGACACATGTCCTGTGGCTCATCCTGTGCCTCCTTGTGCTTTGGGATTTCACAGAGCCCCACTTTGGACATCTTGGGAGAGGTTAAAGGTTGTCTATCCTGCAAAAAGCATGGCTGCCTCTTTAAACTTGTGATCTAAGACCCAAGGAAGCCATCTAGGAGTTTGGAAAAAGACACTGGACTTAGAGGCTGAAGGTTCCAGCTTTAGTCTTGGTTCTGTTGCTTATGAGCTGTGTGACTTTGGGCAAATCACTCCACCTCTCTGAGCTTCAGGCTAGTTCCTTTACAAAAGGAAAGGATTTGATCAGATAGTCTTCATGATCATGCCTACTTATAAAGTCTGCCTTTGACCTCAGTATTGAAGATTTTTGTTTTAAAGTTTGCCAGCCAAGTTAACATAACACTTTAGTGAATTCTTGACAGATCCAAGTTGGGCAAAAGAATCAAATGTATTTATTTTGAGGGTCATGTCTATTGGCTGTGACCAGCAAAAAGTCAATTCGATTGACTCTGTGGCATCTTCATAACCAATCCAAATTCCCATTTGATGTTAGTCACCCTTCAAAGGCGGGCCTGTTGTTCAAATTGAGCAACAGCCACACTTCCCCCTATTCTGGCCGTCACTTTCTAGCCATATTGATCAGCAGCCACATTGATCCAAATGGTGGTGCTCTCATCCCCTCTTTCATCCCTGCTGGCCGGTTTCCTGATCACTGATGGATAATTGGTTCTCCATTCACGGGTCACCGGTAGGCAGCTTCTCTGGACTGGCGAACTCCTGGAGTCATTTTTCCCGAGGCTAGCTCATCTGCAGGCGTTTATTGATAAAACTGCCTGGGAAAGACTTACTTGTTTTTGTTTATGAAAGCTGCTCTGATGCCAGCGACTGTAGGAGAAGGACCTGTGTTCCTGTCTGGGTGGGGATGACAAGGAACTCATCCAGGGGTTGTTTACTGGGGGGCTGAGGATACGGGCCAAGGTGAGGGCAGAGATGGGGATATCCAGCGCCAACAACATGACCAGTTTGGACTTTGGGAAAATCCATACGAACACGTACCACTTACCTATTCAAGGGTGGTCATTTGTTTGTTTTTCTACCAATAATAATGATAATAATACTAGTCACTCTCCTTTTCTCAGTTAAAACTCTGCCCTGCTCTCTTAAACCTCTGTGGCTTTGCCCAAGCTGTTTCCTTTCCCTGAAAACCCTCTTTTAATGTGTCTGGCTGTCTAGGTCTCAGGTCAAAAGCTTCCATGCCTAACAGGTGTTCTGAGCTTGATTTAAAAGCTGCAATTTCTTGGCTATTTCTAGAGAATCACATGCTTGGGGATCATTTATTTAAACTTAATATATCATAGAAGCAAAATAGTTCTTTTTAGGACCCTGTGTCAATCAAATAGATGAACCTCTTGGTTACATGTGGCTTTTGTTTAGCTCAATTTGACTCAAGATATGAGCATGGATATAATCATTTTGCAAAGTGTATGTGGCTGTATCATGTTCTTGGGATGTATTTTTTTTTTGAAATTAACAATAACTGAGAATTAAAGAAATCACTTTTGGACAACTACAAAGTTGTTGAAAGCTGTCTGTCAATTTTCAAGTAATAATCATATCTTATATAAGATTTCTTTAATATGATATTGCTAAGAAGCTTTAAAAAAATCCAGAGAAATAATCATAGCAAGTAATATTATACCCATTTCTCAGACAAAGCAACTCAGACTCAAGTAGGTTAAATGATTTTGGATAATGACACAGCGCTAAAGAGAGTAGTTAGGCTGGCACCAAGCTTGGCTTTTATGGAATCTAAGGATTGTGTTGCCTTGGCAGGAGGGAGTGACACATTGGGGCCGAAACAAGGACCATGCAAGCCCCTGAGCACCTGGCCCAGGTACAGGTTTAGGAAGGGAGCAATGCAGGGGCTGCAAGTCCTGGAGCTCATGTGACACCTGGGCAGTGCCCAGAGCAGGGACTGGGCCAGCATGCCTGTGCTGAAGTGAGCCACGCCTTTCAAAACAGGCTCTGTTACTTCCACTAAATACCTCATCTCTGCTGTGCCTGTCTTCCCTTGGGCTTGAACCACTCCTTCGGTCTCTCCACAAAGGGGAATCTAACAGGGGGAGGAACAGCTCATGCGCAAGCCTGTGCAGTATGGAAGACACAGGGAAGAAGCACAGCACAGTTACAGTGCAGGATTGAGGCTGGGATCCCGCTAGAAATGGAGGTAGAGGGGCTACTTGCTTCTCCGTGTCCTTCCTCTGCACAGGATCTTCATGTCCAAGAGGACACACATGTCACCACCCAGGTACCAGCCCTGCTGGCCCTGAAGGAAGACCTAGGACTCGGTGTGCAGAGTTAAGGCAGCCAAATATGGCCACAGCTCTTCTTGGTGGGTTACCTAGCATTTTGCATTGTGGTTTTATCAACATAGGAATGTAAGCTTAGCTATCATACATGATGGTAGAACGAGAATCGTGGAGGCCGTGTGGCATGATGAATGAGAGCACATATTTTTCAGTCTCATTGGCCCGGTTTTTGGCAAGTTTCTTAATCTCTCTTTGTCTCATTTTCTTCATCTGTATAATGGGGATCACAGTGACTGCCTCACAGAGTTGTTGGGAGGGCTGAGCGAGAGAATGTATGCAAGGTACTTGGTGTTGCTCTTGACGTGTAAGTGCTCATCAAAGGGCAGCTGCTGTCCTCATCACTGTAAGGGCTTAGGTTTACTGTGGGATTGGAATTAAGACTAGGTTTAAGATACCCCAGGCTACGGTGATGACGATTACAGGAAAAATGGAAAGGACAAAATGACAAAAGAAGGAAGGAAGGAGGGGAGGGAAGGAAGGAGGGAGGAAGAAAGAAAGAGAATATCCACACAAGCTATTCTCCAACCTTGTATTCACCCTTTTCAGTACATATCCTTGCCCATAATGGTGCGGTGAGTCTGTCCTCTTGACACCAGCTGATGCGTTAAGCCTTTATGATCCCCATTAGAAAAGGTGATGGTGGGAATGATTCTGTGGTTCCGTTTGACATGGGCATGAATTAGAATTTATTGGGAGCACTCTGCTGCCTTCACCACATTAGTCAGGCCAGATATACATAAGTATTCCCTAAAAACTAAAATTATAAATTTTATAATATATAATATATATGTAATTATAGAATATATAATTATGTGATCTTTTTAGATTTACAAATCTTTAAACTTCAAAAAACTCTCTGAGAAATAAGCAGAGGAAGCGTCACTATCTCAGTTTTATGCATGGGAAAACTGATGCTTTGAGAGAATACGGCATGGCAGATTCCCTAGCAAGCTGCCTAACACATAGTAGATGCTGATTTCCTTTGACACCCTTCCACTGGGAAATAGCAGAGCCATGTCAAGACTAACAGGACCTTTGGCTCCTGGTCTGTGCTCTGCTCACCCCACAGCTGTCTTTCCATGTGGCTTAACTTTGGATTGGAGAACGCATTTTCAAATGGTAGATCCTTGAGACACAGGTCCCTTCTGGCAGTTCTGTTGGGGTTCAAACCCTCCTCCGGCCATTTGCTTCCCCTGGCCCAAGATGCCTGTGGAATGCAGGGTCCCTGGTCCCCACCTAGAGCACCATTGTCTGTATTGTGACCCTGTCTATTGCCCATATACCTTTGCTGAGTTTGAAATGGCGTCAGACTTGTATGAAATTTCTCACCCAATTGCCAGGTGGCTCAGGAGCTGACAGCCCAGAGCTCCCTGGAAGCACCTTTACTATGAGTGCTATAAGGTGAGCAGTCATATAATCTGATATGAGATGGACGGTGACCCAAGTGAATGAGTGAGCGGGCTGCCCTGACTTGGCTGTGTATAGGACAAGGCACTGAGTTTCCCTCCAGCAGAGAAAGCTCTTATTTATTTTTATTTTTTAGTTGACAGTGGGAACATCTGTCCAAATTTCCTGGTCTGATGTGACCAAAAGCAGCAGGCTATTTATTTTCATTAACTATTCTCCCTAACATCTTATGAATGCACTGGATACAAGATTCAGGGGTCTTCTGCTCACATGGAGAGTTTCATTTACAAAAGAGAAAATACCATGAAACAGTATAAACCTTAGAAACCTGTATTTATTTTGTTGTGAAGAATTCTAAGTACTTCCCTGCGCTTGGAGGTCTGTTACCAAAAAGAAAGGGTTACCTAAAAATAGACTCATTCTTGGAAACTGACTTAAAAGTTCTGCCATGCTTCCTCTGCGCACAGGTCAGATTTCCAGAGCCAGGCAATTTTCCAGACAAGGCTGACCTTGGCCTCCTCCTCACCCTCTGTTTTCTGTGGCCTTGTTATCCAGATAACTGCTTCTTTTCTTCATTTTCCTCTGGCTTCTGTCCTCTAGCTTATCTCAGGGAGAAGCTCTCATTTGACTAGCAAGCCTTTGAGAATGCGTGGCTGAGGAACAGCATATGGAGTTCCCTACTGGCCCCTCGTGGAATCTTAGACTGTGCTGGGGCTGGTTCTGTCTTCCTTCCAAAACCCATTATTTCCTTCTTGGGCTTTTGAAAGAGTTGTGGAACTTGCATTTATTTTTCTCTTTGTAACATGAAATATTTATTTATTTATTCATTAGTCCATGCACTGAACATTCAAACATATATATTTTGAGCAGTAACTTTGAGCTAGGCTGTGATGACACAAAGTTTACTGAGGTTAAGTTCCTGTGTTTAAGGACCTCATTATCCATTGAGTTATAGGACTCACTGCTCCCTTCATTGTAGGGAGGAACAGTATCCAGAAACCTCTTTCCCTGTTCTTAGGCCTTTATCCCCTCACTCTCAGCACTCTTACATGGCCAGGTCATATAACCTCTAAGACTAAGTAAGCTCTTACCTGCCCTTCTTCCAATAATCTTTTCATGGTCACCCTTACCCCACACCCTTCTCTGAACACATGTAATATTTTTCTTTGCATAGCCTTTATTTCTGTATGTAGCCTATAGTTATTTATGGATATGTCAATAGTCTTAAACTATAATCATGTTTATATGTAGTAGGTGCTCAATAAATGTTTGTTGAATGTTGAACAAATGTTTCTACCATTTCTCTAAAAGCTGCTTTCAGCTGAGGTTGAATGGCTGCCAGAAAAAGATACATTAGGTTATTCCAATGTTAGTGAAATGAAAATCTTAGAAATGACAGTGTCATGCTCCTTTTGGGCTGTGCTGCCAATCCTGTACATAAAAATTAACAGTGGCGCATTGTATCATGGTGCCTGGGAAGGGGGATAGGGTCAAGGGGACTTTTCTCCTTCAATATGTAAATTAGCTTACCCATCTCCTCTGGAGAAAAGAACTGGGCTCATAAATGCAATAAAATTTCAATTTACTAAGCAGAAGAATATAGTCTTCTGGTAAATAGTTAAGTAAAAAAATTCTTTTTATTTCATTTCCTGTTGGAAAGTTTGCCAAAATGTCCACTGCTGTGACTCATGAAATATAGTAGAGGGGCAATACTGATAACTGAGGTCTCATAGTACATTTGGCTCATCATTTTAAACGTTAATTATGATTGTGCTATATCATGGGCATAGATAGAAATGGTATAGGAGATTGGGTTACATGTATATTGACCCCAGGCAAAATCTTTTCAGATGAAAAAAAAAGAAAATCCCCACTATCATTTTATTGCATGCGAGTGTGACTTGCTAGAGGAATACTCGGCGTGAGAGAACACGGGGTCGGAGTCTCAGCTCTTCCCTTTCTGTGGGACCTTAGGAGTTTCTAAGAGTCAGTTTCCTCATCTGTAAATGGGGAAAATAATAGCTGCATTTTTTCCAGAGGTTGTTATAGGGATTAGATGAGATACTATACAAAAAGCACATAGCATGCAGCCTGGCACAGGGGGCCCAATACACATTAGCTATGATTATGATGGTAATAATGAGGATATAGTCTGTATTGGCTTCCTAGGATTGCTGTAACAAATTGCCACAGGTTGGGTTGCTCAAAACAAAAATTTATATTTTCACAGTTCAGGAGGCCAGCAGTCTGAAATCAAAGCTGGCTCCTTTTGGAGGCTCTGAGAAAGAAACCATCCTCTGCCCTTATTCTAGCTGCTGGTGGTTGCCAGCAGTCTTTGGCATTCGTTGGCTAATATGCGCATCTCTCCAATATCTGCCTCTGTCTTCACATGGCACTCTCCACTCCATGTGTCCCTCTGTGCCTGCTTCTCTTTAAGGTAGCTACTCATTGGATTTAGGACCAACTCTACAGTAGTATGACCTTATCTTAATTACATCTTAAAAGTTTCCATTTCGCAATAAAGTTACATTCTGAGACTCCCAGTAGACAGGGATTTTGGGGGACACTATTCAACCTACTACATAATCATAAAGACAAAATGAGGATATAGTTAGAAAAACAAAATCCTAAACATATTTTCCTGGTGAAGGGGTCTAATTAGATGGGTTGTGGCCGATATAGGTTAATTTGGAGTAGCTATTGGGACTTTCCATGAACTGTATTTTATTGACAAGGTCCAGTCCTCAAATTTTGTCTTTGGGTAGGTCTACAGGGCCCTAGAAAAAATGGATAATTCATGAGAAAAATGGTGGTTTTCTGATTCACCCAGGTTATGATTTAGTCTTTTTCTTACTCATCTCAGTCAGTTTGTGGCATATCATTATTCAGCCTCATCAGAGAAATGGAAGGTTTTGGCTAATCAGAAGTATCCATGCATCTTACTTGTGACCAGTTCAGGAAGAATTTTAAGTACAGTGAAATTCAGGATACATGGACACACTGATGAATATAATATGGTCATACTCCAGTGATTATGCTTTAGGGTTATGGGTATCAGGGTTATGCTTTAGGGTCATAATTTTGAGCAAAAGTCATAATTGTAGTAGAAATATGTAGAGGATGGCTAGTAGACAATTCCCATTAACTGAATGCCAGACTGGAAGGGAATAGCTGTTGTTCCTTTCACTTACAGGTTAATAAACAAGTGAACTGGGAAGGTCATCAGGCTCACCTTTTTTGCTTTATACTTCCATGCTTCTGCCCATTCCATGGTTCCTGGGCAGGGTTGAGGATGCTCTAGAGATCAGAGACCAGGGGAGGATTCTATGGGAATCCTTTCTCTCTCTCCATGAGCTCTCCAAAGATGATACACTCATTCTAGAGGAAAAAATACTTTCTTCTACAGAAGTGTAAGATATAATGCTTAATCAGTAGTTGGGATGCTGAGATGAAATGTAGTATAGAAATGTAAAATGATAATCACGGGAATTTCAAATTTTTATTGTTTTACTGCTTTATATTTATTGGCACGGGCCTGCTGAGATCATTAGAGTTAAGGTTGTATTGTGTTTCTATTTTAAATCTCTATTTTCAAAATACTTTTGACATATGGTGTATGTTTTCAAGCCAGAGGGGATTTTATCTTAAACAAAATGTAAGGGAAAAAAATCTGATTTGCACATTTTTTACTTAAGGAAACACACGCAAGTAGTGTTTTCAAATAGTATTTTGTACTCCTATAACTTAAATATAAGATTTCTTTTTAAAACAGGATTTTGTTGACTTTATATTTTTGTCACATTATTATATATTTGTATTAGGCTAAAAACAAGAAAGTGATTAGTTAATCAGAAGGAGAAAAAAAGTTAATAGAAGTGACCAGTTGGAAAAATTAATGTTGTCACAGAGATATTATGTTGTAAGTATCTCAGTGTTGATTCCAAGTCAGGCTCATGTAGTCACATAGGTTCTTGATCCATCGCTTTCCTTACGGCTATTTCACGTCTCTTCATTTTAGCTTCTTATTATTGAGGATATTGACCTAAACTAAATAACCCCAGCAGAAACCTGTGATCTGGGATATTTTAGTTTGAAGTTAACCCACCTTAAAGGAAAGGTAAAATATTCTCTCGAGATATTCTGCATACATTTAGGTTCAAAATTTTCCTTCAGAGCTGCACAGAAAATAGAAAATAAATCTTTAGATGAAAGACAGGATTTCATTTAAAAATGTGTGGAGACGCCATACTTTGAGGGCCCTTAAATTCAAATAAATGCAAGGCTTGTGAGATAAGGAGGGTTGCAAACCCCAGCTAGTTATAATTTGCCCACATTTCTAACACCTTTGCCCTAAATAATCCCACAGAGCTGAACTCACACACCTTTCAAATATAGGAGAAACGATCTCATTAAATTTTAATTGTCAACATGCTGCATCTAATTATATTGTGTCTTGTCTTAACTCATGACTGCTGTATAATAAATTTAATTATTTTGGTTTTCCTTTCTATTTATATTAACTCATTTCTAGTAAGCGCAGAGTTGCAGACTCCCGTGAACAAGAGAAATAAGTAACCTTTAATTTTCAAATCATGACCTCATCAGAGCAAGTGTGTATGTGTGTGTGTGCATGTGTGTGCAAAATTTGTTATTCTAAGGAGAAAGGCAACACCTTTATAATTAGACCCCCCCCCTTGGGTCAAGGGTGTCCTAATAAAGAAAATTTCATACATTGATGTGCTTCCCATCTCTTCATTTCTTTGTTCTGTTCGCTCTGTTGTTAATAACACCCTGAAGCAAAAAAATGTTTGTGAAGCTAAGAGCTGTCCAGATAAGAGAAAAGGTCATGATCCCCCTCCTGCATGTTCATCAGCAAACACACACCAATCTGAAAGTAAGAGGGTGCCTGTCAATATGGGGTGGGCAGGAGGCAGCATACCATCAAATTGAAGGCAGCAGAGGCTCACACAGTTGTCCTGAGCTCCAACCTTAACCCCAAATCAATAATCACCAAAGTATTACAACATGAAGTGACTGAATCATAGGGGCAGGGGTGGGAGGAGAGGACATTTGTGTGAAGCTTTAGAAAAGCTAAAAAGTAAGGAATGTGGGATGTTTCTCACCATCCTTGGATTTCTATGATGAGTGTGTGGTAGATGATGAAGTGAAGAAAATGGACTTGGAGAGCCTAAGGCATGCGCCATTTTACCATTGTACGATGTGGCAGGTTTTTAAAACTTCTAATTCAATAAAATGGAGAATGTGAAGCCACTTGCTTGATATCAGGCTTAAAATTTGAGTGCGATGAGTAATATTTCATTGCCTTAGGTAATTGCGTAAGCAGCATAGGTGTCATAGGACAAATGCCACAGTTTTGATGGGGAGGGGAGGATCCTTATAGATTAGATTTTTTAAAGAATTGAGTGAAGAGTCATCTTTTTTTTTTCAGATTAGTTGAAACCAAGGCCCTTTCCTTTCTTCCCCTGGAGCTCTTGGCTTTGAGGCTTTAACTGTGTGAGAAAGCTTGCCTCTTCCAGGAAGTCTTCTGAGATCCAGTGGAGAAAAAGAGAAGAATTCCCTCCGCTGCTGGCCGAAATACTAACTGCCCTCAGGCAACAGGGTTTCATTTGCTAGAAAAATTGAATAATGCACAGTAAAAAACGTAAGAGTTCAATGAAAAATTACACAAAACATTTATGTTTATAGGCTGCTTCCTATGAGTATAATTGTCACTTCCCTATTTATTAATTCTTGAATAACATTTCTTTGGGCGAGTGGGAACCACAGACACAAGACTATAAAACATATTGTTAGAGTAAATACATTTGGTAATAATGAGAGTTTTATCTTGCACTTTCCTTTTAAAAGTTGAAATGTTTTGCTCTTTCTAGTAGCTTATTTGATTTCATTATTTTCTGTTTTGTTTGTCTTTCTCTATATGCATGTATTTATGATGTATTGTATAATGTATGTATGTATATATGTATGTATCTACCTATCCATGTATGTGTGTGTATATACATATTCATGCATGTAACTATGTATCTGTCCATCTTATCTGCTTATCTATCTATCTATCATCTATCTGATCTCTCTGATTCCATTAACTTGTGCTGCTGGTGGCCTGACTAAGAAGTCCAGCATTGGGGGCTTCCCTGCCAGCCGTCTTATAAGCAAAAGCCTGAGTTCTTTTCCTTCTAACATCTAGCTGTAGATAAAAATCCAAGAACATTGGATGAAATTAAACATTCAAGTTCTACAAGTTTCTGTTAGATAACTTAGCTAGGCCTAAAACACAGAACTGACAGGAGGCTGTTTGCTTGTCTTGATGTTTTGATATGCCTAACTGACCATTCATAAAACTTAGTTGATGGAAAATCCCACCTTGAAATTCCCTCTTAATTATTACTTCTCTTGTAGCTCAAGGTATCTTGCAGTTCCTTGGGTGACACTTCCTCCCCATACAGGTACACACAAAAACATATGCATGGACAACACAACAAAAATACCTCCAAAACACCTTTATGCACACTTATGGAATAAATAAAAAGTCAAGAATAGGGAATTTACCTGCTAGAAATGACTGTTCTGATTTGTCCCCTTAATTTTCAAAAGAAATTCAGAGAAAACATTGATGATTAATTGTAAAGAATGTGATTTGCAACAAAGGTGAATAGGTGAGAGTAGGGTGTGAATACCAACCAAACTATAAAACACCTAAAGAGAAGCTGGCCAGAGAACGCTTGGGGACCTTTCTGGATTGCTGGCTAGTATTCTTTGAAGTGGATATGCTGCATTGATGCGTGGGTGCCTGGAGCTCAGCTAGAATGCCAAATCCATTCTGTCTCTCTCTGATAACACAAGAGGCCTATTGCAGAGACACAGGCACAGGCAAAAATCATTGCAGCTCTCATACACGTATTGTGGACCAGGATGTTTATTAGCGATTTTGCTATTTTCTGCAGGGAGAAATAAGAATATGATCTAAGAACATTGGATACAATTAAATATTCAACTCTTAGGGTCAATAAATTTCTCATGTAGGAAAATGATAGCTTTACTTTTCTTGTACAGTAAACTGATTTGCTTTATACTGTAGAGCATAGTTTCTTTGCTTCTACATCAGGATCAAAAGTCTTCCACAGGTCTGGGGGCAGCCTACGTGGCTGAGCGCAGTCAAAGGGCTCTCTGCAACATCCTGCGGCACACCTGCGAGTGCCAGCGAAGTTGCAGGGGTGAAGGGTGCTGGAGGTGGAATTCTGTCTTTTGATTCACAACTGCTTAAGCAACCGTCTGGAGAAAGCATTTACAGGAAAAATTCAGGTCAACCTATACCAGGTCAGCTTCTATGCCTTGAAGAATAAGAATACAGCATTCCCATTCAGGACATACTACAATGCTCTTCACACAGAAAAATCAATAAACACTGTTGACTGGCGACTGACTTTCCTAAATGTCTACCCTTCACTGGGCCTCAAACTGCTTTGACAGTATTCATTCACTGATTCCCCCCCCCACACCCCGAGCAACCCACTGGAAAGCGTAAAATTTCTCGCCCTCCCCCATAATTAAGCAAATGAGGGAGATTCAGCAGACTGGATTTTTTCTAGGCTTCCCTTCCTCACTGACATTGGCCAAGTCATATCACTTTTGTGGACCAGTTTCTTTCCCTGGGAAACAATGTATCTGAACTAAGGAACTTTGGAAGTCTAGGTTTCTCCCAGTTCCAAAATAACACCTGGGAGCTGATGGCAGTGTTGTTGCAAAAAAGCAACAACATCCCTCTGCAACATGATCATAGTACCATCATCATCCTCATCATCATCAAGTTTAACATTGACTGTGCTTAGCACTTGACATGCATGGCCTCATTTAATCCTCACCCTAAGCATATGAGCTAGGTGCTATTATTATCCCCATTTTATAGATGAGGAAACGGGCATAGGGCAGCAAAGGAATTTGCTCACCTTCACACAGTTGTGAGTGGTGCGGCCATTTAGTTGCTGCATGTTTAATTAGATTGAAATATCCTTTAATAGTTACTTTCTCTTTTATTATATCTTCCTGCAGCCCCATCTTCCTCACACCAATACACACACACATGCACACCCCCTACTACACTGCCTAGCCCATGGGAGATACTTGATACATTTCAAACACTTTAGTCCATAAACCTATAAAACTAAAATCAAACCCAATGTGCTAACTTAAAGGAATGGCAAATTTAATTAGCCTCAATATTACTTGAGAGATAACCCACAACAAAAATTTTCTTTTTTCCCCCCCAAAGTGTCCCAATTTATATAAGTGACAAGGTCCTAAATTATGTAAGTGACTGGAATTATATAAGTGACAAGGTTGATTTTTGTGTGTGACAAGTGGAATCAGTATTATTACTTTATAGTCACACCTCACGTGTTCCTAAATTACTGAATCAGGAAAAAAGGAGAACATCAAATTATTCTCTGAAGGGAATCTCGTCTGAGTCGATATTTTATTTTGTCAGAGTCTCTGATATCTATTGATTCATGGATTGATGGACTGATTTGAATCTGAGCCTATACCAGACTTGTTAGAACACACTTCTTAATTAAACTTTGGAGAGCAGTGGAGATTCCTTCTGAATTGATATTTTAATACTTGATTGTCAGCATAGAAGACTCTCAGAAACCGGGCTTTTGGTGGGGTGGGGGGGATTCAGATGTGAATTTACTTGTTACTTTCCCCATACCACTGCTCTATTAAAAACATAAGTAAAAGGGTCTCAGTGTATTTGATTTTTATTACTATTCCGCCCCCCCCAAGCCGATCAGTTGCCATTTTATTCACATATAAATCAAGGCTAAGTCTCCTGGCCTCACCTATTGAGATCAGTGGTCAGCGAGGGATCAGCAGTGTGAATAGACTTGACCTTCCCTGACCTCTTTTCCCTAACATAAACCTTGGAAAATGAAAATCGGAAGAACACTGGACAGACCGTTCAGGCTTTCAGTAATCATTCAAAGCTAAAAGCCTCTGGCTTGCTTGCTGCTTGAAGAAATGAGACTCCAACCTGCTGCCAGCCACATTGTCATGAACACTGATTTCTTAGGGATCAAACAAAAAAATTTGGATGATCAGCAACCTCCTGGGTGCCTGAGAGCTACAGCCTAAAGCAAAGAAGAGGCTGGAGAGAAAAAGCGCAGAGGATTGCAAGACGGATGTTCCCTCAGAGATATGACACATATCATCGTGGCCAATGAGGGCAGGTCTCTCTCTACTGTCTTCTTAAATGGGGGTAGGAGGTGGCAGGCCTCGAAGGAGGCCTCAGGAATAGACCGCGTACCTTTCTGAGCCCTGCTCAGTTGTCAGAGCTCTATTTTCTTTCCCTAACCTTATAAGTAGAATGCATTTCCTTATCCTGCTGGGAGGGCTTACCTGGCACAGATGACTTCTGAAAAACTGCCCCGTCAGCAAGTCGGCAAGCTTATTACCTTGTTAATTAGGGTCACTGCTCGCTAATAATTTAGCCAATAACATGGTTATTTTTTAACAAGGCATTTACTACATTTATTATTTCTTTTGGCTACAGCTATAATAAATAAGGTGAAGTTTATTAATTTATGAAGCTTTTATCGAATACAAATACATTTGCCATGGTCTTAAATTTTCTTCAAGTCTTCATATTCATATTCTATTGCTGTTATGTTTTCCTAATTCTGAGATGCAAGTTTTCCCTGTCCCAGGTAGCTGCATCTGTAACAATACCTGTCTTCCAAGACCATTTTAGATGAAAGGAGATAATACATAGGAAAATTACATAAATACATACAAGAATTTAACAATGGAGAAAAATAAGTTATTTAACAGATTGTGTTGAGACAATTGTATAATATTCTGGAAAAAATAAAAACTTTATACTTAAACTTACATAAATTTCAGATGGTTTAAAAATTTAATTATATATGTGAAATAAAACCATAAAATACTAGAAGAAAACATGGGTGCCATCTTGAGAATGTCCTTTGTATACATAATCCAAACACCATTACAAAAAGGAAAGACTGATAACTATTGACTATAGTAAATTAAAAAGAAAAATCTACCTGGGAAACAAAACACCATAAAAAAGTTAAAAAAAACAACAACAAAAAATGGGGAAATATCTACAATTTACATCACAAAGGGCTTATTTTCTCATTATATAAATTTCTCCTATGAATCAGTAAGATAAAAACCAGTAACTCCAAATAAAAATGGGCAAATAATGTGAGCAGATAATTCACAGGAAAGGAAATACAAATGGCTTATAACATGTCCAACCTTGCTCTTAAAGAGAAAATTGCAAATTAAAACTATGATGAGTTAGTGGTTTTGCAGTGTTCCAATTGTTATGTTACCAATTGTTCACTGTGCTCTGTGTGTTGGACAGATAGGCTAACTATGTAGATACATAAATATGATCTGTATAGATATGCAGTGATATACAGAGGGTGCCAAAAAATATATATGCATTTTAAGAAAGGAAAAAGCTGTATTAAAATTGTAATAATACATACCAATAACAAAAGATGAATATAAGTTGTGTGTATACATTTTTTAGCATCCCTTGTATAGACACAGGAACTTGAAAAAGATCATACATTGCATTTAGTTATGTCTCTTTATTCACCTTTAATCTAGAAAAACTCCTGTCTTTTTTTTTTATTCACATTTTTTTAAGGGTCAAGGCTAATATTCTTTTAGAATGTCCCACACAGATCAAACCTGTATAAGAAGGTATATTCAGCGATCTCGTCTTCCCATTGCTATCCCTGTGACGATCTTCCCACTTATCCCTGTAGGTACTAGTTGCATGCTTTTCTGATGTATTCTTTCTGTTTCTTTTTGCAAAACTAGGGATATGATGATTGATATAGATATGTTTCCGCGTTTTTCATATACAGAAGTTAGTGTACTATACATATACTCTTTGGCATTTTGCTTTTTTTATGCCTTTTATTTTATATTCTTTTTTTAAATTTTTTTAAATTAAATTATTTTTTATTATGAAATACACATTTTTTATAATTAGTTTCAGCTGTATAACACAGTGCACTAGTTATACTTTTTACCCCTCGAAGTGGCAACCCCTCTCCCCCAATCCGCCGCTCCATTTCCCCCCAATATCATACATGGCACTTTGCTTTTTAAACAATATATCCATATCAGTTCAAAGAGATCATCTTCATCCTTTTGGATGGCTGTATGGAAGCCACATAATTTATTCAACCAGAATCTAGTGATAGGTATATAGGTTATTTCCAAAATTTTGCTGTTATAATAATGCTGTAACGCGTAACTTTATATTGTGGTAAAAGTAGATTTTCAGGTAAATGATCAGTTTTTGAGACATTGAGTTAATAGTGTGTTTTTATCAGGATGCCATTTGTGTATATCATGATGTTTTTTATAAGCTGCAGATACTGTCTGCAACCAGTATACCTACATGACAGAAGATATGATCCACACTCTGCCAGGTAGTCTCCTAAGATTGTCATATGATATGTTAAAATATTCCAAGTATGCTATTTTATTAGGTCACATAAGTACAAGTCTGTGTACTTGCTCTCCTCTTCTTTCAGCTTTTCTGTTAGCTTGGTATTTGTAAAAAAATGAGGGGACATGTTAATGCCCTTAATATGCTTAAACGTAAGTGATAGCCACTATTTAGAAATAACTTACAACCCGGGCAAACTCAAACATTAGGATCTTACCAAAGGTAATTCCAAAGACTTGAACTCAGTGCAGAACTGTAATATCAAACTCTCTACAGAAAATTTCCCTAAAACTCTGCAGGGATGCTTTCAATTTTCTGCAGTTTTAGGGGAATCCTGGAAGCTAGAAACACTTTCAAGACACATTGCCTTCTTTATCCTACTCTGTTTGTAAGTGGTTGGTTCAGGTTGGTTCAAAAACACCAGAAGGAACAAATTCTACATAAATTCCATTTATTTCTGGAAAAAAAATGTGTTTGTAACAGCTGCCCGGTTTGGGACATGTTGCTGGTGCTCCACATCTGTCTATTTTCTAAGGATCCAGAGGGGGCAAGATGGAGTGATGGAGAGAAGCAGTGCTGGCCCTTGGCCTGCCCTGCCTCCCACCCTGTTTCTCACCTTGTCCTTCTCAGGCGCTAAGCCTTCTGCATTGTTGACTCTCAAGGATAGTATCTTCTGTGGAGCAGAGGGGCTGTGGTTGTGGTGAGTGGGAGGCTCTGGCAGCAAGTTGAAGCCAGTGCTGCCACTTGCATGGCAGTCTCTGGACACTGACCCCATTCCTGTCTACACAGTCACAAAAACCTCTCTAACTCACTGTCCTCTGCCCTTTCCCCTCCTGCTAACCTGTGGGATTCTGTCTAGGAACAAAAGCTTTGCTCTTATTTTCTCCTGAATTTGTTTATGCCCCTAAATTCTTGTTTCCTAAGACCTACGCTTTTGAGCCTCAAACACCAAAAGTCTGCCTTGCCATATCATCTTGCTCTTGAGACAGTGAATGCAGACTGCCTACCTGATGGGCAAAGGATAGAGGGGAGTCATTTGTTAATATTGGGCATTTCTTCATGCCCAATGCCCTGACTCTCTTACTTTGTTCTTTTTAAAAAATTATTTATTTATTTTTTATTTTTATATTTAGCTGAGCCATCCTGCCACCTGTTGGCAGCTCAGCGGCAGCTCAGCTCGGGCCAGAAATTGAACCAGCGACCCTGCTGCTCAGAGCTTGCACTCTTGGGCGAGCTCTTAACGAACTGAGCCACTAGGCCAGCTCTTGTCATGACTCTCTTATCCCACTCTCCTCACTTGCTTCCCCTCCAGATTGTTGTAAGAAAAACATCATCTGCCAAAAGACATTCACAAAGGATCTCGTTTTCAACATCATTATTTACTAGAGGGCTATGGAACAGCAGGAGCTTTATTTAAGTGTTTTTTAAGCCTTTTGTGTCCATCATCCATCTCTTTTCCTTAGTCATTCCTCATCTGAAAGCCCAAGTCTTGATCTTTGGAGATAAATAGAGCTGGCACTAAATCCTGGTTCTGCAAGAGGATAGGACCTCACGCTTACTTTCAACATCTGTGAAATGGGAATAACAGTACTTATTTGACAGATTTATGATTAAGAGTCAATAAATTATACCTACAGTGCCTAGCACAGATCAGGACCTTCTCACCTCTGCTTTCTTGACTCTTTCTTTTCTGTCTTTCCAAATATGTATCTGTTGCTTAAATATAATTAATAATAATAAAGGAAATAAAAATAGAATCAAAGATATCACCCCACAATGTCATAACCATTTTATTATTTAAGTTTTTCAAGTTTCATTTCTGTCTGGTTCTGAAGGATTTCTGTAGTCTTTAGTAAAAAAGGCAGTCTTTGAGCTTTCATATTAAAGCAATTTTGTGTGCTTTTAAAGTGGCTGATGGAAGACCCCCTGTTTTCATTTTTATGTCTTGAGATCCTAGGATTTGGGGTGGGGCTGTTAAGTTGAAGGTGAGCAGAGAAAGAAGAAGAAGGAAAAAGGTGAGGTGAGGTGATGGCGATGAAAGAAAGAGAGTTGAAGGATATAGGCATGAGGGTTGTGGGTTGTCTTGCAAAATAGAACTGATGAAGCATCCTCTCCAAGATAACGTTCTCCTTTTCTCACCCTCTGTGCTAAAATAAATTTTCTTTTCAGATTATGATTATGGATTAATTTATGACTTTCCTTAATTGTCATAGCAATGCAGGGTTAATGTCCTATTAAGGACAAGTTCTCTTTTACTTTATGAGAGCAATCACTTAACGAAAATTAGGCTATTACTTTTTATCTCCCTCTCCTTGGCAATGCCTGATACCATGGAACACTTCTGCAAATTTCCTTCCCCTTGTGCTGTGTTAGGGAATAGAGCTCTATTTGGCTTTGACATTTTGCATATTTCCTGAGAGTTGATAACAAGATTGAACTCCAGAAATGTCATCTGATAAATCAGTTTGGAGTAGTATATCTTCCCAGGGCTCTCTGAAGGTACTTTGTTGAGTGATTCTTAACTTTAGGGAAAGCTACACTAAGAGGGAATTTAGTGCCCGCGGAGAACCAAGGGGGCACCACATTCCCTTCTCTTTCCCAAACCATTGAACTATGACTGAGAGAAATGTAGTGTTGCCAAAAATACAGTTTGGGCCTGGGGTTATAGATGGGCCTGGGGTTGACTCTTGGCTCTTCCAAGTACTAGATGTGTGAGTTAGAACAAATACTTAGTTACTCTTAACTTCGGTTTCCTCATCTGTAGAATGCGGAGAAAGATACCTACTTTGTTGGATTCTGTCACTAGTGATTAATTAGTTTTACATACACTCATTGGATTCTACTCCATATCAGTTTACTCCATATAACTTTACTAGTTGTTCAGGGGATGTCTTAGTTGGGCTTTCTAGAGCAGAACTTGAGACAAGGATTTGTTTGGAAATGATTTATAAAGGAATGCTGCCAGACGAAATCTAAAAGGGATAGAAATGTCAAAGGGGAAGGAACCAAGCAAGGTGCAATTTCAGGCCAAGTCTTGCAGAAGGTAGTTTCAGCCTGATACCACAAGAGAGCACAGAGTGTAAGTTATACCCCATTATTCATTCCAACTTACGGTAAAGAGGGCTGGGCTTCCATACTCTAGTACCAATTAGTCAGTGGCTAGGGGCTGTCTTGTGGGTGAAGGGTGAATATAAACTCCAGACCCTTCTAGCTTTTGGTCAGTGCAGCCAAAGCGTCTCCTTTGACTTAAGGTTAGTCCTCCAAAGAGGTTTGTGGACACAGGCTATTAGAAACAGAAGCTTACAGAAGGCAGAGAAGGGAAACCCAGAGACTAAAGGGGATTCTAGTGTCCCTACAAGAGGGTATAGCAATGAACAAAATAAATGTGGTTTCTAACCTCATAGGTTTTATACTCTTAACAAGAGATACAGATAAGTAAACAAGCAATGCAATGCTATGAGTGATATTATGCAGGAAGGTCAAGGTGCTAGGGGACCACAAAGGAGGGGTACTGGGAAGGGATCAAGGACGTCTTCCCAGAGGAAATGATGTGTACTTGATGAGTAGGACCTGCTGAGGCAGGGTGGGGTGGAGGGCGTCTCCCAGGAAGCAGGACTGCATATGTGTGTTCAGAACCAAAAGACTGGCATGAGTTCAGTCTCGGCTGGAATGTCCAGTGGATTGGTGGGAAAGCAGAGGTGTTGAGAAATAATGCTGTGGCAGCAAGCAGGTCTCTGATAGTCCAGAGCTTATAGGTGCTGGGTCAGAATTAGAAGGGTTATTGCAAGCTATATGCTTGGTGTCTGGTAGATATTCTAAAAGTAGCAACTAATGTTAGAAGTAATAGTTCATGGTAGAATTAATCATTTTTAGGAGTATTACTGCTACTATTACCTCTACTATTCTTACTCCCTTACAACTATTACTATTACCTTGGAACCAGAATAAAAGCCTGGTTATGCTAGATTGTTTATTTACTCGGTTATTATCTGTCTCTGTCATCAGTCTGTAAATTCCACAAGGGAAGGGATTGTGTGTTCTATCCAACAGTTCAGCACTATATATTTATTAAGTGAATAAACAAATATTTTTGAGCATCTATTGCATGCCATACACTGTCTTAGGTACTGTGAGAGGGTCCAAAGATAAATAAAACACAATCTTTATTCTCAGGGGCACCTTCATTTATTTACTCATTGGTTACTGATTGAACACATTTAGTAGCATGTATTAAATCTTTGCTAGTTTCTGGGGACACAATTATGAGCAAGACACAGGACACAAGATCCCTGCCCCCATCACACTTACCATCTAGCGTCATGGTTCTCAACTCTGGGCACAGTTCTGTTCTGTGGCAGCTTTTGAAAATTTGTGGAAATGTTTTGGGTTGTCAGATGTTGGTGGATGCAGTAGGCATTGGGTGGGCAAGGGTGAGAGAAACTAGGTGTCCTACCATGTACAGGACAGGCCCACATAGTGAAGAATTGTTCTTTATCTCACATGACCTTCAAACATCTTGAAGGACATATATGTAGATGAAAAAAGTTTGTTTCAGTGAGCCTAGAAACCAGTGCTTTTGTATATAAAACCAAGTGTTTTTTTGTAAGAGTTTATTATATATCTTTTATTAAATTGTAGTAAAAATGCGTAACAAAATTTACCATCTTAATATTTTCTAAGTGTAAAGTTCGGTAAGTATATTCACATTGTTGTGCAGCAGATCCTCAGAACTTTTTCATCTTGCAAAATTGAAACTCTGTACTCATGAAACAGTTACTATCTATTTCCCCCTCCTCCAATCCCTGGCAACCACAATTGTACTTTCTGCTTCTATGAATTTGATTACTCTATATAATTTATATAAGTGGAATCCTACAGCATTTATCTTTTTGTGATACCTCATTTCACTTAAGATAATGTCCTCAGGGTTCATCATTGTGATAGCATGTGTCAGAATTTCCTTCCTCTTTAAGGGTGAGTAATATTCCATTGTATGTATATACCATATTTTGTTTATCCATTCATTTGTCAATGGACACTTGGGTTGCTTCCATCTCTTGGCTATTGTGAATAGTCCTTCTATGAACATGGGTCTGCAAATAGCTCTCTGAGATCCTGCTTTCAATTATCTTGGATATATGTGCAGAAGTGAAATTACTAGATCATATGGTAATTCTATTTTTAATTTTACACTGATTTCTTTTCTTCCAAAAATACAAACACAATCAAGGAAAGATTGCATTTCATTTTGTTTGCAATTTTACCAAGAATTGTTTACTATTTAGGAAAGATCATGTAGCCAATGGTGACGTTACTCTTGGTATCAACATACCTTGAATAGTTTGCATTTGTAGCTCTTCATGTTCACAGCAATTCTATGTATAACACTAACTTCAGACTCCTTGATTGTGTCTTCTAGTACAGTTGTGCCTCAGCATTTATGTAGTAAAATACATACACATTATTTAGTTACAAATTATTTTCCTTTTATTTCTTCTTTACATTATACTATGGTTATAGCATTATCTTGATTTTTCGAAATATATGTGTGGTAGGTTATATAATTTATAAATTCTGTTTTCAGAATAGTGAAGTGAAGCTACAAAATATTATTTTAAAAAGGAGTCATTGGTTCTGATTGGCTTAAATGTTCTAAACTTTTTAAATAAACTTTGTTCTAGTGAGAAATTTAAGATATGATGTTTATTACACACATCAACAACAAACTCTTGAAAACGGCCCTAGTTTTGTAGGTGAGCTGGCTAGAGGCTGACACGTATAGTATATACATTTAAAACACTGGTCATAGTGGGAATAATTAAGATCTAATCTCTTAGCAAATTTGATGTTTATTATACAGTGTTGTTGTCTAACTCACTATGCTCACTATACTATGCATTAGTTCTCCAGGACTTACTTACCTCCTAGTTTCAAGTTTGTAACCTTAAACAACATTTCTCCAATCCCCCCAACCCCCAGCTCACGGTAACTACAATTTTACTCTCTGTTTTTATGAGTTGGGCAATAGAGGCGCTAGCTAAGGCTACAGTAGCAACCATATTGCAGTATATAAATGCATCAAATCCACATGTTGTACACCTTAAACTTGCACAATTATATGTCAAATCCATTTTAATTAAAAAAATAATACATTTAAAAAATGGGGCACATACTTGCCTGTCAAGTAAACTCTTTTTCCAACCTTCTCTAGTTTCTGTAGCTCATCCAAGTGGCTGAAAATGATGGCTCTTCCTTGGTTTTATGCTTTCAAGCATCTGTCAGCATTAATTTTTCTTGGTTCTGCTCTTGATGGGTAAATTACCATTGAAGTATTTCACAAGAAGTATTCACCATTTTGGAAAATCACATTGTAATGACTTCGCACAGTATTTGGATCTTTAATACAACATGTTTGTATCAGTTTGCATTGGTAGCATCACATTTGTGGTGATCTACCTATAGCTGGGTATCTGACTACTTTAGATGTCCTAGTGCTGTCATCCCATTCATATATTGAAATATATACTATTTTATCATAAATTACTTTCCTTTTATGTCTTTTTATATTAACATTAGGGCATTTATTGATGGAAAAAAATGTGTGTAGGCATGTTGTATTATCCATTAAGTTTATTTCAGGCTAGTGAAAGATGGGACTAGAAAATATTTGTCATAAAACAGAGATTTGGGCCTGGTAAGTTTGAGAATCACAGGTCTCATAAACAAATAACTATACCAATAACTAATCAGTTACACTGTGATAAATATTATACAGAAAAAGCACAGAGTGACCTGAGTTTACAGTCCAATTTGGGATTCCATGTACCCTGAAATACTAGCAATTTTGGTAAGTGCTTTGTTCAGCTGCTGTGCCATGTAACTGGCACCATATGAAAAGGAGGTCCTTCCTTACTATTGTGAAGAGTCCAAGTGAGGAGAGAATGTGACATCCTCTTTGTAAGTTAGGTAGGGGACTGGCTGTAGCATTTGAGGTGACAGGGCCCAGATAGGTGTGGCACTGTGCTGTGTGCAGGACTATGAAACAGGACTCTTGGGCTTGTGATCTACAGGGATAAAGAAGATGCCATGTCCTCAGGAAAACCTCATTTATTTATTCATTTAACAAATATTTATTAAGTATTGGGTCGTTGGAAAAGTCATGATGTATTTTTTCTATGTTTTTCGTTGCAAAAATGCGTCATGACTTTTCCGACAACCCAATACCTTCTGTGCGCCAAGCACTTTTATAGATACTGCAGGGAATGAAACAGACAAAAATCCTTGTCTGTCTGAAGCTTAACTTGTTGTCAGGGAGTCTAGGTAGTAAACAAATAAGTATATAGTATGTCAAATGGCGATAAAGGCTAGGGAGAAAGATAAGGCAACACCAGGACGATAGGGAGACTGGGGATGGGCTGGGAGGGCTAATTTATAACAGGTGGTCAGGGAAGGCATCTTAGATAAGATGACATTCCAGGAAAAATGTGGAGTGCTTCACATACAACTCGGGAGCAAGCCAGGTCATGGGATGCAAAGTTTCCTGGCAGCCTCCACCTGCACTGCCATTCTCCGTGCTACTCCCTAGTTCTGGCCCCAGCAGCTCATGTCCAGACAAACACAGCTGGCCACATGCTCTGTTTCCCGGCTTTTCCACACCCCCCTCCCCAATTTCTCCTTACACCCAACTGCTGCTCATTCCTTCCAGGTGGTTCTTTCTGATATCTAGTTCCAAAGACCTGCCCCCTCACAAACCTTTATGAGACCTTAATTTTCACAGGATGAAGTCCAGACTGCTGAGTGTGGCATTCAAAGTCTTCTAGGATCCAGCCACCTCCAATCTGTTCAGCTTTCTCTCAGGCCATTGCCTTTATCAGGCTCCACTCTCAAGTGAAAGTAAACTCCTGCTTACCAAGTCCAACTGTGCTTTCCCATCTCACCCAGTGCACCTGTTCTTTTTGTAACTTCTGGAACAAGGGACGTGGAATCATATTGAAATGGACTTAAGTTCCAGCGGTTTTCCTTATTAGATGTGCAAATTTTAGTGGGTTATTTAACTCCGTTGATTTTCTGTTTCTTCATTGGTGTCTTGTGGGTATTTGTATCCTCGAAGCATTAATGAGAGCTATATAAAGTGCCTGACACATAGTAGGTGCTCAGATACTCCCTGTTTTCTGTGCCTTCCATGATGTCACGCATAGTGCTGGTCACACAGTTGTTCTCCACAACTGTTTGCTGAATTAGACTTCTGTACAAGAGCTTAGAGGGTTAAGAGTCAATTGAAAGGATGTCCCAGTCATAACTAATAAGAGCAGTGGTTCTCAGCCTGTGGGTCGCGACCCCTTTTGGGGTTGAATGACCCTTTCACAGGGGTCGCCTAAGACCATCGGAAAACAAAAAGATATTTACATTACAATTTATAACAGTAGCAAAATTACAGTTATAGAGTAGCAACGAAAATAATTTTATGGTTGGGGTCACCACAACATAAGGAACTGTATTAAGGGGTCACGGCATTAGGAAGGTTGAGAACTGCTGCTCTAGGGTGTGCGTTCACTGTTACACCACTCACCTGAGCATCTGGTCCAGCCGGCCTTCAAGGAAGGAGGGAGATTCCATATAGAGCCTCCGGAGGTGGTGCAGCCTAAGGAACTGAGAGGTGAATTGGGAGACATGCCTCTCCTTTTCCTCCTCTTCGGAGGCCTGCATGTGGATGTGGGAGAGAAACAGCGTGTGCACGTTACTCATCTGACCCAGGTAAGGAGCAAACATCCCCAGGGTGGACAGATTCCAGGTGCAGTTCACTTCCACCACCTGGATACAGTCCAGCTGCACCATAGCCAGGGCCTTCTTAATCTTCTTGATGGGCACTGCAAAAATCTTCAGGGTCTTACAGCACAGGTGGAGGGACCCTTCTCTCTGCTTGGCCCACCAGATGAGGTAGGTGAAGAACTGATCCTGGATCCTATCACTGAAGCTAAGGTCTATGAATACCTCCAAGGGGCCCAAGCGCTTCCTCATCCTGGACCTGGCCTCAGCCACCGGTCCCATCAGTGAGGGCTCCTGGGCCCTGGCTCCAGACCACATGCTCCAGAAGTTCTGACCAGTGTTCCGTAAATCCAGCACCTTCAGTTTCCACCTCCTGTGGGGGAAAGCAGGACATTGGCTGAAATGCTTGCAGGTCAACAGAATGAAGGCAGCAGAATGAGACCAAGCATCTCAGAGCTTAGGCAACAATGGGGCTTCCCCTCGGAGCTTGCACTTCACATCAGCGGCTCCCATGCCCTCTTCTTCCCTCTCTGCCTTTCTCCATCTCCTTCCCCTTCCATCCTTCTTGGCCTCTACTACTAGAGCCTTTAAGGATCACCGGGAGGAGGCAGGGGCATGTTCTTCCAGGCGCCCCGGCCTCTTAAGCCGTCCTCCACTTTCCAAAGTGGGCTCAGCACGGCCGAGGCCTCTCTGAGCTTCACTGGCACCATCAGAGAGCTCGGATCCACCCTTCGGCCCGCCACACTCCCTGACCCCAGTCGTCTTCCAGGATGCCCAGGACCTTTCTGGGCTACCTGGATCTGCCTCACCTGGGGCGAACCTTCTGGGCGAGCAGGATGTCAAGCCCATCCAATATAGCTTGTAAGGCCTTGTGCTGAGGCATTTGCATCAGGCCCCCCAGAGGGAGGCGGGCAAAGGGCCAGGCGAGCCCCATGGCCTTCAGGGACTCGCTGTGTCTCCCGCAGAACGCCTCCATGAACAGCGGCGGGAAGAGCTCAGTGGGCAGATACTCCAGAGATGCGATGACCAGGGCCTCGTCCCTTAGCAGGCTCTTCCCCGCCAGTTCCAGGAGTCCGGGTGGCGTCCGGACGCTCATCTTGAATCTGCTCCGAAGGGAACCCTGCGGAAGTGTCTAAGGAACACAGCATCTTTCTCAGGCCAAGCATGAGCACGCCCATCATCTGGTTCCCCACCCTTCAGAGGAACCAACGCAGGACCAAAGTCACTGCTCTGGCAAAGATGGAAGAGGCTCAGTTTACCCAGCTGCATCCTGGGCTCAGTGGCCACAGAGTCATAGTTCTGCTCCTACTGGCCCCAGGACAAGCATCTCGGAAGCACCCACTGCTTTAATTCCAGTCCCACTGGGAAGTGGGGACCAAGGAGACTGAAAGCTGACCCCCACCCTTTTGGGGGGAAAACTTTCAGACCATCACTCAAGGCCCTAAAACAACAGATATGGGAACATCATGCAACCCAACAAAGCCCACAGTTAACCTGGCCGGGAAAGGTTAAGATGATTCCCCTAAAATGGATGCCATTAGTCTTTAAAAATTGTTTAAAAATTTAAACAAGAAATTGTTAAAAAGTTGTGTAACAAAGCTTAGAGGTAAAAAACACTGAGATGTACACTTCTCTGCGTTCTCTCTTCCCATTTATTAGAATGACCATGTTGGGAAGGGGTTCGGGGGAACACGTTAGTTCACATTCAGTACAGACTCTACTCTTTAAAAATACTCTTCAATAATATGGAATGTTCTGAAACTTTTAGCTAAAGAAAGCCTAACTAGTAAAATCACAAAACCACCAAGTATGTGAGCTATAATCTAAGTGCACAGACTAAATATTTAAAATGTCAAGAAGTAAAACGCCAGGTTTTTTTTCATTAGAAAAAAAAATTCAGCTCATTTAAGGCATTTTAAAATGACAAATCAAAGCACAAATCAAAATGTTTGGGATTAAGGCAAAACTGCACTTAGAGGCAAAGCCGAAGCTTAAATCTGTTCATCTGAAAATAAAGAAAGAAGAATGCTCTCCTTGCCCTCTCAGGCTGCATGCCGGCTGCCTTAGGTAAGGCGGTGTGTCCTTAGCTGAGGCAGGTAACTTACCTGCCCTGAGATGGTTGGCTGAGTGCTCAGACCTCAGACCTGGGAGGGAACCAAGGCGGTGGTGACTCCAGAGCTGTTTCTCTATCTCTTCTTTGGTGCCTGAGTCTTTTATAGACCTTTCTAATCACATCTTCCCTTTTCAACTACTAACCTCCAATCAGAAAGCAATAACCTGAATAGACTCCTCAATCCCCATCCAGGTAATCCTGATGGGATCTTCACCTTTCTCCAGATTAAATGATTGAATCAGACCTCCATTGAGGACAGAGAAAGAATTAGGGAGGGGCACAGTTGAGGAGTCAGTTCCTTGATTCATAGACGCTGATTGAGTTTTCCTGATAATGGGACCTTCCTCATTCTCAGTATGAGACGGAATGGGTGTACTCTGTTCCTGACTTTAGACAAAACTAACAAAACCTGAAAGCCCCATTCCTGGGGGGTCTTTGGCCACATCAAAATGATCAGAATGTTCCCGAGTTAAAATAGCTTTGTGAAGAGAGTGGTGTCATCCCCAAAGAAAAAAGAAAAGAAAAGGGAAGGGAAGGGAAGGGAAGGGAAGAAAAGAAAAGAAAGAAATGTGACCGCCTGTCCAGCCCTCTCATTTTACAGGTGAAGCCACATCACTATTAATTTATTTGATCGATCTGGCTGTATTTCAGGGTCATGTTGAACATCAGTTCTTACAGTACAGACAGTAGAAAACGGAGCATAAAGCTTGGCGACCAAAGACCAAGGTTTGAGTCTGGGCTTTGCACCAAGTTGCTGCTGATGAACAAATTTCTTAATTTCTTTGTGTTAATTCCTCATTGATAATCACAAAGCTTCCATGTTCTTAAAGTCGTTGTCAAGGTTAACTGACGCATTTTACATCTGGGCGGCCTAACCACTGGCTGTAAGTGCTGCTGAGCCCTTGACACGTGGCGAGTCCAAATGCAGATGCGCTGTAAGTGAAAAAGACACTCTGGATTTTCAAGATTTAGGATGAAAAAAATACATAAACTATCTCAATGTTTCCTTGTTTCTGTTGACTGCATGTTGAAATGGCAATAGTTTGTACTCACTGAACTCAATAAAATATATTAAATAGAATATATTATTTAGATTAAAAAAAAGAAAAAGAAATGTCTCCGTGCATCAAGTTGTCCCTTAGGTTTGATATCAGGTAACATGGCAGATCATGATCCCATTCAGGGAGCAAGGGACNTTCTTGCCACTTCCTGAAGCAGTTCTGGAAGTCCTATTTCTGAGTGTCTTTAGTTGAGCTGTCATGGCTGCCTCGATGTCCTGAATTGATTCAAAACGTTTTCCTTTCATGGTCATTTTGACTTTGGGGAAGAGCCAGAAGTTGCATGTGCCAGATCCCGTGAATAAGGTGGATGAGGACACACCGTAATGCTTTTGTTTGACAGAAATTGCCATATTCCAGAAGCGATGTGTGACATGGAGCATTGTCATGATGGAGGATGAAGTAAAGACGCGAAGGAGGACTTCCAGGCCTGCTTCAGGCAATGGTAAGAACAATGGGATAGGTGTGTTCGAAGCAAGAGGGAGTATTTCGAGGGGGATTAATGGCAATGCATCTTTTACTGTAATACTTTTTTTTATTTAAACATTCACCGTATCTTTTGATCACACCTCGTATGTGTGTGTGTGTGTGTGTGTATGTGTATATACATTATGCATATACATATATATGTAAATGTATACAAATGTCTAATGAATAAAACACATCAGCATGATTTCCCCAATAAGTAATGATACAGCAAGTTTTAAATGTGCTAGGTAGAATTGTAAACTTTTTTTTGGAAGATTTTTATTGGGGAATTGGGGGGATGGGAACAACGCTGGGGAATTGGGGGAAGGGAAACAGATAAGTCCTTTTTGTTCTTCAGTCTAGCTGTGGAGGACGTTGCTTCACTGGCCCAAGTTGGCACCATCATTGCGCTCTTCCCGGGCAAGGCAGCTCAGTTGCCGGCTTCTGGACGGCGGCTCACTGCGGCTGCTGGCTACACACAGTAGCCCATGGCAACCCACTGCCACAGGGGCTGCAGCCTAGTCGTCCTAGGCGACTCATTGCAGCCCAGCTCCAGGTTGAGCTGTTGTTCAGCATCTTAGCTGTAGAGGGCAGTGTCAGTGGCCCTCATATGTGGGATCCGAAACCCTAGAATTGTAAACTTTTAAATATACATTATCTTATTTAATCCTCATAATAATAATATGAGGTTCGTCCTACTAACTCATTTTACTGGAGGAGAAACTAAAACACAGGAAAATTAGCCAAATTAGCAAAGCTAGTAAATGACTATAATTTGGCTCCAGACCATATGCTTTTAATTTAATCCTCTAGTTTTATGAAAACACACTTGGGTAAATGAGACTAGAATTATACTGATTCTCAATGAGGTATGTGCATTGAATTTGCCTAAAGAAAGTGAAACCGAGATCTAAGGCAGCTTTGATGGATAATTCAAGTACTTGAATATATTCATCGCAAATACAGAGAATGCCAAAAAATGTATACACATTTTAAGGTAGGAAAAAACCGTATTAAAATTGTAATACTCAGTACTATGTACTGATAACAAAAGATGGATACAAGTCATATGTATACATTTTTTTGATACCCCCCTTATGTTCTAAAAACAATGTGGCTAGTCTATTTTTAAAAAGTTTTAAATGAAACTTGAAATACTTAGTTACATAAATTGGATTTTTTGGTTACATGACAAAACTGAGTCAAAGCCAGTTGGTTCTATTAGCTTGCCACTTGAACTCTTTCTAATATGTTTACACCTTTATGCTCCAAATGACATAGGCTAGTTGCCATATTTTATTGATATTTCCATTGCTATTGAAACCTCTTTGATAATAGTTTATCTAAAATTGTATTAGGCAGATATTGTTTTGACTGAATTTTCAAGGAGGCTCTTTGAAAGTCTTCATTGTTTACTATGAAACAAAAGCTCCGTCAAACTGAATCAAATTGCAATTAGAAATAATGTTCCCCCTCCCCAATGGATGACTTCAATAGATATAATGTATTTGTCTAGTTGCTAATATTTAATATAAAAATCATCTTTCAGAATTAGCATAAGAACTTGACACATGATTTATGGTTCAAGCATTCAGCGTACATGTTGGCTGCTGTGACACCATTCATAGTGTTTGTCATTTGTAGACATCAGCAGTTATGCACAGAAGAATTCTATTGTGGAAAATCATATTAAAAAACTCTTTAATATAAAACCAAACATACCGTTTGGCAGTAAGTTGTATAATAGTAGAACTTCAAGTAGGTTATAAAATACATGAAATACAAACCAAAAAAAAGGTGAACACAAATTTCTAGAAGTCTCTTTCTCTGGTAGTTGGAAGTCTATTTTGCCTATTCCTAGAAAATATTTTGTCAGCCCATTGATGATTTATGTTTACATCGCTTAACTCGTGCAAATTCTGTTGACATCAGAAAGGTCTCATTGTTCTAGTTCTGTTTCTTGCTTGGGTTCCATGGCAGCCTGCCTCCCCCTGCATTAATAGTCTGAAGCCAGGATTGTTTTAGGGGTTCTCTCCTGAAATCACAAAAAGCATTTTTTGAGTCTCAAGATTGCTATACTGTACTTTTAAAGACCAGCTAAATATGGACAATGAAAATGTTCACTACCTCTAAGCAGAACATAAGCTGTAATTGCCAGAAAGTAGATTTCTCCCATCATGCCTTGTGGTCTATTGAGTTCATTCAAGATGTAATTGGAAAACAAATAGAGCAACACCATCATCAGGAAGACACGAGTGCTTGTCTTGGGAATGGGATGTTGTATAATGTTATAGACTTTATTTCCACTAACACTCCTCATTCTTAACTAATAAAGTGCAATGCCACACCTTTTGCAAACCTATCACAATAATTAAAGTGCATACACTGCCTTCCC
This sequence comes from Hipposideros armiger, assembly GCF_001890085.2. NCBI lineage: Eukaryota > Metazoa > Chordata > Mammalia > Chiroptera > Hipposideridae > Hipposideros > Hipposideros armiger. Next base: position 5,159,279 of record NW_017731362.1, read on the forward strand.
ATAAGAGTCCAAGGAACATTTTAACAGCAATTAAGTACAAAAATGATACCAGGGCTGGAAAGCAGACCTTGCTCATTACCATAAATGTGGGCTCATCTGTTTCCCTCACCAACTAGCCAGAGGCAACAACAATAGCAGGGCGCTTGAGATCTGAATACTGAGTTCTCCTTTCTGTAGTAAAACTGACTTTTGGCAGGAGATTCTTTCCATACTGTTCTCCTTAGTGTTCATCAAACAAAAACAAACCTACAAACAAAAACTCATTAATCTGCAGTGAGAAATTACTAGAAGAAGAAAATCCATTAGGAATTAGAGAAGCTTCATTCGAGCAGGATTTTAGGTTGAACCAGCTTTGTGTGAAAGCAGCAGAATGGAATTGTTGGGTTTTGATATTGGAAAGTACTTGGGCTGAACATCAGCTTTGTTTTGGGCAAGTTACTGTGTTTTGCTGTGTATAATGTGCACTTTTTTGCCCAAATTTGTGAGGGGAAAAAAAGGATGCACATTATATATGGATAGTATTAATTCCATATCTATATAAATGTTTTTAGTCCTTTTATTTATGCTTATGAGTTAAAAGTGTAACTCTAGAAATCAATAATGATATCTGTATGCAAAATAATACGATGGAATACGATTATCGGTTTTGTTGAACTTACGACGAACTTGCAACGATGAGTTCTTGGCCTTCTGTGATTCGTAAATATCGTAAATTTGCTAACAGTACATAAAATTTCTTGTACCTTGTATCTGTTCTTGTGTTTTGTAATTATTTGTTACATAAAATTTCTTGTACCGTAATAGTTAAACATAAATGCTAAAATTTTTTTGTAATACAAAAAACAAGTACCTAAATGTAAACAAATAATTTTTTTTTTGAATTAACAAAATTAAAACGAAATTTCCCTGAAATTTTGGGCCAAAAATGTGGGTGCACATTAAACATAGGAGTGCATTATATGTGGCAAAATACAGTACTCTCCACACTGCAGTTTCCTCCTCCATGAAATGGGGCTAATCATGCCTCCTTCACAGGCTTGCAGCAAAGATCAGTGGAGATATTCCATGACAAGTGCCTGGTCATGTATTAGCATCAAACACAGTTGTTGGAGAACTACCTATATAGAACTACCTATATAGGATCCTCACAATTGAGAGATGGCTTTGTTCTTGCCACTGGGGCCAGATTGTGTTCCAGCGTTCTTTTATTGTGCGTCACAGCTGCAGCAAAGCACCACATGAGTCAGTAGAAAGGTAGCTGAATGGGAGACTTCATCTTAGCACTTAAATCAATGGGTCACTGTGGAGCATCAGTGCTTTTCCATCGAATTCCTTCAACAAATGTGGATTAGGCACCTACTATGTGCTATGTACTAGTGCATCAGACAGGAGTTTGGTTAGAGTGGGGCTTTAGATGTGGCTAAGACATGCTCTGTGCTCTCCCCAGAAAGACTGGGGAGACAATTATATGAACAAGTGAAGAGAATCCGGTATGATAACAGTGGTCAGTAAACTTCTCATTACATGTTGGGAGCCTAGACTCTGTCTTGGCATTGGAGAAGGCTTTATAAAGGAGCTGTCATTTAAACTGGGCCTGAAGAATGAGTGGAATTCAAGGAAAAGGGCATCTGCATGAGCTAGGAGGTGCAAAACAGCAGCATGGGGGAATCTATTTAGAGTGGTTGAGACAGACGCTATGGTGGGAAGTCTATGGAACCTAATTGTGAAGGACTCCCTTTCTCCTTTCTCTCTTAGACAGTGTGTGGGAAGGCTCTGTGACAGTGGTGTGGGTGGTAGAGGAGCCAGGGCACTTACTCATGAGGCTTTGAGGAGTAGTCAAGCCAGAGATACTGAGGGCTCAGGCCAGGACAGAGGGGAGTAGTATTTCCTGTAGGGTTGAAGGGGACAAAGGATGTGAGGATGAGCCTGAGATGTCTAACTTGAGCTATGGGATGGCAGTGTTGTTGTCATCATTAACTTTGGCTGACCAGCTGTCTGCACCCTCAGGTTTTGAGGCTTTGCTCCCTCCTCTGTTTCCTAAACAACTGGAGAAGTCCCAGGTTCTATCAGCAGCCTAGCCTCCTTCAGTGCCATCAAAGGGAAGAATTACAGTAGAATGATCATTCTCCCAGAGGGCTCCAGGTTACCTGGGCTAGCGTTTCTCAGTGTCGTCTATGGATACCTATGGGTTTACAAGACATTTGCAGGGGCTCTGCCAGCTCAGAACTATTTTCGTAATAGTACTAAGATGTTATGTGCTGTTTTCACTCTTATTCTCTCACAGGTATTCAGACATGTGATAACATTATTGCTCATTGATGGAATATGTGCTTGGGTATCTTTGTGTTCTCTAGAATTTTCTAAGATAGTAGGTTTAGGGTAAAAATATGAGCATGTTATTTATTTTTTTTAAAGATTTTTATTGGGGAACTGGGGGGATGGGAACAGTACTGGGGAATTGGGGAAGGGGAACAGACAACTTGCTGTCGTTATGTTCTTCAGTCTAGTTGTGGAGGACGTTGCTTCACTGCCCAAGTTGGCACTGTCATTGCGCTCTTCCCGGGCGAGGCAGATCATTTGCCGGCTTCTGGACGGCCGCTCACTGCAGCTGCTGGCCACTCACGCTGGTTTCTGGCTGCTGGCTACACACGGTAGCCCATGGCAACCCACTGCCACAGGGGCTGCAGCCTACGCCATCACTGGCGACTCACGCCATCACCGGCGACTCACAGCATCCCAGCTCCAGGTTGAGCTGTTGTTCAGCATCTTAGCCGTGGAGGTCAGTGTCACTGGCCCTCATATGTGGGATCCGAACCAGGGCCCTCGGGCATCCCAAGCCAGTTCTTAACCATTGCACCACTCGGCCAGCCCTGAGCATTTTAAAGTCAATACATTTATATTGTTAATACATCTGTATCCTTAATACCAGGTTATACTTGCTATATATCTATAACTTTATTACCATACATGAAATCATTATTTTGAAGTTTTTCTTCTGCCTATGTGGAAACACAAAAAGAGATATACTTGATTGGCTTGTTTTGCAATATTTTTAAAGTATATAAAATTTTTTTAAATATACAAAAATATTTTTAAGCTTTTAAATTTTATTTAAAGCTTTTTTTAGAATTTAATATTTAATTCTAAAATTAAAAATTATAATATATTGTATCTATATTTAAGGATGGATTGTTGGCCTAAAAAATGGGAGATTAGAAGAATAGCTTTTTCAATCTACAACCAAACTGTCTGCATCTAAAGGTGATATAAAAGGTGAAATTGACTCTAGAGAGTTTTCTGACTCATGGAAGGGAGGAATCTGGGTGCAACTGTAAATAAGAAACAAAAGTATGATGAAACTTATTTTTCTTTTGGCTTTGGTGATATTAATAATAATCTTTATTGTGTCATGTGCAATAGAACATTTTTGAATAGTATTATGGTGTCAAGTGTGGTGATATTTTGGGACCAATCTTTCAGAGTTAAAAAAATTACTTGAGTATCTTATTATAGCTCTGGTAGGATCTTTAAAAACTAATTTTATTTTATTACAGCTTTTCAAGCAGGAATGAAATAGCCACAGAGGCATCTTACAGGTAAATTATTTTATTGCACTGGCTAGAGAAGCACATACAATAGCTGAGAGACTAATTAAGCTATGTGTATTTAAAAATTGAATGACTATCTCATCTGGAGATTTGTACTTTTGCCTTACAAATGGGTAAATCTGTGTTTGCTTGTATTTATCTGGCATCAGCAACAATGAATTATCAAAGATCTCCTTTTATGTGAAACCTTGGCAACAAACACAAGTGGTCCTGAAATATTCAAAAGTATTGAGTAATTTTTTTGAATCCCCTGGTTGATCTTGGAACAACTGTGTTGACATTTACACTAATGGTGCAAAGCAATGGTGGGTCAAACTATCGGTGTCGTAGGGCACATGAAAGCAGTAGCACCAAAGTGTTTTGGTAGTCCTCGTAATCCCTGCCATGTATTTACAATTTTTATAAAGCCAGAGTCATTTAAAAATGTCCTGGGAAAAGCTGTCAAATTATTAATTTTACAATATTAAGTCTTAATCCTTGAGTATGATGTATCTTTATAATATTCTGTATGATAATACTGAAAATTTGTATAAAGCCCTTCTGCTTCATTCTAAAGGACGATAATTGTCTCAAGAAAAACACTTGTCTGATTATTTGAGTTGGGAGCTCACCTAGGCATCTTTTTTATGAAACATCATTTTTATTTGAAATTATCACTGGGAAGACAAACTGTGGGTGTTCAGGCTTTGGTATTTGACAGACATTATCCCCCAGATGAATGAAGTGAGCCTTACATCAAGAAAAGTGTGACAAAAGCTATCCTTTACTTGGCGTTAGCAATATTAATAATTTACTTTGTTATGTTATGTGCAACAGAACAGTTTTGAATAATATTGTGGTGCCAGGTGTGGCATCATTTTGGGACCCATCTTTCAGAGTTTAAAGAAAAATAATTGCATATTTTGAATGTAAATGTGATAAGCTGACAGTATTTGTCACCACTGAGATAAAATTCAAGTTTTCAAGCAAAGATTAGAATTTTTGAAAGTTTGACCCCCCACCACGAGCTTGAGAGCCTCACAGTACTCATAGACTTTTCTGAGGAGTTAGATGGTGATAGTAAGGAAAGTTATATATTTAAAAGGCTAGCTTATTGAGGCATAACTTACATTTAGTAAAATTTATCCTTCCAGGAATATAGTCCTCTTAGTTCTGGCAAACATATTCAGTCATGTTTTCACTACTACAAATAGTATGTAGAATATGTTCATCAACCCAAAAAGTCTTCAGCTGTTCCTTCATAGTCCTCTCACCCCAACTCCTGGCAAACACTGATCTGATGTCTGTCCCTATAATTTTGCCTTTTCCAAAATATCATACAATATAGTTTTTTTTGTGTCTGACATCTTTCACTTAGCATAATGTTTTTTCGAGACAATGTGATTTTCTGATATTGTATAATACAGTGTGTCAACATTTGGTTTGCATAGCTCAGTGAACCAGTATTTTCCAAATGACCAATCATGCATAGGTGAAAGATGTAGTCAGAGTGCAAGATAAGCCAATAGATTTTAATGTACAGAGTATGAAAAGTTTATTGATAAGGTTTCAGATCCCATAATGCACTATTTATTGAGTGTAAGTGTAATATCAGAAGATAATATTCATAATTAACTGAAAATGCAATCAAATATTCCCGTCTTCAACTACATACATATCTGTGTGAGTCCAGATATTCTTAATATACTTCAACCAGAATAATGTATTCGACCAGATTGAATGCAGAAGTAGATGAAAATCCACCTGTCTTCTAAGCCAGACATTAAGGAGGTTTGCAAAATTGCAAAACAATGCCACCTATCTTGGTAATTTATTTTGTTTTGGAAAATATATTTTATAGACATATATCCCTTATGTTACTATGTGATGGGGTTCATTGTTTTAAATAAGTTGATAAATAAATATTTTTATATTTATTTTTCTAATACAGTAAATATCAAAAGGTATAATGCACATAAATGAATGCTCTTTGGGTCTTCGAAAACTTTTAAGAGAGTAAAAGGTCCAGAGACCAAAAAGTTTGAGAGCCGCTGACTCTGGCAGATTGGCAGGTGCCCCTGGAGAAAGAACCGCTGGAAAGGGAGAGTGAGGACGTTCGGGAGCAAATGGTGTCTCTGGTTCCTTAGTTCATAGTAACATGTCAATATACGGTTGTGAAATAAATGAAAGTCAGGTTATAAGCCAATGTAGTCAGGTTAATGAATTCAAGAGACCAAGTCTCTGAAATGAATGGATTGTTTTATTAAGGGCCCATTGCCCTGGCTCAGTGGGACGTCCCAGGTGTTCCAGCTGCTGACGCAGTTGATCTGGGAAAGACTGGGGGTAAGCTGGGCTTGTTGCTGATAGTTAGGCTGAGTGTCTAAGCAAACTCTTCAAATACCATGAACTGTCAAATGTTAACTGAGGAGCATAGCACAGGCCCTGTGGCAGAAGTGGCCAGGTTTTGGGAGGCAGCTGGGAGGACTGGAAAGAGGTCGTGTGGTGGGGGGAGGAGGGTGACTGGCCGCCTGGTACTTGGACCAGCAGACCTGGATTTCATGTGGATCCAATGGAGGCTTCTGAGGCTGACATGGTCCCAGATCAGGTCCACAGTGGCAAAGTCTGAGTGGGATCCAGCCGGGAGCAGGAAGGTCGCAAATGGAGGTTGGTGGTGGCGGTATCGAGGGAGAGAATGGGCAGTACTGATCAGGATTTTTCTCCTCGCATCTCCCCTCTCACTGTACCTTTGGCCAGACTCTAGAGATTGAATTTTATTTAGTTTTTGATCTTCACCAGAGGCCAGGAGTTAGGTGTTTGGTTGGGGCAGGAGGTGGGATGGGATTGGATAGAAGGTCTCAGCATGAAGTGAGCTGATCTGTGTTCTGGCTCCTGATTTGCTCTCACATATACGAGTACACACATTGTTTAGTTACTACCCTAGGAGACATCTGCTTATTTTGAAGCAGAGAATTAAAAAATATATGCCCAGTGCTGCTGTCAAAATCACATTGCCATCTCTTTGTCTTAAAAAATGTGATAGACTTTCTTCCAAATTTGGCAAAGTCAGAGCTTTTTAATGTGCTTTGTTAAAATACAAGGTTAGATTTTAAGATTAAGCACAGGTTAACCTAGATTCTTTATTAATACTGTATTTGTGGTGACAGTGCATTGCATATAGTTCTATAGGAGTTCTATTCTAATTTAGTAATAATTCATATCCATGTATTCAGTATGACAGCATCATTAATTATGTCGCAATGAGTATGGAAAACATATAAGCTGTTAATGCTAAGTATTACTAGAAGTTTCAAATTGTGCATGTTACTGAGAATAAATGGTAACAACAACACCTTATCTTTAATAAACCCAGGGAGTACCCTAACCTGACAGTTTCTTTCTTATACTGTGTGTTGATAAATATAAAACTTAATATTTACTGTAGGAAATGCAAAGTGTACAATTGGTCTGGAAGAATTTAGCCTTAGCAGAAGGGTGATTATTTGGTTACTTTCTGCTGTCTGCTTCCTGTCTGCAAAGTGTGATCTCCCCCCTCCTTCTTCCTAATATCCTGTGAAGGTGCCAATTACCCTGCTGCTTATCAGTTGAAAACTATGCCTGGTGCAAAGGGAACATCAATTATTTGTGAGCAGAGAGCTAAGGCTGCTGGAATCACAATAGAGGATGCTGGAACTTCCAGCTAATAGAATATATCAAAAGGTAATGTGGAGACCAAAGAGCACATTTCAGAAGTCTCTGCCTCAAAGATAAAATTAGGCCAGATTTGCAGACTTCAGTGCTATGTAACTTACATAAGAATCTGCTAATGTTAACGAAGAGAACTGGCAGGGCATTTCCCCTTAATCCACACTGCTTTTAACACACACTGTGGATTTATTAATACTATTGACTTTTCCGCCCTTAGTCTGGGATGTGTGTGTTTGCTTTGTTTCAGGGACGTTAGAGCCCTGTTTCCTCACACCCTTTGTCTTCCGCAGTGAGCCTTTAAGGATGAGTTGGTCAGAGTGCTGGGATTGTTACGGCCTTTCATTTGTAAAGTGGTGGTTCAAGAGGCTGGTGGGTGTGGAAATGTCACTATCAACTTTGGGGTGTTTATTTTCAATTCTATGAACAGGGTTTCCAATTGCTCAGAAGAGCTCACACTTCCCTCTGTCCTGATATTCATATAAAAGAGTCCGACCAGTCCACGTACACTTTCTGGTTAATGTTATAAGGATGCCCACACAACATTAGAAGGATTCAAATATGACTTAGAAATGAAGAAGATGCCTTGACAGGCAGGATGCTAGATCTGACTACTAACCCTGTTTGTGCCAGTGGGGAGAGCAAACAAGCTTCAGCTGGGTGTACGGTTCTCACTTAGGCAGATGAGAATTCCTATTGCTTTGTTTTTAGAACAGTTTTCAATGTACAGAAAAGTAGTAAAGATATTACAGGGAGTCCTAGGGATCCCCTGCACCCTGCTCCCCCATTTCTAACTTCTTACATTACCATGGGACATTTGTTGCAACTGAGAAACCAACATTAATACATTATTACCTATTGATTTTTAATTTCGCCTGGTTATTACTTATTATTTGTAGGAACTGCTCCAATATTAGGAATTTCTCCAATGCTCACTTATCATTACATTAATTTTTCCAAATGAATTATATTTCACACAGCTTACTGCCTTCCGAGTGGATTGGCTGTTTGCTCTTGATGGCGCGTTACCTCTTAGGATCCCAAGTGTAGCCAAGTCCCTGTGTTTCTCTCAGCCCCTGAGTTCCTCAGGGATCGAGGTCACAGGCACTGAGTGGTGTTTCAGCATCAGAACCAGAGGACTGCTGAGAAAAGGCCCTTTAAAACTCAGCCCACCCAAGTCACGTGTTTTACGGAGGGGGAGACTGAGGCCCGTGGCGGTGAGGTGACTTACCCAAGGTCACACGCTGCTGGTGGCAGGGTCTGGACTGAAGCCCAGCCTCTTAACTCTTCCACACTTACGGCCCCTGATAAAATTTTCACAGTGACGCTTTTATTCTATTTATTATTTATACCCTGCCTACTTTAAAAAAGACCTCGAGCCAGCAGCCCGGTGATTTACTTTGCTTTGAACACAGTATAGATCCCTGGATCCTGCATGGATTTTTCAGAGGTGAATAATGCTGTCATCTATAATTCTTTAATAAATAGTTCCTATCGCCTACTTGCCACCCTGTCGACGCCTTGCACATAGTAGGCACTCAGGAAATAGAGATAAAATGAACACGTGCATAACGCTAACTTGGGATTTATAAACAAAAGAGTTCACAGCACTAGCAGGTGAGTGCAGCATGGCTGAGTGGGCGGGAAGAAATATGACCTTCTGTTCTAGGCTCTGGGAAAGGCAGGGCTGGCTGAGACACTGTGGAGTGAGTGATGATGATTTTGCTTGCGATCCCTTTTATACAGTCAGATCCGCCGCAAAGCTGGAATACACCTTGGTGGAGGTCTGATCTGGTGGAAAGTGTTTCAGGTCCCAGGCGTGACTCTGAGCATTAAGCTGTCACCTGTCAGGGGGTGAATCCCCCTGTCTTGGGGCTGTTGCCACTGTTAAATGAGGTAGCAATGAGAAAGTGCTTAGCAAACACTAAAATCTGTCAGAGGCATTACTTACTAATCTCAAGGACTGTTTAGAAGGAACTCTCAGCATTTCCAGGCAAGTTTTTTTATGAAGTACCTTGGATCTCTGTTCTTGTTTAGCAAGTTACCTGAGCATAATGAAAATGTTAGGAAAAGAATATGAGTAATTGAAAAGGGAAATAAATAGATAGAAGGACAAAATGGTTTTGTAACTTAACCATATGACAGAGAAAACGGAGTAAAAAATGCAGGCATTGGGCCTTAACACCTGCCTGATAAGGGGAAGAGGAATGAACCAGGCTAGAAAATACCCTGGTAGCAGTTTCTGCCCTGCTCTGGCTCAGGTTTTATCACTCTGTTATTAGGGAGGGGGTGGAGAAACCTTGGCAAGCATGGAGGTTCTCTTAAGGTGAGCTGTGGTGTATATTAATAGAAATCTTTGCCAATCAAAATACTCAAAGTGACTCTGCACAACTTCCGGAGGTCAGGCAAAGCCAGGGCCAAACGAAAACCAACAGCAATTGCACAAAACGGCTGACAACGTATGATACTGCAAATTGCCCTCTCTTAGAAATCTTTGCTCTTGCTAGCTAGGACTTGGTTCATTTAATGCTGCACTGCTACAGGCAAGACTGAGAAGCGGGTGACCTTGGCTTTGCTTTCCTGCCTGTAATTTCCCTCCA
>NW_017731362.1:5176242-5181101 GCF_001890085.2 Hipposideros armiger
TAATGTATCTTTACATATACTTTACATGCCTGTATAAAAAGTATGTACATACTTGTTTCAAAATATATGTATCTATTATTTTTAGTACAAACATTTCAGCAACAGTGCATGGGGTGAGGATCCCAGTGCAGGCCCTTGGGAGGTGAGGAAGGTTGATAGGAACAGTCCTGGTTGCTCAAACTGACTTGACTAAAAAGGGAGTCTCTCATGTACTGATTTGCTTGACAAAATGTCTACTCTCTGACCACCTGAATTTGATCTTGATGTGTTTGTGATGATGGGAGAGGTACTGTAAGGAGTTTGTGAGGGGCCTGGTGAGATAGTATAGCAAGAATTTGATTTAATATTTAAAGCATTTTATTTATTGCTCCAAGAACGTCGAAGTAGCAATAAAAGAAAAGGAGAATCTACACCCATGCGATGCCAAAGCATTACTGTGTTCATTTTTTTCCTGTTTCCATATTCGTATATGATAGTCACTCTTTTTACTAGGAGCATGGTAACTATTTGGAATTCAGCTTTCTCAGCTAGCTGTGCATGATTAATGTTTATGTTTTTATTGCTAATCCTAAGTTTTTAAATGTATAAGATGGGACCATGTCTCCTGAGGTCAGACCACTTAGGAATGAGTGCAGAGTGATGCAGGGTGTGGTGAAAAGAACCTGGAGAAGGAGGAAGTGAGAAGAGCAGAGAGGGTGGGGCTGGGGGAAGGCTGCGTTGCACAGATGTGCTGCCACTCGGGTGCTCTTCAGGTGCTCTCTGCAGTTTATATTTTCACTTAAAATTAATAGTAATGCAGTGCATGTGGCAACTTGTAGTTTATCAGGTGCTTGCATGTCCATTTGAGCCTCATGGGTCTTTGGGGACACTCAAGGCAGCCATTTCTTTGCTGATAAATTAAAAAAGATTGGTACTATCTGATACCAATGAATGATTTCACCCATTAATGAGATTTAAAAAATAAATTTCTGAATCTATAAGATTTATCTACTTTAGTGACTAAGCTGTCTAGGGTTAATACAAGAATGATAATAAAACTGAACTTGTTGATTTTTTTTTAAAGATTTTTATTGGGGAATTGGGGGGATGGGAACAGTGCTGGGAAATTGGGGGATGGAAACAGACAAGTTGCTGTCCTTTTTGTTTTTTTAGCTGAGCTATCCTGCTACCTGTTGGCAGCTCAGCTTGGGCTGGGCATTGAACCGCTGTTGCTCAGAGCTCAAGCTCTTGAGTGAGCTCTTAACCAGCTGAACCACTCTGCCAGCCCCAATTGCTGTCCTTTTTTTCTTCAGTCTAGTTGTGGAGGACGTTGCTTCAATGGCCCAAGTTGGCACCATCATTGCGCTCTTCCTGGGCAAGTCAGATCAGTTGCCTGCTTCTGGATGGTCACTCACGGTGGCTGCTGGCCGCTCACAGCAGCTGCTGGCTGCTGGCTACACACGGTAGCCCATGGCAACCCACTACAGCATGGGCTGCAGCCTACGCCGTCACCGGTGACTCATGGCAGCCCAGCTCCAGGTCGAGCTGTTGTTCACCATCTTAGCNAAAGTTTTGAGTTTGAAAATACCTCAACATTGCCTTCTAAAATGGAAGAAATGAAAACTCCTTCATGGTTAATCACTTTTGCGTATATATTCACTCATCCATTCAACCAACAAATATTTACTGTGTGCTCCTTTTTGTCAGACACTGTTCTAGGAACTAGAAATAAAACAAACAAAGCAGATAAAGTCACTGACTTTATGGAACTTACACTGATAGGAGGAGACAGACAATTAACGGACAGTAGAATAAAAGAGTAAATAAATATATGTCAAAGGTAATTGGTGCTCTGGAGTGCAGAACGTGGTGTGAGAGGAGTAGGTGGGCTGGGAAGAGAGGTACTAGTTTACACAGGTGGTCAGGAATGGACTCTCCTCAGATGATGTTTATCAGGGACCTGAAAGAAATTAGGGTTGGGACTCTATATGGACGCCTATCTTCCATTTTTAGCCAGCTGGCTGATAGAACCCTCACCAGTGCTTATGCCACTGGGATCTGAGACATGGGGGCTAAGAACTGGCATTTCCATCCCTTGGTTGGTACCTAAACCATCCTGCTGCTCAGTGCTGCTCCTTTTCTCTCCATCGGAGAAAGGAGGAGACTCCATTACTTTAAAGGCAATGGGAGTTGGGATAAACCTGCTGCTTTGTTTAGGAAAAGCATGGCATTTAGGAGTGCTTTATTCTGGGACAGTTATGAACACACTGTTCCATAGGAGGGGTATTCTTCATTGCAAAAGAGTCTTTTCAAATAGCTTATCCCTTTAGTTCCTGAATTTAACTTAATAAAACATTTGGAGTGAAATCTTCCAAAAGCATGTTGCAGATCTACCAAAAACTGGTGTTTTGTGGCCCAGAAAAGGAAAAAATAATAATATATATATATATATATATATATATATATATATATATATATATATACACCACATCTTTAAGGAAGGTAAAACATCTCCCAGTGTTTAGTCCACAAGAAATTTCTCATGAGGATATGTCGAACGTAATTTAAGTCCTATGCATTAAGTTTATTTTGAATGGCAACTATTTATCAATATAACATTTTGAGAAACTATTGAAATGTGTATTATTTTCCCTAAAATGAGAAGAACCCAGAATATTTTTGAATTCTTATATCTTATTCTCGTTGTCTTTTCTCTCACTTTCAACCTGGTGGCCATGGCTTTGTTCTGCTGTCAATCCTTAGGCTTTCGGCAGAACATTCTCCTACTTGAATAATTTCAACTTCTGATCTGCCATGCATGGACAGTCTGATAATCATGCTTACAGAATTGTATTTAGAGTAATAAATAGCAATAAAAACAGCAACATAATTTTCGAGCACTTAAGATATGACAGGCAGTGTTTTAAAAGCTTGCCATATATGATCTCATTTAATCTGTCTACAGCCTGATGAGGGACCAAAAATTACTACCTCCATTTTACAGATAAGAACACCAAGTCTCAGAAGGGCTACCCAACTTGTTGTGTGCTGGGTGGTTGTGGTCTCCAGTAAGAAGGCTCCTGATAAGTCAGGTGTGTGACTGAGCTCTTCAGTGTTATCTGGATAAAGAATTTTCTTTGACAAGAGAAGGTGCTGTCTGAGAGGCATCCAACTTCGAAGGCCTAACCCAGTCCCTTTGAATCACAATATCTGAATTCTAATCTCCAACCTTCTTTTTAGTCACGTCTTCAAAGTAAGTATATTTACTTCTGATCATGGCTCTTCCAGCTATAAAGATGTAAGATTGTAGAGTTTTGTGCAAAGTTGAAATGTAAACAAATATAAAAGTATTTAAGGCACCTCAAGTATCCTCTTTTTCCATTCTGGATAAATAATGATGTATGCTCTTTGCAGAGGCTTCTATAAGTAGAACCTTATACAGTTCCAGTTTTCTAAAGTAAGCCATATATTTTAAAAATCTTATTCTTACCATTTCATATATTTTCTATCACATAAAATATCTTTTGTGTATTAATATTTCTCAACCATAACTTGTATCTTTTCTGTGTTGCACTGTCTCTCCATGCAGAACAGAACAGCAGTTCAAGTGCATAATAGAATCCTCCACCTATATTTAGAAATTGGTAAATAAAACAAAGATAGGAGCCTCCAAGTCTGTAGTAGCACAGCTGATAATCTTTTTGGCTTTTAAACAAACTAAATACTCTAAAACTTGCTCTTAGCAAGTAACTTCATAATTAGGTTAATGTAATAGCACTTTGTCTTTCTGTATCACATTTCAGTTGAAGATCTAGAAAGGATTTTAACAAATGCAAGTGCTTTTTACCTTGGTTCCTGTAGGAAAGAGGGCTTGGTTCATTATGCGCATGTGATGACAATCACATCAGGACCATTAGGGCTGGTCCCAGGGTTGGGCATGGATTACCTACCACCACAGGCCAATGTTGCCTGGATTCAGCAGGACGAATCATCTTATACATTCTGGGTCAGTCCCAGTATTACTGTAATAGTAAGAATAACTCATGGAATGTACCAGTGCATGGAGATTAATTTTTATACCTCTGAAATGCTTCTCATCAATATGGCTGGGGTTTTGTCTTGATCTTAAAAAAATGCCTGCTTTGAAGATGCAAGCATGTCCATGAATATAGGATGAACTAGTGGAAGAAGGAATTCAGGTATTCAGTCAGAGTGAACTGAATGAAATGCAAGGGAGGAATGGGGCTGTATGGTGAAGGAAGAAGAAAGTGAGGAGAGGCAAGGCTGCATGGAGTCTGTCTTTAACATTGATCTGCTGTCTGTTCTGAGGCCTCCGAGCCTCGTGATGGTTGAAACTGCATGCAGACATAGAGAAGCTATTTTCACAGGGAACATGGGCAGATGTGGGGGTGTCAGGAATGCTGCTTTGTTACCAGATGATAATGTGGGACTCAGAGTAGAAAGAGGGGCAACCTTGCTACTGCTACACAAAATACACTGGCACTTCAAGGGCTATTGCCTTTGAAAACATAGGAGATATCCTCAACATGGAGCACCTTGGCACAGGTGGCATTGACAGCAGTGAGACGCACTCAAGGGACTTGTCACCATGGATACTGTTGATGTATCAGAAAGAGATGCTGATAGATATTCTGATTAATTCTTACACACCCATGAGGCACCTCTTGGGATTTTTAGACATACTGGGTAAGACTTAACATGTTGGTAAAGTCTCACATGAGCAAGTTCTAGAAGCGAGAGCTAGAGAGACTTGGGTTCCTGCTCTTATCCTGATTCTGTTATCTGGATTCACGGGTTGATGAAGCTTAGAGAAAACCAGGCTTCGTATAGTAAAATTAAGAAATCAGAAAAAGCTATCT
>NW_017731362.1:5181515-5183641 GCF_001890085.2 Hipposideros armiger
CAAGAAAATGTTGCTTTATGAAGTTGATAGCTTATTTTCTTTAAAGCAGCTTTAGCACACCTACTTAAAAGACAGTGCTTGTTGCTGGTATGGTTTTCTTATGAACAGGCAACCACATTTCATTGGTCATATTTAGGGCATTCAAACACTGAAGGCAGTGGATTTCATTGGTGTTTTTTTTCTGGGAATCTGATTCTGTCAAGAAATTAGAAGAGGGTAAGTTCTTGGGAGGTGTAATCAATTTTCTAACAAGACTCAGTGAGAGCTGGGTGTGAAACCAAAATGGGCCAATCATAAATTGCTGTGGGCAGGGATTTTACATTTGGAATACATAGGTTCAGCAAGTAATCTATATATCATTAGCAAATGATGGGAAACAAATAAAAATGGTGTGGCTCCTAGTTGTATGAGTATGATCTATGTTGTTTTAATTCTTTTTAATATATTCATATATGTACAAATACATAGTAATAATTTTTGAAGTAAAACAAAATGTTACCATTTGTTTAATATACTTCCATGTGATGGAATCCTTCTGTTATTCTCTATTTTTTTCTCTAATGTAAAAAGTCCTAAAAAAATCAAAACATGTAGAAAAAAATGTAATGAGGTCCATTGGTAAGTAGTAAGCTCCTCATCATGGGAAATAATTAAACTAAAGCAAAGTTACTACTCAGCAAAGATTTTATGTAGATTATTTAAAAACTGACTGATAAATAACTACGGAAACGTAATATTTCTTCTGATTCTAAGACTGTAGAATTATTCTCTAAGTTTATAGATGGTTGGAGCATCTGGTGGAAGGGAAACATGGGTTATTAGAGGAAAAATTACAGCAAAGTTTTAATATCTTAGTTGTGTTGATTATTGTCTATAATTACTGAGTTAGGTACCATTAACGGTTCTTTAACTCATTATTACTTTATTACCTCTAGTTATTTTGCTAGCTTCCTGGTTTCTTAGTAGCAAAAGAATTTCTTGAAAAAGAGGAGACATAAAGTTGATCACAGGGAGCTTAGCTGTTTTAGAACTGATATCAGGATCAAAGATGGGTAGGGNAGGTAACTAATATTAAATGATGCCATAAGGGCAGGGTGCTAATTCAATAGGACTGGTGGCTCTGTAAGGAAAGGAAGTGAGGGAGATTCTCCCTCTCTCTCTGTCCTCACACAAGCATGAAGGACAGGCCATGTGAGGACATAGAGAGAAGGTGGCCATCTGCACATCAAGAGCCTCACCAGAAACCAAACTCTGCCAGCTCCTTGATCTTAGACTTCCTAGTCTCCAAGCTGTGAGAAAATACCTTTCAGTTGTCTAAGCCTCCTAGTCGGTGGTGTTTTATGGCAGCCCAAGCAGATTAAGACATCGGGTGAGTGTCAGAATCACCTGAGGAGCTAATAAGACCACAGAGGTCTAGACTCGCTGAAACAGAATAGGGCCTGGGCATTTCCATTTTTACCTACTTCCCTGGACAACTTTAATACCAGCCAAAGATTAAGAGCTATTGAAAGGTGATCAACAAACCAGGAAGAGAGCTCTTACCCAAAACAAGGTCTGCCAGCCCCTTGACCATGTTCTTCTAGCCTCCAGAACTGTGAGAATATAAATGTCTGTTGTTTAAGCCACCCAGTCTATGGTGTTGTGTTATGGCAGCTTGATTAGTCTAATATAAGATATGTCAACTATTTTTTGGTTACACTAAATTATTTTAATTAGGTCTTATTAATCTGCATTGTTTAGGTTTTTATCTGGCTCTCAGTGATTTTTATCTCTAATGGCACAAAGTCTGGAAGATCATTTCAGATCCCTTTAGTTCCTTCGTATTCCATGCTGCTTTCTCCCTCTACCTGCTCTCCCACGCCGTACATGCAGAGCCTAGTCAATAGTAGAGGTGTGTTCATGTTTCACTTGTCTAATTTCAAATTCTTGGTCCTCCAGCCTTATCTGTCTGGTCAGGCTGAGTAACACTCACCTAAGTTCACCTGACTCTTCAAACGGCATGCTCTTCCCAGTCTCCAGTAATCGATGCACATGAGGGCTTCTCTCTTGTTCTAAATTCTTTTCGCTTTCTTGCCCTCTGTCCTTTCTTGTCAGTCATCTCAGATGCAGCCTTCATCAATCAGCTT
>NW_017731362.1:5191741-5194255 GCF_001890085.2 Hipposideros armiger
TTCCGATTTCTTAGCCTTACTTACAGTGCAGGCTTCCTGTGAACTCCTGTAGCCTCTACTGTTTGCCCACTAGCACTTGCTGCCTTGACTGGCACAGAGGGTCCTGTCAGGGGAGTAAGGTGCACTGCTGTCCATCTCCTGAAGCAGCATGAAAATGGACACTTCCTCATATGCATCAGGAAGATTAACATATTCCCTGAATTTAACTTGGCAATAAACTTCCAAAGAAAACTGAGAAAGCCTTTGTGGGATCCGTAGTGTCTTGGCCAATTATCAGAAAATTTCATTTATCAGAAAAATGCACAATAACTTGTACTGAAAGTACCAATGTCGTTGTGGCTACAAGAGTAGTAATAGTAAGATTCAACTTGTCTGTGGCTCTTTCTACAGGCTTCCCTTTGCCCCTACTCCCACTTCTGGTTGAGGAGAAGAGGGGCATGTGGCCTGCAGGTGGGAGGTGGGAGGGGGAACCAAGGCTGGAGACCAGGCTGGAGTTAGATTACTCTGAGCGCTGTGAAACAGCTAGCCAGGGCAGCCTATTCAATTCATTGTGAAGAAAAGAAAGGAAAACAGAAAAGAGTTAATTGGAGGAGTTGGGACAGGTGCTCGCTTGGAGGCGGGAGGAGCAGGTGCCACCTGTAGGAACTGCTGGGCAGGCAGCTGGTCCAGACAGTGGACTCGGCCTGGGGCTGGTCAAACTATTTGACATAGAAGCACAACCAACATTGGAACAGAACACATAAAGTGACCTGAGACCAGCATTGGCCTCATGTGCATATGACCCATGTGATTGCACTTAGAAGGGCCCCTTGCTTGGTTTGATGAGCTGTTGATGATTTCTTATCCATTCAGCCACACTATGTCTTTGATTAGAACATTTAATCCATTTATATATAAAGCAATGTTGATAGATGTGTAGTTATTACCATTTTATTCATATTTTTGATCTTTTTTTTTCCTTCTTTTTCTTAAAGAAGTCCCTTTAACATTTTTTATAATACTCGTTTGGTGATAGACTCCTTCAGCTTTTCCTTGTTTGGGAAGCTCTTTATCTGTCCTCCAATTATAAATGGTAGCTTTTCTGCATAGAGTAATCTTGGTCATAGGTCCTTACTTTTCACCACTTTAAATGTTGTGTGTTAGTCACTTCTGGCCTTCGAAGTTTCTGTTGAGGAATCAGCTGACAGTCTTATGGGAGCTCTCTTGTAGGTAACTAACTTGCTTTTCTCTTGCTGCTTTTAAGTCTTTGTCTTTAATCCTTAGCATTTTAATTGATGTATCTTGGTGTGGGCCTCTTTGGGTTCATGTTGTCTGGCACTGTGTGTGCTTCCTAGGCTTATATATCTATTTCTTCTCCAAGTTAGGGAATTTTTCCATCATTATTTCTTCAAATAGGTTTTCAATTTCTTGCTGCCTCTCTTCTCCTTCTGGTACCTCTATGATGCAAATGTTGGTAAGATTGTCCCAGAAGGCCTTTACACTATCCTAATTTTTTGGATTCTTTTTGTTGTTCTGATTGGTTGTTTCCTGCTACCTTATCTTCTAAATCAATGATTTGAGTCTCTGCTTTATCTTATCTACTGTTGATTCCCACTAATGTTTCTTCNAAGATGAAGTAACCATTCTTTGGTTTTAAAAACCGTTCCTTGAGATAATTGAAGCTGCCCCAGGGTGACACAACCCCAGGCCTGGAAATAACTGTAGTAAAGCAATGTCACTGACAATCAGCAAAGGCTAGGTCATGCTTCAAATGAAGGGAGACAAAGGGAGATGCATGAGGAACACAGCCGTGAAGGCTGCTTTTCAGCCCTGTCCAGATCAGCCTGACCAGCTTCCACAGGCTGGGGCTGCAGGCACACGGGGCCTCTGGAGGAACACATGACCAGGACCCTGCCCTTTAGTGGGAATTTTTTTGTGGCTTCAGCATCTTGGGTGTTGAAGCAGGATGTCACTGAAGCCATATTACTCGTCACTGGCGGGAAAGGCACTTCATCCACAGGACTGTGGTTTAATGTGTTATTGTTCAAGTCAGTGCTTTTTTGGCTTATTTTTTAGTAGCTGCTGAAGTAGCGCTAATACTTGGACACATTGCCTCTGCTTTAAGCACCACACCAGGTAGCCTGGGATTCAAATCCTGGCTGAGACTCCTGAAAGATTTGACACAAGTCCTGAAATGGCTATGAATTTCATTTCCTTATCTGTAAAAAAGAGTTCATGCTGTTGTGAATTTTCAATGAGATAATCTATGCAAAGTGTCTTGTATTTGGTGCTTAGCTGAGAATAGCCATTTGAAGAATGCAAATGAATATTAGGGGAAGAAGAAGAATCTTTGGACCAGAAAGGGTAGGATCTGTGTCCGGTTCAGCCTCTAATGAGTTCTTTGAGTTTAGGCAAGTCCTTTAGCTGCTCTATGCTTCAATTTACCCATCTATCAAAATGTCAGCTGGCATTTGATAGCTTACCTATAGTCGTCGAAGATGAAATTGCTTTGCAAATATCAGGAGCTTAACATGT
>NW_017731362.1:5198630-5214745 GCF_001890085.2 Hipposideros armiger
TTTTTTTTAATCTCCGTTTTTATGTTTCCTATCTCTTTATTGAAGTTTTCACTGAGATCATTGATCATCCTTATAACAAGTGTTTTGAACTCTGCGTCTGGTAGATTGGTTGTCCCCAATTTTTTTTAGTTTTTGTTTTCTGGAGCTTTATTCTGTTCTTTCATTTGGGACATGTTTCTTTGTCTTCTCATTTTGGCTGCCTCCCTATGTTTTTCTCTGTGTTTTAGATAGAGCTGCTATGCCTCCTAGTCTTAGTAGAGTGGCCTAGTAGTAGGTATTTGTGGGTCCAGTGGCATAGTCTTCTTGGTCACCTGAGCCAGGTGCTCCAGTGTGTCTCTTATGTGGGTTGTGTGTATCCTTCTGTTGTAGTTGAGCCTTGGTTGCTGTTTGCACACCAGTGGCAGGGATTGACCCTTGGCCTGATTGGTTGTGAGGACTGGCTGTGACAACAGTGGAGGAACTGTTGTGCAGGGACTGACCCTATGGAGCAGGATTTGCTTTAACAGGGCTCTGGTTCTTGACCAGTATGCCCTTTGGGTGTGTTGTCAGCCTGGGTGCTAGGTGGTTCTCCGGTTAGGTCCGAAGCTGGCCACTGGGTTTGCCATCACTGTCACCTCCTGGGAGGGGCCCAGCTGCAGGCCAAGTTCAGAAGCAGCCTTTTCCCTTTCCAGGGACACCTGGCATGAACCACATAGCAATCCACAGATGGCTGCCACCCATGCTGGGCTTGGAGGTGTCTGAGAGAAGCTATGCTGTAAACTGAGGCTGGCTGCCTCTAGCTCCGGGGTTGGGGCTACTTAGCAAGAGGTATGGGGCATGCTGAGGCCAGATGCTGCTTGTTTGAGGTTTGTGAACCTTTGAGAGATTTTAGGAAAGCCCAAAGTGTGAGCCAAGACAGACCATTTGTATGAAAAAGACACCAGAAGTGGCTTGGTTTTGCTCACAAGTTAGGTGGGGCAGGGTTTCAGGGAATAACCAGGATGAGGTGAATGGTGTCAGCTAGATGGATCGAGACTCAGATCTGGTGGCTGTCTGTGTCTACTCTGGGAGGGGGAAGGGCTCAACAAAGGAACAACGCCTTCTGCCAGCACTTTTGTCTGGAAGAAAGCTGCCCCTCCAGCCATTTCCCTGAAGCCAGACAATTCATTTCTTCCCCTGGTGAATTTCGAGCTGCTGCCCCATTGCTGGAGCTCAGAGTGAGTGAATCTGCCAGAGAGTAAGTATATGTATTGGCCCTTTAAGAGGAATTCCTGGGATTCTAGCTTCCCTCTATCTTACTCAGCCACAATCCTTGCTGGTTTTCACAGCCAGAAATTGTGGGGACATGTTTTTTCAGCACTGGAACCCTGAGCTGGGCAGCCTTGTGTGGGGCTTGGACCCCTCGTTCCTGGGGGGGACCTCTGCAACTGAGATATTTTTCCTGATTTTTAACTGCCACATGTGGGTGTGGGACTAGTCCATTCCATGTCTCCACCCTTCCGACCAGTCTCGAGGTGGCTTCTTCTGTTTATCCTTAGTTATAGGACTTACGTTCAGCTAGATTTCAGGCAATTCTCAATGATGGTTACTCCGTAGTTTAGTTGTCATTTTGATGTGCTCATGAGAGGAGGCAAGCACAGCATCTCTCTACACCACCATCTTGACCAGAAATCTCTATCATGATGATTTAAGGAGAGATGTAAAGCAAAAGCCCTTTCTGGGTTTTAAGTAGCATAAACGTTTTCTTATATTTCATGCTAATTATTACCATTTTGGAGAAATTTTGACAGGTATTATTTTTCTTGTTTTATAAATAAGGAACTGAATCTGGAGGTATTAAATAATTTGCTCAGAATCAATGACTAGTGAAGGACCTAGCTAGGATTTGGAACACTTTTAAAAAAAAAAAACCAAAACCTTTATCCTCTTTTCATTTTTGAAGCCTTGGAACTTTTTCCCCATAGTAAATTGTCACCCAAATCCAACATATAAAACATATCAAGAAGCTGTTTCCCTGCCACTTTCCAATGCTGTCGTTAGTCTCCAGGGCTTCATGGAGCACAGTTGGCAAACCTTTGCTTTCTGCAGAGAGACTTCTTAGGAAGCTGAGTCCTTCACTTTGCCACTCTCAGTCATTCCAGCCCCTGAGGTTAGATATCAATAATATCTGTCAGGAGGTTGAACCAGGAGAGCCCAGGAGCCTCTGATTCTGGTCCCCATCACTTCAGAGCTCAAGACAACAAACACAGGTCATGCTGGGAGTTTTGGAAATGTATGGCTGAGATCCAAGCCAGTGTGGGCAATGCTGTCTATTGCTTTGGAAAGCCTCTGATGCTACTTTGTATTGGTACCACTTGTGCCTCTTGACTTTCTGGTGAGCTGTAATTCTTTCTGTTTCTAGGGCAAATAGAGAACTTGGAGAATTATTGCATTGTAAGCAATCAGAAAAGAAACCAGGGTTCAGAAATAGCTTAGTGCTTCCAAGGATGGTGGGGAAAAAAAATGTCCCAGCTAGGCAAATAGCTCAAGGTCAGGATGTGGGCATCTAGCATTTCTCACTGCAGGGTTGGAGGCTGGTAGAGTCCGGAAGGTTTTGCATGCTTCCTGGTGGCTTTAGTGATGGCAATGCTGTGACAGCTTAGACCTTGACTGTAAGTTTATAAAAAGCAGATTTCTTGGCTTCTGAAACTACATTCACTTGTGAAACCCAATTAGGTCTAGACAAAAGCATTCTCTTCCAGAACACAATGGGGAGAGAATTTTGGGGAAAGCCTGAATTATGCCCCCTGAAGTTTGCTGGCTTTCACTTACAGCCTAGTGTAGAGCACTGGGAAGGTGTGAGGCCTGCCTGGGGAGTCCACATCAGCAGGTTATAAAGGGGCTGTATTTTAGGGGGCTTGTTAAGAAGAGGGGCCAACTCTTGTCCTATCTTAGTTCTTTGGCCCTTGGTGGGGAAATAAGAGAATGCAGTGGTTCCTGAGGCTCCACATATGGGAGGATGGAATGAGAGGCTGGAGTCATAGAGTTGCCCAGTTGGGCTCCAGGCCAAGTGAGAAGACACTCCACCAGGAAGTGCATTGAAATGTGGGGACCCAGGAGAAATGCTGCTCCTCGGTAAAGAGAGTGCCCCAGAGAAAGCCAGACCTTGCCTGTAGATAACCATGCACACCTCCTAAATGGAGACCAGCATAGAGCAGCGGTCCCCAGCCTCAGATGGAAACAGTCTATGTAGGGTTGGGACTGGCATGAGGCCAGGGAGGTGCCTAGAGTACAAATTTAAGGAGCCCTCCCTCTCAGCCTTGGGCAAGTTCAGGGTTGGTGCCACCCTTGCCTCAGGCTAGTTGCGAACCTGTGAGCCAGAGTGGACCACAGACTTCTGATTCTCCTACCCTCCTTCCTGCTCCAACACAGGGCAGAGGCCTTAGGGAGAGAGAATGGCCTGGAGAACAAATCCATGTCCGTCCTTTCTCCTCCGGGAGTCACAGTTCTAGTCTCTATAGACTACAGCTTTAAAATGGATATGATGGTGAAGGTTTAGACTGTCTTGGGCTATATTTAAATAACTGAAAAGTTCTGAATAATTGTGAAATTGGGCTAAGATATCATTAAAGAGCTACTATCAAATAAAGAGTGGGGGCATTGATATCACAAAATTGAAATATTGACATTAAAAGAAGCAAACTTTCCTATAACAAGTTATTGAGACTCTTCAAGAAAGTGGTTGCATGAGCCAGTGCCTCTGAAGAGGGAGGAAGGGAAGACAGAGTGGAAAAGGGGTTGAAGAGGGAGACTCAAGATTATCTACTTTTTTTTTTAAGCATCAATTAACAAGTCTTAATTTTTTGTTTTTAAACTTTATTGGAGAACAGTGTGTTTTTTCAGGGACTACTGTGTTTTTTCCAGGACCCATCAGCTCCAAGTCAAGTTGTTGTCCTTCAATATTAGTTGTGGAGGGCGCAGCTCAGCCCCAAGTCCAGTTGCCGTTTTCAATCTAGCTGTATATGTGTGTGTGTGGGGGGGGCGGGGGGAACAGCCCACCATCCCTTGTGGGAGTCGAACTGGCAACCTTGTTGTTAAGAGCACGCATTCTAACCCCTTGAGCCATTTGGTTGTCCACCGGCAGCTCAGCTCAAGTTGTTGTCTCCAGTCTAATTGCGGAGGGTGAAGCTCACTGGCCCATGTGAGAATTGAACCGGCAACCCTGTTGCTCAGAGAACACACTCTAACCAACTGAGCCACCCGGCTGCCCCAAGATTACCCACTCTTTAAAATGAGTGCTCCTGTGGAGGGATTGGATGTCTAACAGGCCTGGGTTTGAATCCCAGCTCCATCACCTATAGCTGTGGAATTTGGACAAAGTACTCAAGTCTTTATTTCATGACTTATGAATAGGAATAAGAATACTGATTCTTACTCCACAGTACTATTATGAGTATAAAAATGACAGGATCAATAAAGCATCTGGAACTATTAGTATTTAGAAGAGTCAATAAATGTTAGTTGTTTCGATTGGCCTTACCTGTTTCACTGAAGGGAAAAAAGTGTTACGCTCTACATGTTTAAGTGTTTGTGTGTGTCGGGGTTGTGTATGTGCTGCAGCCTGAGAGGTAATTTTGGAAAATACAGAACTGGCTGAGGAGGAACTCTAAAGATAGAAAAAACAACATGCTTTCAGTTGCCAAGAAGCATTTGAACTGGGTGCTTAAGTTTAAGTGTCACTGAGACTGTGGCAGCCCCCTGAAACCTTGCAGAGGTTCTGTTGGGCACACAAAAGGATGTTTTACTCTCTTCAGTGGCAGTAGATCTGTGGGCCTAAAGATGATATAATATATAGATAAAGTGAATAAGTAGTTTCTAAGGTGATTGGACAGAACTATGGAGATTAGAAATGGAACTAGCTCTTCTGGACACTTCTGATACATAGCGTAGAAATCATATCTTTGGAAGTTGTTATTATGAAAATCAACCTTATTCTCCTACCAGGTTGTCGTCATGGAGACCGTCAGGACCAAATTCCTGGGCCTAGTGTCCTAAGGGAATGGCCCTTTCTGGTATTTTCGAAAATGTTCATGTGTCTAACGAAATTCTAGGTTTTCTTTGTGCTTTTCCAGATTTCTGGAGGAAAAGACCTGCTGCATTTAAACAATTGTGTTTGCTCTTTATAAGTAAAGGGGTAAAAAAATTAAAAGAAACTAGCCAGAGGCATTGTAATAATACTGAGAATATTAGAAGGAGGAATGACCACATATACAGGGGTGACTGATCTATAAAATGCATCACATTGTGACTTGGTATCATGTTATGAAAAGACGAATCATTTTGTTTACATTAATAGAGAAATTAATTTCTTTATCTTGAAATTTAGATTTGGAATTATCCCATCTTTTCTTCTCCCAACATTTTTTTGAGGGTAAGGGTAGTTACTATATTGGTCTTTCTTGGAAATTGAATACTTTTCTCATTATCATAATAATGGTATTTATGCTGTGGTATCAGTAGGTATTTTTTCCAGTGTGGAGACTTCATTTTAAAGCTCTTTGTTCAGACATTTTAAATCCAGCCATAATATTTCTTTGTAACCAGGCATGGGAGGTTTGAATTTTAGTCCTTTGGAAAAAAAAAAAGAATTTTGAAATTCTGTATAGTCATATTGGAATACTGAATTGAGAGTTCATTAAAAATGCATTTAAAGAAAAATTTTAATATTTGTAGCCAGGAAGCCTTGGTGGTCATGTTTCAAAGTAAGGAACTATGAGATAGACATATTACTTTAAATTTCATTTGAAAGTGGGTCATAGATATTTTATCCAATGTACAACCCCTCATATTTCACTGAAATTAATAATTTTGTGGTTTACCTATCCAGTATTTCCTAAATTACCAATAATTTACCTATATTATAAGAGAGAAACTGTGTATGTTTTATGTAGATATATCCATGCAGTGAATGAACTCAAAATGGAATGAGAGAAACAGGAGATCTAATGAAAATGCATGGGTGATATTGAACGCACTCTCTACACTATTTCTTTTCTAGAATATGATTGGCAGTGGGACCTCTTGGCTTAGTACACAAACAGAGGAGATGAGGAAGAAAAGTGCTGGCATTTTACACAGTTTATTTTCCATTATTGTATTTAATTTTTCAAAGGACATTGAAGTCCTTTGGGAATTCTATCACTGCCTAAAATTCTGCTACCAATTCCACATTTTATTTTAAGTTGATACAGTGATAAAATTATATATGCCTTAAAATAAAATGCTACTGAAAACTTACCAGGACAAACATCTTTCAATGAATGGCAGATGTACATTCTGAAAAGAGAATATCTATATGTTTAGCTCTTTAAAAATACCATTCTTATAGTAGCTGTATAAATGCTAACAGAGATGCCCAGATATCAATGATCATACAGATTTGTACTTTGAAACCTGCACCAGAATCAGCGCCTGCAGGAATGACCTTTTGAAAGGCTATTAATAATCTAACGTATTGTAAAGCATAGTTGCGTTTTAGCTGCTATTTCTTTAATTTATATTTAATGATGATTTACTTCTCACCTTCATAAATAGAATTTACAATTCACATTAGCACATTATAGGCTCTTAAAAGTCCTGCAGTAAAGAAACCTATTAAATTGTTTACCTCAGTATTTCCCAATATTATTGACTATGGTAGACTTTCAGTTCATTTAACTCATATTTATATTCCTAGGAGATAGAAGTCCCACAAAACCCAGTGTGGGAAATACCAATCTAATGTGATTATTAGTTTTTTTAAAAATGGATGTGCCTGATACCTTCCATCTCAATGGCATGATGTCACTTTTAGCTGAAGCTGACAACTTAATGAACAATATAGGATAACTGTACTACAAATCCTCAACAGAATCTTCTAATTTTCTGAAAAATGGCTCCTATAAAAAATACAAAATAAATTATTTTTAGACAAGACATATCTCTAAGTATTTTGGTTTATATTTGATAGATTTTACATTTACATCATTGCACTATATTTATTTAAAAAATGCATAGGTATTTATGTACTAGACACATCTAATCACTATATGAATATCAATTATGTCAGCCACCTAATGAGGTAGATATCCCATTTTACAGATGAGGAATTAAAACACAAGAGGGGTCACCCAAGTAAATACAGTAGATAATAAAGCTGGATTTTGACCCCATGCTGCTGAAGTTAAGTGTTCCACTAAACTGGTGCTGTTGACCTTTTCTCAACCGTCATAGCGTCCACACAGCTTTTCCATTCTCCCACATCCACATTAATCAGGGTCTCTGAGAGAGAGGAGCAAGTCAGCAGTCTTTCAGCAAAAGAGGAAGGAAGTCAGTGAATGAAACTAAGTACAGGCCTCTCATCTCTCACCTTGACGGAAATGAATTCTAATAATATATTGGTAACTTTTACCAATTCTTCCTTCCTTATCCTATTTTTTCCCATGTGGAGCTTAAATATGGATCATGTCCAGCCAGTGTCTTTATATTCAATTAGCCAGAGAGGCAGGGAGGCCACATGTCTGGGAGTAAAGACTCATTAAGCAAAGTTCTAATCCTCGATCTGCCACAGAAGTGGGTGACCTAAGACGAGCCACTTTTCCTCTCTGAGCCTCAGTTACCTCATCTGTGAAATCAGAGAATTAAGTAAGGGACTTTTAAGACCCTTCCCAACTCTAAAAATTTATACATAACACTCATTTTTAAATTGCTTTTTAATTTTTTTAAAATTAAAGTTTATTGGGGTGACAGTTGTTGGTAAAATTACATAGGTTTCAGGTGTACAATTCTGTAATACATCATCTACATATCACATTGTGTGTTTACCACCCAGAGTCAGTTCTCCTTCCATCACCATATATTTGAACCCTTTTACCCTCATCTACTACCTCCTCCCCCTCCCCCTCTGGTAACCACTAAGCTATTGTCTGTGTCTATGAGTTTTTGTTCCTTCATTTTTTTGTCTTGTTCCTTTGTTGCTTTCAGTTTTATATAACACGTATCAGTGAAATCATATGGTTCTCTACTTTTTCTGTCTGATTTATTTCCCATAGCATAATAGTCTCAAGATCCATCCATGTTGTTGCAAATGGAAGTATTTCATCTTTTCTTATGGCTGAGTAGTATTCCATTGTGTATATACACCACATCTTCTTTATCTAATCATCTATCGTAGGACACTTTGTTTGTTTCCATGTCTTGACCACTGTAAATAAAGCTGCAATGAATATTGGAGCCCATAAATTGTTTTTTTCATTAAAGATGATAAAGAAGATTGGGGTCACTCAACAATGTGTTTTTTCCTATGTATTTATGTTTATATTTCTTGAAGTGAATTGAAGAATTCCATGATTAAAGAAGTGCCCTGAAAGGGGAAACGGTGATGAAATGACTCTGAAGGTCCTTGCTCCCTGATTTCTTACAAATAAGCTTCTTCACAACTTTGTATCTATTCAAGATCAATACCAATCTAGGATTGTTCAAGATAAACTCTAGTTAGGATTCTTCCAAGTTGTGAACTCATGAACAAAGAGCTGTTTTATTCATCAATATATTGCCTATAGTACTTATCACAGTGTGTTGCATATAGCGGCGACACAACAATAATGGTAAAATTAAATTGGACTCAACTTAGGAGATTTGCTTGGTTAAACATTTAGTCAGTTGGCAATATTTATTGGAAATCCAACATTATGGGCAGCAATATGCTACCTGAGAGGTGATATAAAAGAGGGGATCCTGACTAATGACGTCTTTAGAGTTTTGTGGTCAATTTAATGAAGAGAATATTACACCTGGTGCAATATTTCCTGAACATGTGGTTTGTTATTTTCTCATAAAAAAGTCCACAAAAAAAGAAATAAAAGTCTTAGTAATATTATTAAAGTCTAAAGGAAAGACTATATATCCAAATATGAGATTAGAATGTCAAGGTGGAGTATCTAAAGGTGGCCAAGTGGTAGAAGGCTCAAGACCATGCTTCAGTATATGACAAGAGTGACAGGATCAAGCCCCAGAATGTTCCTTCTCTTCAAGGAAAACAACCACAAATGATGTACTTTGTCCTCCATCAGACATTAATGAGATTGAGGGAGGATATGACCTATTAGTAGGCTCTTATGGTAGCTAATGAAAAAATTCTGACACCATCTATAGAGGCATAAAACCTTATGCCTTGGGCAGATTCCAACAAAAAATTTAACTGAGTGAAAGCCACTGAGAATAAAAAATGAGATTAGATAATTTTGAAAATGGTAGAAGTATCTCATTCAAATGAAAAGGAATTGACCATAAATCTACATTTTCTTGGTGAAAATTGGAGTTTATTAGTATAATTCATCAAATTAGGAAGCAAAGTTGATTAGAGTTATTTGATTGAGACTGCATTGATTAAGGACTTGGAAAAAGCTATAAATCTAATCAAGAAAAACATCCTTCCACATAGGAAAAGTACTGGATTGGCATTTAGTAGACAGTTGCTTTTTATAGCAGCTCTTATTTAATATTCACAATTATGAAGATTTACCAATTTTGACTTAGCATAACTCTTAGGAAATCTGTCTTAACAGAGTCTGAATAAAAGGGCTTGTAGTTTTCTAGGAAAAGAAAAATAGCAAGATCTTCATTCATTTAGGTGAAGTGCAAGTAGAACAATAACCTTGGGCACTTGCTCCAGTTAGATATTTAATCTGAATAATTTGGGAAAGAATCATCCCACTGTGATCTCAGTAATGCTGTTTCTCCCTACTTTCAGCACCTCCCTGTGTGCACATGGCTTGGGTTAGTATCTGAACTATTTTCTTCATTGCTGGGTGTGCAGATATAGCCTTTATGGATGAAGGACGATGAAGCATTTGTTTTTAGAAAATAAAATGCTGCCCTTTCACTCAAAACATTTTTTCCCTGGAGAGCCTCTACAGATCAAACATATTCTTTTTCACAATTGAACCAATCCTTGCAAAAGCTGTGACCACAGTTTTTGATTTATTTTGGCCTGTGATGAAAGGCAAGCACTTTCAAAACGATTCCACCAATGCCTCTCACTAGGGAGAGCACCCCGGGTAGGAACGCGGAAAACATTCTAAAGGATGGAAAGGTGCAAATATGTTTTTTGTTAAAATGCACCACTTGTTGGGATTTGAAAATATGTGCCAATTTCTTGCAGGATTTTTAAATCCTTGCAGCCATTATGTTCCTAGCCATGCTATACAAGTATAGTCTGTTGTTTTCCAGAGCTTTGAAAACTACTTAGAGCTATAACCCAGACCTCATTTCTTCTCTCCCAGCTCACTCTGCTCTAGACACTGGTCTTCTTTCTATTTCTCAAAACATGCCAGGCAAGTTTCTGTCTCAAAAACATTGCTGCTCCCTCAGCCTGGAGCCCAATTCCATCAAGAAGTCACCTGGCTCTTGCCCGCACTTCATTAGGTCTCCACTCAATGACACCTTCTCAGAGAAGCATTTCCCCAACCCCCTCACTTTCTCTAGCCCCTTTGTCTTGCTTTAGTTTTCTTCAAAGCATGTACCACTACTTGACTTAAAATTTATGCATTTGTTTTATTGTCTAACTCCTAAACTAGGATAATAGACCCTTAAGGGCAGGGACTTTGTTTTGTTTATTACTATGTTCATTTCACATAGTCTGAAAAATGTTTTCAATACATGAATTAATGGATCTACCTCTGTAACTTCCTTAATGCCTGTGTTAGTTTGCTAGAGCTGCCATAACAAAGCATCACAAACTGGATGGCTTAAACCAGATGAATGTATCATCTTAGTTCTGAAGGCCAGAGATCAAGGTATCAGCAAGAGGGGTTCCTTCTGTGGGCCACGTGGAAGCATCTGTCCCATGCCTACCCCCAGCTTCTAGTGTTTTATTGGCAACCTTTTGCATTCCTTGGCTTTAGAAACATCACCCTGATCTTCCCATCTTCACATTGTGCTCTCCCTGTGTGCATGTCTCTGTGTCCAATTTTTTTTTTAATGAGGACACCAACCATATTAGATTGGGGCCCACCCTACTCCAGTGTGACCTCATCTTAACTAATTACATCTGCAGTGACATTACTTCCAAATAAAGTTACATTCTGAGGTACTGGGGTTTAGGACTTCAACATATGAATTTGGGGAGGCCACAATTCAACCCCTACCAATGCCCTTCCCCTATGATTGTGGCCTAGCCCGAGAATCTAACTATCTGATAATTAAACCTTGCTTTTCAAATGAATGTTGAACCCAAAACCTGTGAATGACATAGGGACTGTGCTGTACTTTCTTTCGCATTTCATTGTTGGAGAAAAGGGTTGGTTTCTCTTCTGTCAACAGTTGTTTACCATCTATGGGGTTCATGCCTGTCTCCTAGTGGATTATGGCTATGCTTCACATGCAGAAAGATTCTGGATAGAATGGCAGAGCTTATGTGTTTTTGCAGTGTTGGCTTCTTCCTTCCTGCACACCTGCACCACCGATGGTGCTCTCTTTGGTTTCTCACACTGTCCCCAATCTTATGAGCACCCAGTGGAGATCTGTGGAAAAGAGCCTGTGACTAAGTGTACACTTCCTTGAGTTCTGGGGTTCACAAGAGTTCTACTTTGTCACACTAGCCCACACTTGGCCTTTAGCATTTGCTAAAATTTTCTGATTTCTTCTTGCTTGCTGGTATTGTGGCTAGCACGTCTTCCTCCCATGCTGAGTCAGTCTGCGTGGCATCTCTTCGCGGAGGCAGCTGTCTCTTCTTGGCAATTCAAGCTACTTGGTTGTCCCATGATATCAGCTCTCCCAGGGGTTCAAAACCCTTCTGATGTTATAGTCTATCTGGCATTACTTTGTTGTTAGGATTGTTAGCGGCACTTTTTACAGCTTTCTATGTGCTAAGCAGAAATAGAACTCTTCTATATCCTTTATTCTACGGAAGCACAGTGCCAGCATGGAACTCAGTCAATGTTACCATTAGTAAGTGACAAAACTAAAACAGGAACCCATGTCTTCTGCTTCTTAAAGACTCATACAATTATTTCAACATGTCTAGAGCTGTTTCCTCCTTCCCCTCTGAGATTTAAAAAAAATTTTTTTAATTCACATCCCATCTTTCAAAACCAGCTTTCCTCTAAAGTTGAGCTTTGGCCTTCTGTTTCTCTGCCTTTTCTCTGTGGGTCAGTTTAGTCATTCTCAAGACCTCACCTATCATCTCCATACTGATTGCTTAAAACATCCATTTCAATTTTTATTTCTAATCTAGATACCATCTTTTTATCTGCTAATTAAGTTGTTCTAGATGATATAACTTCATCCTCTCAAATTTAGCAAGTGATGAACCACATATTTAACCTCTCAGTTCCCTGCCTTTTCCCCCTCCCCTCATTTCCACATCAGTGCTCTTCAGTGAGTCCCATTTTCCTACCAGTACTAAACTCCTTCCCCTGGTTCTCTGCTATCACAACTTAGGATGCATATTTTATAATTGTCTGTTTGTCTATACCTGCCAATCTTCACAATAAACTAATCACACCTTCCCTCTGAGCTGCCTTTCTTGTCCTTTCACTCTACTTTCCGGTTTTGGTTATGTCTTTGTCCATTCGGGCTGCTGTAATCTAATACCATAGACTGGGTGGCTTATAAACAGCAGAAATTCATTTCTCACAGTTCTGGAGGCTGGGAAGTCCAAGATCAAGGTGCCAACAGACTCAATATGTGGTGAGGGCCTGCTCCCCGGTTCACAGACAGCTATCTTCTTGCTGTGTCCTCACATGGTGGAAGGGGTGAGAAGCTCTCTAGGTCTCTTTTATAGGGCACTAAATCCATTTATGAGGCCTCCACCCTCATCATCTAATCACCTCACAAAGGCCCCACCTCCTAGTACACTCACAATTGGGGATTAGGTTTCAACATATGAATTTTGGGGGCACATAAACATTCAGTCTATCGTGGTTCCTTTGGTCTTGTTTTGGATGATTGCCATAATAAACATCCAAAAAATGTCCTTGGCCTCCCTTCTCTTTGCCACTAGCTCCTACTCCTTTATTCTTACCTCCCTCCCCTTAATTGCTAAACATCCACAATAGACAAATCTTCCTGAAACATAGCTTTTACCTCATCAATTCTCAGCTTAAGAATCTACACTAACTTAATATCATGTTGTGGATAAAATCCAAATACCTCTTATTCTAGAATTCAGGGCCTTCTGTCAACTCAATATCATGTCTGTCAACCCAGTGTCACTTTTTACTGTGCTTATTAAAGTTACTTTAAAGTCTACGTTTGTGAACTCTCCCCTACCCCAATGCACCATCACTCACACACACACACACACACACACACACACACACACACAAACACACACACACACACACACATTATATGTGGGTGTGTAGGTGCTGAAAGAATCATTGCCAATACACTCAGTTACTGAAAACAGACAGCTTCAGTTATCCAATTTACTATGTGTATGTAGACATCGGTGTCATGAAGTTCTCTTTCATTGGACTGGCACAGCGATGACAATATGACTCTTTAACATAGAAATGCTGTACAAGAGAGGCGTCAGAATTGAAAGAAAATAGATGCCATGAGGAAGAATTTCTTGCCTTTTAGGTAAGGAATAATAAGATTGGTGATTAGATTTAGATTTCTACTTGTATTCGATAGCTGATTTAGGAAGCCTTCTCTTAAACACAGTGTTGTGCTGTGTAAATGAAAAAGAGATGAAGGAAATTATTTCCAAATGGATGAGTTGCTTTCAATTTTAATTTTGGTCATTTGAATGAAGATTGTGCACCAAGAAGCAGAATGTCAAAGATTATTTGAAACTTGTCAAAAAAAAATATTACTGGCTATTTAAGACTTGTGTTTCCTGGGTGACTTAGAGAGCATAAGGCTTGATTGTAAATCTTGACTTATTTGATGACTTGATTCTGTATATATTCTCCCAGATATGTATTTGTCTGAATTATTTTATGTAGGGAGGGATTGAGAGAGAAAAACAGTGAAAACTAGATGGCATTGTTTAGGTAGAAAGAATTCCATTTAAGTGTAATTTCCCTGATAGCATTAATTTGATAAAAAAAACCCTGATACATGGCCTGTTCCTAACCTTACATTGAGCAAAGGTAGCTTTTTAAAAAAGCATTGGCAATTCTCAGCTGCAGTAGTTCTCGTTTGTCACCAACCATGATAACTTGTATCTTGTGTGCAAATAACTAATAAGGGCCTGATTGAAGTTTTGTCCTTATTACTCCAGTCATGGTGGAGTCCCTTGAGGATGAGTAGGAAATGCCACTAGACCCTAGGCGGGTTGTGCCTGATTTCTGAATTCTGGGCCATTCCACTCTTAGAGAGCTATTGCTGCTCAGACTCTAATAATGTTTGTGTATGTCTGAGCTTGTCTCCAATAACACTCGGGCATTACACAGACATGGCATGTGGGAGTTCACATTAATCATTGCAGGTCTGTGCTAGCAAATATTGGTAATTCATTTATTTCCTTCTTCCCCTTTGCTTTCTTCCCTCTTTCCTTCCCTTCCTTCCTCTTTCTGATCCTTTCTTCCATTTTAAGAGGAGGTATTCAAAAGATGGCACCTTTAGTCTTAAATGAGCCATTTCACCCATGATTGAAAGTAGGTTATTTTCAGTCTTTGTTGCTTTTATTCTTTCCTCTTTTAACTCTTCTTTAGAGAGTATAAGGATGGTCAGATGATGAAGAATGGGAAAATAAATAGAGGAGGAAAGAAAGAGGGAATGCAGATAGTAACAGAAAGGTTAATTGAGAGGAGTAATACCAAATATGAGAAAGAAAAAGTAAATTGAAGTTGTAAAGAAAGAAACAGAAATGATAAATGAATGAAAGCGTTCATCCAGTGATTTATGATGAGCTCTCTTATATCCTGAAACGTCAGTATAGTTTTCTAAAAATGGGAATGGTATTCCTTTTTGGTAAAATACTCTGAAATCTTTGTACTATAGACAATCTTTACAGTGAATCATTAAACTTCCTTAAAAAAACTTCTAGTTAATGCCAGTATCAGTTATTTTTCTCTGTTTCAAAGCTATAGCATATATTGGAAAATATTGATTATTCAAAAATCACCTTGGGCCTTTCTGGCCAATTCTAGATAATACATTTCCCTATTTTGCCTCTTAGGATATAAATTTAATAAGTAGACAATTCTTAACAATCATGCCCTTTGCCATTTAACTTTAGGATGCATGCGTATGCTCCAGAGGTATATATAAACCATTTTAGAATCATTTAACTTTTAGAAAATCATTATGACATTATTAAAAATCACTCATTTTATTTCCCTTTCTAAGCCAACCTGAAAGGACAATGTTTGGAACATCTATCCACAGGTCAGCCTTCTGATCTTGTAAATGGATTTCTTTATTTTGTCTTTTCAGTTGTAGCCCAATCCTGTCAAACTAAATTTGCTAAGATAATTTTTAAAAGTTCTGTGAAGAACCCATTTTGTGGCCTACCTCTAGAACTTCATTTCTCCTTATTGTCTTATATTGGGTGTCTTATATAGGAAGCACCTAAAAGAGGTGTGAGCTATTCTTGTTAAGCTGCTTTTGTGTTAACATATCCCACATTCAACCTCTTGGCCTATACATTACTGCATTTTACATTACTTCATTACTCTACATTCTGTTATTGATTTTGATTAAATCCATTTGGAAGTCAATATTCACAACAGTAAAAACAGAGGGTATGTCCCCCTATTACATACAGTATATTTATCCTCCTCTGCCATACCCCTGAATGTGTGTGAAAGATCTGAAAGTCTGTTTTGCCTCTTCAGTAAGTCTCATCATGCGATGCTTCCAAAACAAGAAGTCATACCCAGCTCATAGCCTTATTGGGGTCTTCCAAGTATGTAGAGCTGGAAGCTGTTCAGTGTTGATAGGGTTTTTAAAATACTCCTAGCCGCTAAGCTGTCCCTGTCACCAGCTGGCTGAGTTTCAGTTTCTTATTTACCATGTGCTGGAAGCCCTCTGTGTTTATGAAAAAAGCCCCTTTACTGGCCTTGCTGCTCCTTAAACAGAGGGAGGCTTGCGTAGTCACAGGGTAAGTGACACCTTTGCTATTAGCACCAGCTTCCGAGGGAAGAGGTACGCGGCCAAAGAAT